>NC_141337.1:17752500-18310000 GCF_037954235.1 Aulostomus chinensis | reverse complement strand
CAATTTATACAACCTGTTGAAAACATAAATGTATTTAATGTAGTGTTCATATTTGTTGAGTGTGTGTATTGTAGCTCTGGTTTGCTGCTGCCCCCTTTGATTTGTCTCTATCAAGGATATCTTGACACACATTTCCAGGTTAAGATTTCATCCATCCATCCATTTTCTACCTCTTATCCTGTTAAGGGTCGCAGGGGGGTGGAGCCTATCCCAGCAGTGAGAGGCAGGGTTCACCCTGGACAGGTCCCCAGTCCATCACAGGACCAACACATAGAGACAAACAACCATTCACACTCACAGTCACACCTACAGTCAATTTAGAGTATCAATCAGCCTCGTCCCCTCTTGATGTCTTTGGACTGTGGGAGGAAGCCGGAGTACCAGAGAGAACCCACGCAGGAACAGGGAGAACATGGAGACTCACACAGAAAGATCCGTGCTCAAGCCGGGGCTGGAACCTTCTTGCTGTGAGGCGACAGTGCTGACCACTGCACCACCGTGCCGCCCGTCAAGATTTCATATAAACTATAAAACTCAAATAACATTTAAAAAATAAGTCTAGAAAAACAGGGGAAAGTCAAAGAATCATGAAGAACCTGTTGTGGACCTGCCTGGAATGTGTGAATTGTCAGTTCTGGACTTTTAACCTTGGACTGATTATTAGGAACTCAAAATCTATCATCATTTGTTGTTCTTTGTTTTCCTGGTTTTCTTCTCATGCTTTGATCTCAGCTTTTGTCGCTATGTTTCATTTGAAATGTTTCTGTCCTCTTGGGTCTTGTCTGCCCTACTTCCTGTTGTTCTCCAGTCTTGCATTTGGGTCCACCTGCTTCCAACCAGAGCAACACTGTCCCATGTATGCAGATGACTTCCTGGTGTTGATTGGTTGGAAAAGGAAGTCAAATACACTGGTAACAGTATTATCATGATCTATACCAAAGAAGACAAATCTGAAATTTCCTTTATTTAGCAATAATCCTTGTATGCCTGATATAGTAAAAAAAAGAAGAAGAAGAAGAAGAAGAAGAAAAAGACAAGTACTGTACCAAATAATATAAAAAGTACAGTCCCTCTGCTGAAGATTATAAGGTGAAGAACATTGATTTATTAACACTTCATTAATCTTCAAAAACATGAATGAAACCTAATAAAAATCATATTTAACCATTAAAGAAATAGTATATAAATTCTCCAATGAGAAGTGCATCTTCAAGACAAAAACAATGAAATAGCGTGATTAGTTGTTGCGTCTTTCCGTCATTTTTGTGCTTCAAAACATAAGTAATCAAATATTAAGAGTAGAACGTGTCAATAATGTATTTAAATGTGGAGCGTAAAAGGAAAGAGTTGTCAGAAAGCTTACGGGACAAATACCTAAAAAGTTGACGGATGAGGATGACAGCATGTGGTCAGTTCAAGCTGGTGTTCTCTTACGCATGTTTTGTGTGTGCTCATGTTCACTGTATACCACACTGCTGTTTACGGAGAATTAAAGCTTGTAATACTGAAATGACAGTGTTACCTACTGTAGGAGATCTAGTAAAGAAAGGCAAATGTGAATGCTTAACAGTGAAATGTATGTATAAATGTATCTGCTGGTTGAAGAAATCTGAAAAGTAAATAATCTTGGCTCATCAGAAATAAGGTTTAACACACACATGCATTAGGCTCCAGCTTTCGTCTATGTTAGGCCAGCCCTGTGATGCACTTTCTTTTTTGTATTAAGCCTAAAGTTTTGTGGTGGTGGTGGTGGTTACACCTCCCCCGTGGTGCAGAGACCGCTTCCAAGTGCTACATGCTAAAGCTAGAATGAATGGGGCTGCCAGGGGCCCCGCTAATGTTGGCTGGTTTAAACCAGCCCTTCTATTAATTTAGCATGTTATGAATAAAACCCCTGTCCATTTGTGGACGGGTGGCAAGTGAAATGCTTTGACCCTTGTTTGTGGGACTGGGAAACACGGTAGTCTTCAGACCTGTTGCTGTTCCCTATCGTAAGCAACACACGCGGATGCTTTAACCAATAATAGCAGCCAAAGCCAATATGTAGGACATGTGGTCATTCATATGGAAGTCAAGTGTGCTTTTATTTTTTGTTTAATCATATTTGATTGTGACACAGTACTCATATTGTGTGCCAGTGTGTTGTCTGCATCTGCAACAAAATAATAAAAGTAAAAGACAGACAGACAGACAGACAGACAGATTACTTTATTAATCCCTTTTGGACGTTCCGCCAGGGAAATTGCAATCTCCTACACAGTCAGAGCAATGCTGCCATGAAGGTAAATAGAATAGACATAAATAGAACTGTATAGAAAAATAGAAAAGAAAAGAAAACAAAGACTATCTCTCTCTCTCTCTCTCTCTCTCTCTCTCTCTCTCTCTCTCTCTCTCTCTATATATATATATACACATGTGCGTGTGCCTGTGTGTACCTGAATGTGATTTTGTATATGTGCATAGTAGCAGGAATAATACTAATTATAATATTAATTGTTATTATTATAGCAATAATAATGATGGTATAATATGATATAATGACAATACATACATGCACATATATCTTTTATTTATCGGTATCTCTGATATTTGACTAAAACCTTTGAGTTTTCGTTGACTAAAACTAGACTAAAACTATCAAGGATAGAAATGACTAAAATGTGACTAAAACTAAGAAGCATTTAGTCCAAAAGACTGAGACTAAAACTAAATCTAAAATGCCTGCCAAAAACAACACTGGCTTTAACCTGGCGCTCATCCAAAAGGACTAATCCAGGACCTCTGGGTCAACACACACGCAGTATAAAGGTAAACTCAGAGTTTCCTTTATGGATGATAATGGGTAATTACTATATTGACAGGCTAAGCTCAGATAAGGTCCTAAAACCAGTCTTTTATTTCTGATAAATAAAAAATACTGGTTGAAGAGGATTTTGCATCACTTACCTAGGAGATCTTTCTGGATCAGTTTAACGATGTTTCTTCAAGAACAACCACCAGCTCCGATTCTCTGACTCCCTCTGTGTTGATCAGTTTTATCATCGCAGGCCCTCACTCACTTTCTGCAGTTCTCTCGTGATGTCGTTGGTGGCCAAACTCATGTTGTGGTGCTCGGACCAAACTAGGAATGCAATTAACTTTCATTTGGAAGACATACGTAGATGGCATGGTTGAACCTGAGCGTGAGGACAAATGTGTGACATTGATTTCACCTTTATTCAGGTTCATAATCCACGCTGCCCAACACTGACACTGCTCGTATTTATTGTAGCTGATTGTAGTTTATGATGGGGAATTTCTGCGTAGATGAGTCGATGATTGTACACGCAGGTGATAAAATTGTTTAACGTACGATTTTTTTGTCTTCATACAGAGCCATTTATTTCTTCATTCTGTGTTATATCCTGAGTAGCATGGCTGAAGAGATGCTTGCAATACTGCAGGAAGATTTAAACGTCTGCAAGGACAAAACTGGTTTAATTACCGGGACAAACATAAAACAACATCTCACATGTCAACTCAGCATCTCACATGGAACAAAAACACGACAAGTAGTTTGTCTCCTCATGCTAGAGCTTATAGCAGGCGTGCTGTGGTTTAGCGGGATAAGCCTGATAAAATCCTTCCAGATTGATCTTTGACATCATCTACGCAGGAGGTTGCTCCACCTCCATGTCATTTCAGGTAGGGAGGACGGTACATGGAAAGGTGTGTGTGTGCGCGTGCTGTATGCGTGTGTGTGTGGCGGGGTGTTGGCTGACCTCTTCCGATGACCATGTGACTGGAAAGAGGAGACTGAGGGGATTAAAAATGAGGATATAAAAGCACAACCCAGACAGCAGAGACAAATCATAGGCTCAAAAGGAAGGAAGACGTTTCTCTGAGCAGAGGACGGTGGGATATCTGTGATCACAGGTAAGAACACACCACTTAGAACTCTACTGACTTAGAACTTGTGATTGCTGTTACTAATACATGATGATACACATTTGTTCATAATAACGTCTTGTGGGTTGGCTGTAGATACAACTGCAGGGATCGCATCCCTCCTCTAAGGTGAATGCAATCAAAATGGAATTTTTTTTTTTTTAAATGCAATTTTTTTCACTACGTTAAACAGATCTGCCCCTAAATTTCATGGCACCCTTTATTGGGCCGTAACAATGTTCTGTAAAAAATTTGGTGCGATTCAGTCACATAGTTTTGGCGTAATCCTGTTGACAGGATTATGCCAGGGCAGCTAAGTAACAGGAGAGAAGGCAAGAATGTAAAACTATGTCTTCATTACAGCTCTGCATTTAAGTCTTGCTGAACTGAATAAGAACAGCATGAATGAAATAAGAAAGATGTTGACCAGGGCCTAAAAGGAAGATAAATAAATCTCAAAGGAGGATGGAACACATCGAAGTTTGGAAATGCAAGAATAGAACAGCAACTTGAAGGGGAGAACCGGTGTGTGTGTGTGTGTGTGTGTGTGTGTTGTCATATACTCGTTGAAAAGATGATCGAACCCTTCACCTCGTGAGAGATGCTGTTATTGGTGCTGATGCAGGTGGTGCATGTTTCACAAAAAAAAGAGGGTGTTTTCCTCCTGCGGGTAGAGGAAGGGAGATACAGACAGTTTTAATAGTATGATAATAATAATAATAATGTTTTGATATTGCAGCCTCACTCAACAGACATGCTTTAGTTTGAAAGTTTAATGAGGTCAGCAATGGAGGAGTTGAAAGAGGTTAAGAAGAGAGGTAGGGGACCATCATCCCTGTTGTTCAAGAAGGACAATTAGTCTGCTGCGGATCAGAGTGGGATTAGAGCTAATCTGCTAGTTTGACCTCATCTGCATAATCTCCACTGATTAGCTCAGCGATTGGGAAAGAAACAGGATTACGGGAGGACAAAAAGACAGGAAGGCACTCAGAAGCTGGTGATCTTTTTTGAGGACGCGTTAAGAGACATTTTCCAAATTGCCTTTCAGAGACCTGCAGCAGACATGAACGCCAGCCCCCCTGCAGGAAGTGCCCTGGCCCCGGGTGGAGCAACTGGCCCCACCACACCCAAAAAGGGACCCCCCAAATTCAAGCAGAGGCAGACCCGCACATTCAAGAGCAAGGCACCCAAGCCAGGCCAGAAGGGGTAAAAATAAAGATGATATTTAAACGCCAAATATCACTCCATACAAGTGATCTTTAACCCTCGTGTTTCCTCTCTTCCTGCTCCAGCTTTGGCGATGATATCCCAGGAATGGAGGGTCTTGGCACAGACATCACAGTGGTGTGCCCATGGGAAGCCTTTGGTGACATGGAGCTCAGCGACTTGGCCAAATACGGCATCATCTAAAGCTGCTGCCTCATGCCTGCCTGCACCTCTCCTTTCTCGAATCCTCTCCGCCCAGCCTTCTCTCCATCCCAGTTTGGCATGCCATGATAAGGCTGCCGGACCCCCTAATGCCCTCTCGTCTATCTACCTCATGCTATACGCCACTACGTGGATGGAATGCATAATGATGTTCTTATTTCTATTTTATTAATGATATGATACTGTTTGCAGTATATATAATATATATACATATATATGTATGTATGTATACTTGAATTGATATGACGAGAAAACAACTCCACACACCTTATTCCTGTCTTCTTCGTATCCATCTAGTAGAGTCTTCTCCTCATGTGGACTCCCCCTTCTCTCCCATTGTCATCCAATGGCGATGGACACAAGCAAAACACTGGTTTATACTAGTTTGTATTTGCTTCTAGCTGTCTGTTAAAATGTAAATACTTGTTTTCAGTGGCAAACCTTTTTACCTTTTCCTCCATCTCACCTTTTTTACTTCCTTTCCCTCTCTCTCTCTTTCTGCATTGTATTTTCAATATGAGATTATTGTAAACACCAAAGGATGCAAGGAGACTTTGCGATAAGCTGTGTTGGTGACAACTACAATGCACTTTAACATGATTATGGAGAAGGAACTCCCTTTAATCACCTTTCTCTAGTCATCTATCTCCTTGCTGCTTTCTTAACCCACCTCCCTCCTCAGAGGAAATATATTGCATATGTTTGGTTGCAAGCACAATACCAAGAAAATGCACTGTGAACTGGTTTGTCCTGATAGCAGCATTAAATGTGTTTATTTTTAGTACTCATGTTGTCCTTCTTTTCTTCCTGGAAGACTGAATAAAAGCTTCCTGTGAAACTACTAATCCATTATTCATAAGTTCCAACACCTTCAAATATATTTCAGTACTTTCAAATTCAGAGTTAAAGTCTTTCATCTATAAATCAAGGGAAAGAAATTATAATTTTAGAGAGCAGTGTCTCTGAAACATCCCAGATAGCAGTGAAAGTTGAGCACAAATGCGTCCTTGAGTGGCAAACTGTAAACTTGTTTGCTGGTTAAAATTTTACTCCAAGTAAAGCCCAACTCATTTTCGGCTGCATCTGGCACTCAGAACCAGCGCTGTACCTGAGCCATGCAAAAAGTGTCCCGGATTAGGTTTAAATGTGTTTACATATGGGATGGGACCTGTGTGAATGCATTCCTCCACCAACCCATACTCAGCAAAACCTTATCTCAAAAAATGTTTGCTCAACATTTGTTGCAAATCAGCCTCATAGTTTTTCATAATCATGCTGACAGCCAAACAGAGCCAAGACAATCATAGCAGGTGTGCACAGATTAAAAATGTGAAAAAGAAGTTAAAGTTGTACAATTACCTATTGGATTTAATTGCAACTGACAGCTAAAAACAGCGAAAAATGCCCCCAAATTTTTAAATGCATCATCTCGTATAATCCAAGTCGTTTTTATTCAGGCGTTTGCTTTGTGATCCACAAACACTTTCATGGTAGTATCAAGAAAGATGCATTTCAGTTAGACCAACTCTGGCTTTTTCTTCTGTAAATAATGCAGTTTTGAAAAAAGAAAAGAAAAAAGGTCTTCATGAGCACAGGACATACATTTTTTTGAGAACTTGAAAGGCAAAATACACTTTTTGAATGAAGTATCGCTTCAATATGTTAAATTATTAAAGATTACAATTAAGAGTAGCACTGATTTGCAATATTTTCATCCCATCCCATCTATATTTTGGGTCACTGTATGAATTGCATAAAAAAAAAAGCCGTGATAAGTGGCAGGCAGCCTTTTTGATCATAAATAGATTTAGATTGAATTGAATTTAGGGGGTTGCAGTGGTGACGGGGTGGTCAGGGGGCCAGTCTGGAAGTTGGCCCCCTGCAGGTCTGGCCCATTCCTCAGCCCCTCTCATTGCCTCTCTGTCCCATCACATCACATCTTATGTATCACTAGGCCTTGAGGGGCTGGACCCCCCAATTTTAATCACATCGTAGACATTTAGGGCTTGGGGGAGTGCATGAGGATGTACTGGGAGACTCTGCCGTCTGCAACCGGCGGGGCTCCCATGCCCTGGGTGCCTCCCCCAATTTTAACTACATTCTAGTCATCCACATCATCACATCTACATTCCCATGCACAACACGCACCCTGCACCATGTTGGGATGGGGGGGCAGCTGGGGCAGGGAGTGGGTCCAGTGCTGCCTCCTTTGCTAACTGCACCATTGTGGGCCTGGGGGCCTGGCCGGGGCTCTTCGGGGGGGGGGGGGGGTGGTCCTCTTCCCGGCATGGTGGTTGGGCTGGGGTTGGTCACGGGCCCTGCTGCTGTACGGTGGATCGCTCGCTGGCCGTTTCACTAAGTCTGAGGTGCCCTGCACCGTATCAGCATCTATGGAGTTCTCAGCCCCTGAATGGAGGAAGATGAGGGTATGATTGTTTTGTCCGGGGGTGGCGGTCCTGGGCGTGCGTGCCTTCGGTTCACCCCGGCGGGTGGGCTGGACCTTTCAGGGGAGTGGGGGCTCCCGGCTGGCTGGCTGGTGGTGCCCTATAGCCTGAAACCCTCCTGCTCTGGGGGGAGGGGGAGAACAGGGGATGAGTAGAGGGGATGGGGATCGAGGGTTGGGGGGGATAGCTCTGTACAGAGGCGGTGGGCCTGGTCGTCGTGGTGGGCTGTGGCTGCCCCGCCTGGGTGTGGGGTGTGGGTGGGTGTCGGCCTCGCCGCTGGCGGACCCCTTGGGGGGGCTCTGGTCGGGTCTCAGGCTGGGGGGCCCTGTGCCCCTGGGCTCTGCTCATGCTGTGGGGGGGGGAGTGCCCGGCGGGACCGGGGTCATCTCTGCCCCGTCTCTCTGTGGGTTGCTTCCGGGTGGGGGTTGCTGCTCCTATGCTTTCCTATGGGTCCTGGCATGGGTTGGGCCTGTGGCTGTTTCCTGGGGGAGGGGTGGCCTGGGGCTCCCCGTGTCCTGGGGATTTCGGGGTGCTCTGGTGACCTGGTCCTGACCTACCTGCCATCCTGGACTGGGGGTGCGATGTCCTGGCCCCCCACATCAGCTACAGCCAGCTACGCACAGCATCCAAGATAAACCGTAGCACACACACATACACGTACACACGCGTATACACACATACACGCATGGAGCGCACAACTGACCCATAAACACACACTCAGACATTTATCTTAAAATTATATTAAACCAAATGGTAAGCCTGCACTGGAAATTCTGCAACCATTGTTTTTTGTTTTTGTTTTTTTTTCTTTCTTTTTCTTTTGTTGTTGTTACTTTTTCTTTGTTTGTTTATTTGTTTTTTGTTTGTTTTTGTCTTTGTTTGTTTTTGTGTTTTTGTTGTTGTTGTTTTCTGCTATTGCTGTTGTTGTTTTTTTGTCTCCCCCCTCCCCCTTGTCTTCCCGATCCTGTCCCTGTTCTCTCCTCCTGTCCTCAGTCCAGTAGCTTCATCAATGAACCAACACCATTCCTAATAAAGTTAAACATAAATGGCAGTAGGAGGAGTTTATCAGACTCCTCCTATGCAGAATAAAACTGCTTCAGTACAACAAGGCACCAGGAACACTGATGCTGCTTGCCTCAGCTACTGAACAGGACAGTTAAAAAAAAAACAAAAAAAGAATTTAGGGGGAATCTGCTTCATGTTGGAGACCACAAAGACAGTGTATTTTTTCATTCTCTAGCCAGAGAATCAAAAAGAGTTGACATCGCCGTAAGCACTTCAGATTCACATTGACAACATATAATCATGATTACTTCCAATTCTGAGGTAGTTGTTTCTGCAAACGTCATTAAACAGAGAAGATACAAAAACAAAGATCTCAACCTGTAACTTACACCACAGCCTCATGGCTTCTGTTAAATTCTGTTTACCATCGCTTACTTTTCACGCTCCCAGTTTGGATTTGCTTCCGAAAGAAAGTCCTACCAAGTGAGTGAAAATTCCAGTTGTTTCCCTTCTTTCATTTTTAACCAAATGAGAGAAGAACAGTGGTTGTACTGAAGGATAGTGGAAATAATTCCTTAGGTGTTTGGACACAAAACACGGAAACATTTAATTGATAACTATTTATGTTCCAGTGTACACATACTTTTGCAGTGATTCTACTGGTTTTTACACAGTTGAGTTGAGGACTGAACAGAACACACCCTGGGAGCTCAGTGCTTGTGCAGACATGAGTGAAGTTGTTACGTGTGGACTTGCACAAGAGACAGCAGTTGACAGCTTGATGCAGCCAGCGCTGTAGCTTATTTCATCACTTTCGACTGTTGTTGCAATGATTTACCTGTAACTAAGGTAACTGCTGGTCCTGTCCTGTGAGACTGGGATGAGTCAGTTGGACTCACCTTAACTTCTTCCCTTTGCAGCATGAAACTCCAGACATTCCTGTTACTCCAGTGCACACATTATCTTGAATCGGGATTCAAATTCCAACGGGAAATTGGATTCAAAACCAGGGAGGAGCTCTCTCTCTCTCTCTCTCTCTCTCTCTCTCTCTCTCTCTCTCTCTGTTTGCATGTGTCATCGCCCTCAGGTGTATCAGCCCCACCTGTAATCACAGTCTGGAAAGTATGACTAGGGGTGCATGTGTTTTTACTATTGACTCAAACTCTTAATTTGAGGTGATCTTCTCCTGGTGGCTTCATCAGCTTCTTCATCACAGATATGGACGCCTCTTCAGGCTAAGAGATGCATGTATACCGTAGACGTATCAACTCTTCCAGGTTAACCTAAATTCAAGACTTCAGGAGCGGGACTGAGAAGTAGGATCAAGATTAAAGTCCTATCTCAGAGGCTAATCGGTAAGTCTCTGTTGTTATAAAGGTTTGGACACTGTTTCTTGTGGTGATGTGATGCGTCGCATGAATTCTGTATAATTGTCACGGTTTGTATAGTATAGTTATTTATAGTATCAGCTATTAGGGATAAGATATTCCATTTGCTGATATTCACCAATGTCAGTATTATACGTATAAAACAAGTAGTTACTATGGTTAGTTACATTTTACAGTAAAGATGGATAATAAAAGTGGAGGTTGGGGTGGGGTTAGGGAGGACAGGGACAGTTTCCCGCTTTGTAATAGGTATCACAAAGAGCCATGAAGCCATACTTCATCTATAATGTCTATTTTGCCTTTCAACACTCACAAATAAGTGTAGTTCACGGACATTTTTTCATTACTGCATCACTTCTTTGCAACTCAAGAATGCTGAAAGATACAGCCACGTATATTGCATATTAGCTAATCGCTACTGATGGCTAACAACAGTAAATCTCATTCTAAAATCTCAAGTGCATTGTCCAATATCTGTTTGTCTCTTGTTTTATTGCTGTAAGTCAAGCCCAGTCAGTTTTATTTGTCTAGCGCCAAATCACAACAACAGTTATCTCATGACACTTAACAAGTAGAGCAGGTCCAGTACCACACTCCTTCAATGAATTTACACCCAACAATTCTCCAGGATCAAGCACATCCTGCAACAGCAGCGACGAAAACCTTCCTTTTAACACGCAGGAATGTGGAGCAGATCCAGGCTCAATGGGGACGGCCTTCTGCTTTGACCGGTTGGGGGGGAACGAGAGCAGGAGAGCGGGGCAGAGACAAAGACAGATAATGGAGGAAGACAGATATGCAGAAGGAAAGAGAGAGACAGAGATAAAGAGAGAGAGAAAAGGGAAGAGAATGATGGAGAGACAGGGACGTGAATGCTAAGGGATGCTAAGTGTGGCAGCTTGAGCCTCTCAAGGTCTGTTACCTCCTCTAGCAGCAGCGTCAGTCAGGGATCTGGGAAGAAGGGAAGCACAAAGGCTCCTGAGGAGAAGACAAGTTAGTAGCACATATGAGTATAGGAGTGCAGAGAGGACAGAGAGGAGCAGAGAGAAGCCCAGTGCACCATGGGAGATCCCCCAGCAGTCTAAACCTATGGCAGCATATCTAAGGGCCAGCCTAAGCAGCCTTAACGATAAGCTTTATCAACAAAGGAAGGTCTTAAGTTTGTTCTCAAATTTAGAGAGGGTGTCTGCATGTTGAGGGCTTTGAATGTTGGAGGAAGAATTTAGAATTATATTCTGAATTTAACAGGGAGCCAATGCAGAGAGTACAGAGGAGGTACGGTTTGACAGTTGCCTCTGAGGTTTCTGAGGTTATAGGTGCTGTGTTGTCAGCTGATGGCAGGAAGAGAAGAATTTTATCATTAAAAAAAGTTCATGAAGTCATTGCTTGTCAGGGAAACAGGACTCCTTGGTTCAGTAGAGCTGTGGCTCTCTGTCAGTCTGGCTCCAGTACTGAAGAGGAACCTGGGGTTGTTCTTGTGTTCCTCTATTAATGATTAGTACTAGGCTGCTCTAGTTCTACGAAGGGCTTTCTGATAGGTTTTAAGGCTACCTTGCCAAATTGCATGGGACTGTTCCGGTTCTGAGGAGTGCCATATTCTCTCCAGTTTCTGAGTTGTTTTGTTGAAGCTGTCTGGTTTCAGAAGTGTACCAAGGTGATTGTTTCCTTGGATTCATAGTTTTCTTTTTTAATGGAGCAATGGAGTCCTACGTTTTTCCCAAGGTGCTTGTTGCACTGTTGATGAAAATGTCAATTTGGGAGGGACTAAGGTTGACGTTAGCATCCTCTGTAACAATGGGACATGACACTGAATTCAGCGCCAATGGAATCGCTTCCTTAAATCCAGCTACGACCAGTTCAGACAAACATCTGGAAACTACCATTTTCCTTTGTGGAGAAGTCAGTAAGTACAAATTCGAAGTGATTAATTGATGGTTAGATAAAACCAAGTTCTGCAGAAATACAACTCGATGTTCAGCTTCCATTCCATATGTCAGGATGAGGTTGAGGGTGTGGTTGTGACAGTGAGTGGGTTCATGAACAGACTAATGGAAACCAATTGAGTCTAGAAGAGAGAGATATGCAGCACCCAGACTGTCGTTATCAACATCCACATGAATACTGAAGTCACCAACAATAATGACTTTATCTGTTTTAACACACTTTCATGACCCCTGCATGAGGACAAGTACACACTGAATTTGATCCTTTCTATGTTATTCTGTATGAGCAATGTGCAAAGTACCATTCTTTACAATACCAAAAAAAGTAAACAGATTTGAATAAAACAAAAATACAAGTAAACATATAGAACATGTAACATGTTTTTAAGTAGTGCAAAAACAAAAGCAACTACAAATATTATTTGGGATATAACATTCGGTGCAAAATCAAGCCTTACATATGTTGTCGCATTCATTTTCTTTTTCCCCACTCACTCCTGTACTTTTGCAAGCGTTCATTTATTTTTTTGCACACAGGTGAACTGGAGTCTGACAAGGTAGCCACCATGATTTTTTGGAATCCGTGCTGCCTCTCAGGAATAATGCAGCAACGACAACACAGTTCTCATTGGTTAACAAGAAGCATGATTCCAGACGGACGGAGGGAGATGGCGTTTGTTGTGATTTGACGATACAGATAAAGCACAGAACAGCCGGTAGCAGTCAGAGAGCTGTAAGGTTACTTTAAATGTAATAAAACTCGCGCTGACATAGATTTTCAGAAACAAGGGACAAAGTGCGTCCCTCATCATTAAGGGACATATCTTTTATTTCCAAAATAAGGGCTGATTCTGTATTTTGAGGGACCGCTGGCATCCCTACCTTAGACTGTAAAGCAGGGTCGACATCTGTGTCACCGTCACCCAGGCTGCTTTGTTATGATCGTCTGTTGTCGTGTGGTATCTTCTTCACAAGAAACAGAACTTCGACCAATGGCATAAGCAGGATTCTGTACTGTCATACTGGTGTGTGAGTGTGCTGTCAGCTCAATGGTCACAGAGGAGGAGAGGGTCTAGGAATAAGCTCACTGTAAGTTTTCATATAAAGCATTAATTCCGTTCACATTTTCCAGACCATTTTTGATTCTCACAGTAATACGAGACAAAGTGCATCCCTTTTTAGCTCAATACAGGATGCGCTTTGTTTCTTGCTTTAGTAGCTAATTGTTTGGATCCATCAGTGCTGAGCCGCCGCAGGTCCAATTCAACCTCGTTAAGCCTCGCCTCCAGGACAACAAAAAAACTACATTAAACGCACTTATCAGTATCGCTAACGGAGCCAGAGGAGTAACTTAACATGTGGTACCCTGAGAAGGGAAGAGGAGAGCGAGAAGCCATCGCTAGCTTGGAGTGGAGAGTTAAAATGGCAGAAAGAGGCAGACACACTGTCGATACAAGACAGACGGTCTTTTAGACTTCAGCCAAGTGATAAGATCAAGTGTGCAGTTTTAACAGGTGGATTAATCTGCGTAATTATGAGTCGGCAGGGAAGATCACACTTTAGCTTCCGCAACAAAGCAAAGCACGACATTCAGCAACACACAGTAACAGGAAGTGAGGTCACACGTTTACAGCAACATGTCCCTCTGCTGACAATCCTTTGTGTGAAGGTTGTTAGCTGTCAGTCGCTCCTAGTTTGAAGCAAACATATAAATGGCTGGCTGGTTCTGCACTCTGTATTCACAAAGAGGTAATGCAGAATTGGAAAAACCACAACAGAGCACAAGACTACCGTTTGGGACCTATTTAAAAAGGCAAACTACTTTTTTTGGACAAGTATTACTGTAATAAAGGGTTAATACTCATTAAGTAACTCTTATTCAGCTTATTCAAACAGGAACAACTGTAAAAGTGTTTCCAAAAAAGTTAAATATACATACATATATATATATATATATATGTATATATATATATATATATCTTTTATATGCCAACTACTGACTTTTAATATTAACTGCTTCTATCATAATTAATTTTGTATTATTCTTACTCTTCTAAATTGACTTTAGTTTCTTAGCTTACTTTTCATGACATGATATGCCCCACTCAACCCCCAACGTAGCCGACATAGTGTATATAATTATGAGTATCCACTGTTCTGTAATTGTTGTTGTTGGCTTTTTCCACTCCTACTAAAATTGCCCTTGTAGTTTAATAGAGCTGTAATGAAGCAAATTACATTAAATTAAGTATAAATTCCAATAAAACATTAGATCCTCAATTTGACTGCTTAAAACTATCTTAAAATATTTCAGCCATTGTTTTGCAGCAGTAGAAAACAATGAGGGTGTTGAGGAGCTGGGTCACATTCATCCAGTGATAACCTGGTAAAGGTCATTGGTGATGCTAAAACAAAGACTCTGCTGTGGGCTGGAGGAAGTGACAGTCGACTATCAGGAGCCAAAATCTCTCGTTGAATCTGCCTGCTGTGTAAATCCCAAACCTGCAGCTGTTTGAGCTGATGCTCACCTTACCCTCAGTCTGCACTTGTTTTTAATCTCATATGTAGCCTTCATACATGCACGCAGGCAGGCAGGCACGCACGCGTGTGCACACACACACACACACACACACACACACACACACACACACACACACACACGCACACACACACACCTTTCTCTGCCGTCTTGTTCTGGCATGCTTATGATGCACTCCCTGCACTCCCCTGCCTGCTCACTTTACTCTGTCAAACCGTTTCTAGTCTTCGAGCTGAGCTGTGAGCTTTGCCCTATCTCGTCTTCTTCATTGTGCATGTATGAACAATGCTGCAGACTAACATACATGTGACATTTTGCTTTCAGGGCTAAAGAAGAAGGATAAAAGGAGGGACTGATTCCTCTCACTTATTCCCAAAATGGATACTTTTTCACCTCAGGAGCATAAAAAACCGTTCACCCTCCTCCTCTTCCTCATCCATGCTCCCTTCACCTGTCTCTGCCAGTCAACCAACATCAGCTCAATCAGTGCCACATCCAACAGCACTTCCCCAAACTCTACTACCCTGAGGGCAGTGCCAGGCTGCAGAAATGGCCTGGACACCATCTATAGATACCTGTGTGACCGTCGGGCAGCATGGGGCATCATCCTGGAGACCCTTGCCTCTGCGGGCTTCCTCTTCAGTATCATCCTCATCATCTCTCTGCTGCTCTGGTCACTCTGGATATGTGTGTCATCCCGGCAGCGCAGCAACATCGGAGGCACGGTGGCCTGCATGTCCATGTTCTTGCTGGCCACGGCAGGGATCTTCGCCACCACTTTCTCCTTTATCATCCGTCTCACCCCCCAGACATGCCCCACCAGGCTCTTCCTCTTCAGTGTGCTCTTTTCCCTGGCCTTCTCTTGCCTGCTGGCTCGCTGCCTTGCCCTGCTGGGCTTTGCAGCAGCTCGGGGCTGGGGGGAGCCCGCCCTGGCCCTGGGACTCTTCATCGTGCAGGTTATCATCTCTACCCAGTGGCTCATCTTGGTCTTAGTCAGGGATAAGAACCGTTGCGAATACAGCCAGGAGGAGTTTGCCATGCTGCAGATCTATGTGCTGTGCCTCCTGTCTGTCAGCCTGATCCTCTCAATGCACTTTCTATGTCGCTCCTGCACAACATACAGCTACAGCTATGCTGGGGCTGCCCATCAGCAGAGCCGGCAACAGGCCATGCTCCTTTTCCTCACCCTGCTGCTCTCCGTTGGCATCTGGGTGGTGTGGATCACTATGCTCATCAAGGGAAACCCTGAGCTGGGCCGGAGACCCCATTGGGATGACCCAGTTCTTAGTATTGCCCTGGTGACCAACGGCTGGGTGTTACTGATGGGGCATGGGTTGTCCCAGGTGGCCTTCATCTGTAGGGGGGAGGCCAAGTCCAAGGAAATCCCTCTAAGTTTTGCTGGCTGGACCAGTGCCAGTGCTGATATCCCGGGACTGGGAAGCCCGAAGGAAGGACGTGAAAATGGAAGCTTTGAGAGTGAGAGTGAAAATAGGAGAGGTGAGACGTTATGTACTGGCGGTGTATGTGTGTGTGTGTGTGTGTGTGTGTGTGTGTGTGTGTGTGTTACTCTTGATTGACTGGATCGAAGAGGTATACACAGTCGAGCATGTTTTATTTAGAAAAAAAATACTTTGATAGGTGCAGACTGATTTTCTGCTAACTAAATTATAAGTAAACTAAGCTTTGAAAATAATAAAATGTCACGGAGAACTAAAAACATTTAAGAAATAATTCTGGTCATTTGAATATTCTTAGTTGTTACACAGCATCAGACGGCTCCTTTAAATGACAGCTTAGTGTGAAGTCAAGAAATATCAAATCGTGTCTTCACACTTATATTGTGTATTATAAATAATGTAAATGTGGTGTGTAACCACAATACAGTAGAACTGGGTGCAGTGTTACCAGTGTCATTCTGCCCTCTTTGTGCAGGTAACATGCTGAAATATTCAATAAATGAATCAGTATGATACAAAATTAAAGACAGCAAATTCTCTTGCATTTAATTGCAATTCCTGCAACATGTACAACTTTAAAATTGATAAACCCTAACACTGGCAAATACAATGTCAGCCACATTCTCCAGAACCATGAAACTGTACATGTATTTTACATTTAACTTCTATATTATTAAAAAAAACAACAACTTTGCTATCAAAATAATTGATTTTTGATACGTTTTCAATTTTATTCGGTTTCTTTAAATCATCTTTTGAACTGCACTTTGGCAACCCGCCACTCTCACTTTAAATAAAATGATTTAATCCTCCATAAATCTTTTTTTTTTCTGTTATTAGGGTGTCTCATTTCAAGTATAAACACAAAGTACATTTATTAATACAGTTATTGTAGTTAAGTTAGTTATTTAAACATAACAAAACAAAACATACCGATGAGGTGGAAGTAGGAGGCAGTGGGTTTGCTCTCTCACTCTGTGCTCTGCATTTTTGATCATTTTATCAGGAGGACTGCTGCTGTTCTAGTCAGCTCCGATCCACTGTTCCCAGGTCTGTTGGGAAATCCTGTAGGTGTTGTCATGCTATTGATGGCGCACTGCTACGTTTCATGAATCTGCATTTGCTGTTACTTAAAACTTCCTTGGGGAAAGCATGTAAATCAGTGCCTGCGGTGTGCAGAACGTATTCTTAGATTTAGTGTTTGAAAAAAGTTTACGATTTTTTGGGGATTGGTCCACGTTGATTGAAGCTTAAATTATCACAGGTTCACTTGATTTGTTATCACAGGATAACAAAGCTCAAAACAGATTATTAACCCGTTATCTCAACACAACAGGGCAAATAACTTGATAACACAAGATAACGATCTTTTTTTTGGGGGGGAAACTTGTCTTCCTTTATCGAGTTATTATCTTGTTAACGTAACATTCAAGATCTGTTGTCTCATATTGAGATATTTCAGTATCACAAGACAGCAACATTTGTTATCGCAAGCTAACAGGATATTATTCAGTTATCACAAGATAACGGACTAAAAAGGCCAATTACAAATATGGCATTCCTTGGCTTCTGTATCTTTCAGATTCTGCACAGTTCCGTTTGTTGCGCGTTGGAATTATTTGCTCAATTCTTGCACCAGTATGAATCCCCCCTGCTCCAGCAGAGACAGCAGCAACATGCAGTCATGAACAAGTTTAATTCCACGTTCGCCAACTATTATACTTCATATCTAAATGCATGGCGAGGCGGCGTCGATCATATTATCATCTTTATTAGTCAGCTCTCCCTGTGAGCCTATAAGATGAACCAATAATTAGCTGACTGTATTATGTCCCTACCTTCAGGCAGGACCACCAATCTGGAGCTGCAATCGCCCTATGAGTCTGGATTCTCTATGACAGTGAGTACAAAACCGTTAGGATTCACAATCTGACTTAATTAAACACATGAGCTGATAGCCCAGTCCTATTGTCAGGTTCATCAAAGCTCCCTCCATTGTGGGGATTATCTGCACTAACGTGATGAATATGTGTGTGTATTTTTCAGGAAATTGACCCCGACAAAGATTACACCATCCCTCGCCCTCAGACCACCAACTACAGGGAACCGTATGATGAATATTATGGACAAAATTAAAATTCTACATAAAGTGACTTGACCAAAGCCTTGGCACAAAATGCGTCTGACTATGATTCCTTCTTCTGCACAAATGTAAATATAAGTCAGTGAAATAAGAAAAGGGATTTTTTTATACATCGTGATACATCGAATGTAGAATTCTTCATCAAAAGCAGGGAGAAAGTCATCTGCTGTCAGAGTTTCATCAAGGCTGGTTCAGACAGTCCAGCTTCTGATGAATTCGTAACAGAAATGAATCCCTGTGATGGTGTGTGTTTAGCGCACATTATGTGCTTCTCTGAGATGGTATATAAGAGACTGGAGGTGATGGAGGAGGCGTGAAGCTGTCACTCTGGAGGTGCCAAACTGCTGAGGAAGGCAGAGGAGCAAGAGAGGGAGGGAGGGACGGAAGAGAAAGAGGAGATGAGACAGGACGGGAGGAAGATGGAGCTGGAGATGTCAGTGCTGTAGATGGATCATGCCACCACTGTTTAACGTCTTCATATGCAAAGTAACAGTGCAATGCAGTTTCTGCTTGTGTGTGCTTATCCCTGTTATCCTGTGTTATTAATAAAAAGGTTTGTCTGTGTATAAAAATATAAATTTGTTCAGTACCTTAAAAAAGCCCAACCTTTGATTCTCCCACTCACTTACTGCACAGATGGTGCACCAACGGCCCATTACTTTCTCAACCGCTTTTGGTGCCATGCCTCTGGGTGCGCGTGCACACACACATGCGCGCGCACAGCAGTGTGGTAGTGGACAAGTTATACCACCAGGGGGCACTGTCTCTGTGTGGCAAGTGCGACCTGCTCAGGGTGGATATGGCAAACAATGCATGTTTTTAGCGACAGCTAAATAGTGTGATAGTGTGAGACAGCCAGTTTGTGTTAGTGGAGAAAGGCAACTGCAAGGGAAAAAAGCCTCATGAAAGGAGAATACCATATACTTACATACAGCAAAATATAAATAAATGTAGGGATTCATTAAATGATAAAATATGATGTCAATGATTGCTATTTGCTTTACAGTAGTTACCCACTATTCAACTACACCTCCTAATCAATCAATTTAGGTACTTTCCCATTTTTCTTTTTACATTTATTTATTTTTACAACTTGCATAATATATTTATCATGTCCCTTTATCGGCCTCATTTATTCTCCGACTTGTTAGGTACATTTTTTTTTTTTTTAGATTCATGTTTTTATCTGCTACAGCAAATGACAAATAAAGGTTTTCGTAATTGTTGATACTTCTGTAAAGTTTTTAAAAAAACTTTCATCTTCTAGATTATTTACAAACTGGCCTATACATTGATTTTTAGTGCATTAAATGGCAGACTGTCTTACATGTGTCATTTTTTTTTAACTCTCTTATTTCGGCAGGTTCATTCGTCTCTCTGTGGTGGCCAGTTTTGCCTCCACGGTGGACAGTCATGCCTCTAAACCCGCTAAAAGTCAACTCCTCACTAGACGCCATCATCACACATCCTTTCTTATCAGATGCCTTTCAATCTATTTTTCCAATTAGACCAACTTCAATTACATAGAGAGCATCCCATTAAATTGGCAATTGTCCTCTTGTGCATTAGAGCAATTAGCAGGGATATGAGCTTTCCTGCCACATCCAACCCATTTACGGCCATTAACTCCAGACGCAATTAAAGATTGTTCCAGATTGTTCCCCCTTGGCAGCAGTAAGAAAGTTGGAGGTGATGCAGAAAAAGAGCTGCATGTTTTAGTTCGCGTGTAGTTTCTCAGCAGTCTCTCTCCTGATTGGCCAACCAAACACTGCACAGACAACAATAAGACTGAACCTGTTATCGGGAGGAAGGAAACATAATGGCGACAGGCTCCGAACCCACCAGGGACCTATCAAGGATTGTGCTCTATCAGCTTCCTGAGTCCTTCATACACTCAGTCAGGTAAAAATATTCTCTCTCTCTCTCTCTCTCTCACAAACATGCATGCACACACACACGAGTATAAAAACCAAACAGTTTATTATATACATTCAATAATAATGAAGAGAATAAACAGAAGGCAGACACAAAGATGGCAAAATATTGTGAGAAAATACATGTCACTTACTGAAAAAAAAAATCACTTGATGAATTTTTAAGAGCATGTGACTAAAAGATAAAAATCCACATGCAATTCACACCCATGTATTCAATCCCTGTACAAAAAACTCCCACTGGTTGGAAGTAAGCACAGTGCAGGGAGGCGGGGTCAGCGGCTGAGAGTCAGGAAATTTGGCGTCTGTGTCATCCAAGCATACCTTGTGTTTCTTTCTTTTTTCATTCTCCAATTATTGACAAAAAAGCAACCTACACCTCAAACACATTGTGGACACATTGCCACATGAGCATCTCTGTGGGTTCGCCACGGTGGAGGCCGATACTCATCACTAGCCTCATCTCATGTTTACACTGATCAGCTTAAAGGGTTAAACTGTCCCGGGATTTTGTCACCATTATTGGTTTTCCTTACATTGGAAAAGTAAAACCCCAGAGGGTCAAGCAATACCAAATTTAACTTTACACATCAGATATAACTGGTGATTACCATGACAACCACAGAGGTACAGAGTAGAAATAACCCAGATTATTGAAGCAGGAAAAAAGCTTCAATAAAGCAGCCGTGGTTTCCTAAACACGTTTTACTGGAGATTATTTACTGAGACTCCTCGATGCCGTGATCTTCACTCCTGCGTGTAAACATCCCCTCCTACATGTCGCCATTCTCCTCCAGCACTATGATTTGAATTCATGCACAAATGAAACGGACATCCATCTTCTCTCAGGAAAGCATGCATAGCAACACATCTGATAATACTTGTAAGGAATAATGAGACAAAAAAAAGGAGGTAATGCTCGTCAAAAATACTCATTGGACCTACTGCACACAGTTTCACACTCATACAAAACGGTTACACCTCCTCCCACTCTCTGCTCCACCCTGAGCACACTGTAAAAAAAAAAAAAAAAAAAGTCAGCGGGGGACATTACTTTGTCAGATGATTTATGGTTCAGGGTTCACCTTCACCATCACAATGTCCCTTGATACACCACCCACACATGGTTTCATCGTTCAAAGGTTGCTTGGCTGTGGGACCAGTTCCACATTTTGTGGCTACTGCCCCCCCCCCCCCCCAACACACACCTGTAAATTGCCCCTGCTGGTAAATGCAATTCCAAATATCAATCGTGTGCTGCCGTCTTTCAGCATATCCCTCATGACTCCATCTGCTCTGATTTCCCTTGTCTGCAGCAAAAACCCTCTGCATCTACAGCGAGTTGGAAAAAGAAAAATAAATCAGTGTGTGGACCAAATTCAATTCAACAAGGTTGTTTGGTTTGCAGGTTCCCCAAAGTGCTGCAACCTTTGAAATGTGTGTTGGTGGTCATTTTGAAGACACTGTGGCAATGACATTTCCCAAGATGACATTACAACCCAGGAAAAACACCACAGCTTCCACCCACAGATAAAAAAAAAAATATATATATATATAAAGTACAAGCAAACAAAAAAAAAATCAGTCACAACAATAAGTAATACATCAGAAAAAAAAATGTGCTTTTTCCACAAAAAAAAATAAATCTTTGGAACCAAAAGAGGCAAATGATAGCAAGAAAATCAAAGTATATGGAGACGTCATACACAGACAGACTTGGTCTACAAATGGTTTGCCAGAACTTCCTCCACACAGACTCGAACTTGAAAAACGATTCATGTCAACAGCAAAGAGACACACAAATCTCTATGAACGTGGTGGCCCGTCACACTGAAATGAAAAAAACAAAAAAATAAAAAAAACTGCTCGATATATTGGATGATAAATCACATCAAGACACCGTTTCATGACTCATTCTTTTAATGGGCTTCACCGTGCTCTAATCTGAGCTGTTCTGTTGGGACCTACTGTCCTGATGTCTTCGAAGCAGCAGGAGTGTGTGCCTCAGCCAGGAGGGATTTCCATTTGGCTGACTGGCAGATGATGAGTTCCCCATTCGGACGTTCCCGGTTCAGAACTGCTAAACTGCTAAATCAGTTTCGTTTGTGTTCTTTACACATCAGACCAGTTTTTTTTACTGCATCACTGCTATGGTAGGAATATCTGATAGTCTCAGGGGTTAAAAAAAAAAGGACCTTCATTTGGAGGAGAAGTAATACGGAACCTTCTCAACATGGACACAAGGGGGTAGTTCATAGCTGAAATTAGAAAATAACATTTTAGTGTTGCTGTATCAAACAGTGACAGAGGGAATACTTGTAGACCAGCAAGAAAGACAACATGAAATGGCTAACAGACAGTTTTGACACAGCATTCTACTAACATTTCACTGCAGCTTCTTATCAACAGCGGCGACAAAATAAGAAACTGAAGTGTTGCAGAAAAAAAAGTCGCATGTTACTTTTCCTTGTCATTTTTTGCATTTGTACTTTAAGATTTTGTTTGCTGCTGTTTTCTTTAACAGTTGAGGAAGTGGTGACATGCTGGAAAACAAAAAACAAGCAAACAAAGAGAAGGCTTTTCCAATGCCGTGTTCCTCGTTGCCAGGCAACAGGGGTTCTGTCAGGCGGATGCTCCTAAGTTCCGTGCTGGTTGAATGCTCCATGTTCCAGCTTTACAAAATAACAACAATAATTCCTACATCTTGTTTAGTGAGCAGTTTGATTCATTATTAAGCCACAAAGCTAAACCAGAGGGATGTCTCTGCTGTAGGAGGAGGGTAGGGGGTATTACATCAGTGTAGTGTTTAAAAACATGTGTACCTTTAAAGAGGAATGCTGTTTCTATGGCAGTTGTGTAACGTTGCAGGCCGACACTAAGGGAGACAGTGGGGATGTACAGATCAGATCAAACAGGGGCAAATATCCCTCCACAGGTCTGATAGTGTTTCTAAAAGACGACTGTCCCACATGGCGCCACGCTGGCTCCAGCTTGCTAGGGTTGAGCCTCTCCGAGCAGTTTTGTCATTATGTCCAAGTCAGCAACAGACAGAATCAGAGTTGATGATGTGGCAGTGAGCTCTCTTACCACAAAACAAAACAACAACAAAAAACCATGAGTTGTCACTTAAGTCCACCAGCAGAAAGATGAAGAGAGCTTCTGCCAAACAAAGAGCTTGAAAAAGGGTTTAGTGAAATTCCTCGGTTGTGATTTGTGGCTTTAGTATGGAGCAAACCGACTGTATCCTGCCCGGTATAAACTGGCCTGGAAGACACAGAGGATGACACAACATCAGACCTTTACAACTACCTCAGCAAAAGAATATGATCAACCCCACTGCAACTCACCATGGCTCCCACTCCGTAAGCAGCAGCAGCTGGAGCTAAAGCGTGGTAGGGGTCTGTGGTGTACACCCGGCCGTAACTAGCAGGGAAAACGCGTAAAAGAGAAAATGATGAGGTAAAGATTGAACTTTGGTCTGTGGATTCCTCTATGGCAGAGGCACATGTGCGCGCTGAAGCTTGCATGACCATAAATGACAGTGTGAGCAGACCCTTTCACACTGCCCCTGAATGTTGTAACAGCAGCGAACACTCCAATGTATTAGCTTGAAAAGCACTGGTGCACTTCACACAGCACTGCCACACTTCACACAGCTCCAACTACAATCAAAAGGGTCGACGCAACAATTTATCACCATTTTTTTTACTGACGGATGGAGAGTCAACAGAGAAATCCATGTAAACATCTTCTTTTGCCCTTTTCTTATTTCACTCACATCAAACTGACATCTCCCACAAAGAGTCCCTCTACTGCCTAATCCAATTATGTAAGAATAATTATTCTACCTATATAAAGAATCTTTTGACCTCACAAAAAATTAAAACAACACAGTGATTAAAATGATGTTTTCCAGATTTTGCAATTTTTATTTTAATGCCTGTATCATCATCGTCACTCTATCTATTCATTTATTTGTCAGAGCCAGTTGAAAGGTAGAGCAGGCCATATTTGGCTCCCAGGCCGACCTTTGGGTGGCTTGTTGTTATCAATGACATCTCAGTTTAGATCATCTCTAAATGAGAATCTCGTTTGCTACGTCAACATGTCACAGTCAAATCCTCTCATAGCCTTTCCGAACATTCAGCCCTGCTGTGTTGGCACCAGAAATGGCATCAAGAATATCAAAACTGCCTGCAGATACAAACATTATACAGCTGACTTTATTCACAGATCAGGTATCCAGATGCCATTCTGCGCTCTGGACCATGAGCCTGCTGCCCTTGTGTATTTTTATTGTGAAGTACAGTTGACTACAGCCTCTAATTTTAACCTTGAACAATACTAACAATAGTAATAATAGTGATATTATTAAAGAACTCTGAAATCCGCAGATGTGTAATGTACTCAGCTGGGAACCGCTTCTCTATGTTGCATGACTGGGTTTGAAATCTCTGACTTCCAAGGACACTCTGCTGAAGTGCTGTCAAACCCACTGACACAGAGACGTTGTAATGGCCCTCTGAATAATGTGCACACCCCAAACCTTTTGGATGATCTTCCCTGCCTGAAGAAGGAAGTACTTAAGTTATGTAAGTAATTGGAAGTAAAATCAGTACATTTAGGTTACTAGATTAATTGTGGATGTTAATGTTAGGACACAAACTAAAAAACATATTTATATGACTGGCTTTTACTGTTATCAACATCAGCCATCCTTCAGTCCTGAAAAAACTCATGTCCTCACACATTCCCAAATTCTACTGGCCAACTCTCTCTGTCTCGTATTTGTGTTGATTACTGAAACAACAACATCCTATGACTGTGTATGCCTCTGCCCTGGCAGCTCTGCTGTCCAGTGAGGTATGTATGTGTGTTTGTTTCATCATGTGTGTCATCACCTGTCACTGTAGGCAGCAGCTGCAGCGGTTGCTCCGGTTACGGCTGCAGGCTGGGCGTAACGGTAGGCAGCAGCGGCGGCGGCAGCAGCAGCAGGGTAGCCTCCCTAGAGAGACAGGCATAAACAAGTATATACTAACATTAAATATATTATGTATACATATGTAAATACTGTTACCGCAACCTTTTAAATGTTTTCAAAAAACAATAAAACTACACTATTATTACTGTGTTTCATACTTCATTTAATATCATGAACTATAGCATATAAATCACTTGAAATACTTTTAATTTCCTCACATTAAGGAGCAATAAACTTGATATATTGCCACACCAGTAGGCAAGTAAAGAGGAGGTGGTGTGGAGGGGAACATGGAGGCTGATACATCGGACTGGGAGAGGAAAATTGGATTGTCAAAACGGAGTTAGATTGTGTTGTCAGCAGTAGGGGAGAGGGCAAGGTAGATAACAAATCTGATGTCATATAGAAACCTCACTGTTGTCAGAAGCTATGAACAGATAGTCCTTCAAGAGCGACTAGTACAGAGCTATTTTTAAGTATTATTTAAGTTCCATGGGTTTAGAAGAAAAGGCAAAGAAAGACAGGAAAGTCACACACACAAACACACCCACACAAGTCTGTACTGACTAAAATCATCTCCTCAAACTGAGACTGCATGCACGACCCAGATAACACTTCAAACCTACTCAAAAACACAACACCACTGCATTTGGACCTGATCAGAACAAAGCAAAGCATATCAGAACAAGCCAGCAACCTCCGAGACACCCGAAACACACAGAGCAGAGGTGGAGGAGCCGGACAGAAAAAAAATTAGGTTATTAAGGAGAGAGCAAGGCATTCTGGGTGAGTGGATGAGGTTGGAGGAGGGAAAAGTATGTCTGCATGCAGCAGCTGATGAGCACATGCTTTAACATCCTGGGAGGGGTCAGCTTGGTTAATTCAGGAAGAGACCGTGTTCTCCACCGTGGGATAACACTCAGCTTGTTATCCATACCTAACGATACTTTTTTTTAACTTAACTTTTGCAAGAATAACAAAAAATAAAACTCCAGTTGTAAAAACAAAAAGTCCAAATTTCTCAATTTCCAGGCGTGATGATGTCCTTTGCAAATCAAACACTGTACACGCCTCCACCTTTAGATATAGTCAAAGACTTATTGAGCGTTCCCTAATATTAGATGAATTGTCACTGCTAACTTTGTGTTTGTCATCACATAAATTTCAGTGCTATATGTGTCAGCACATTTGAGGCTAGTTTTTGCCCCCTACTTAATTTTGGGCTTGAAAATGTCTCAGGGTCCCATCACATTCTCCATTTTTCCTGTTTCAAGGTTCACCAGGGGCCTGAATAGGTGAGCCATATTTTATTGTACACCC
This sequence comes from Aulostomus chinensis, assembly GCF_037954235.1. Classification (NCBI taxonomy): domain Eukaryota; kingdom Metazoa; phylum Chordata; class Actinopteri; order Syngnathiformes; family Aulostomidae; genus Aulostomus; species Aulostomus chinensis. Next base: position 18,283,491 of record NC_141337.1, on the reverse strand, counting down.
AAAGGCCTCGGACCAGTGGTTGAGAAACACTGCTAAAATGCACACTTTGATTCACCCTCAGGTATTGTTACTTGCCGATGACTGACTTTTTAATTTTTTTGTTCTTGTAATTTAATTAAGTAAATATTGATACATTGGTTGTGTCTGATATAGCTGCCTTCATTGGCCTACCACAGATACGATATACTGTACCAATGCGTGTTTCAAGACATCTGCCAATACTGAAAAACTTCTTTTTAAACTGCACATAAAACACAGAAAATAATGGCAATGGTGATTTAAAAATGAACACTCTGGTGTCTCCATTTAGTTTTTGTTATGGTTTTAATTTATTTTATTCAAATGGTCACGTATGACCATGTTAAATATTCTTCATAAAGTAATTACATTGAAATTAGCATTTTGCGTATCTTGCAGTGCCTATTTTTAAAACTGGTGCTCAGCGAACATAGGAAGGGCCTATTTTCACTTCAGCACACCAGTTAACCACAGGATCTCAAAAATCCCATATCTGTTGGGTCCTAAAAAGTTATTCTAAGTAAAGTGCAACACAAACATTTGTTTCCGTATTTTTATACTTAATTTTGCATGTGTGATTTGAAAAATACACATTTCAAAATTATCAGTTATCTGTGTGCATCTTGAAATGAAGGCTAATAGAATTAGGATAGCATTTATCACTACTTGTTCAAAAAATCTAAATAAACGTTCACCGAATTGTGCAGCCTACTTGTAGGTACCCATATTTTGTATGAACTAATTGAACAAAAACAGTTGGGCGTAAAAATATAATTTTCAGTTATATTTTGTTGTGCAGCATCGATGTCGTGCCTACATATCAAGAAGACATGAGCTCCACTAAAATCACACCATAATAAATTTAACCTCTTTGTTTCCATGAAAATAAGAATGGTGATGCAAAAAATGAACATTCCTGCTAATATCACAAATCAAGTGACAACTGAAAACTCAACCTGACATATTTTTCAAAATTGCGCAGACCAAATTAAAGTACAGAGTTTTCATGGTAAACTCGAATGGCGTTTCTGCAAAATGGAGACCTTCCATTTTAAAAGGTATGAGGGAAGCATTTTGAAAACATGACGTTTATTGTCTGAATAAATGGTTTGCAGTTCTTTCAGACAGGGTGTTATTTCCCCAAATCTTGTCAAATGGAAAGGAGAGACCAGGTCTTATTTTGGAAAAACTGGAGGAAAAAAAACACTCCATACAGTTTAGTAAACAAAGTCCTTCCAACAATCAAAAACAGCGCACATTTCAGTGAGTTAGTAGAAAAATAAAGCAAATTCAAAGCAGTGAATTTCATTTTGAACAACTAAAAGATAACATGTTCCGGATCAGATCAGAAGATGATTCATAAGATCAGAGGAAAACAAAGCACACTGTTGAGGTGACCCTACCTGAGGCAATCTGGGACTAAGGACTGAGTCCTGAAACACTAGTCTATAGAGAGAACAGAAACAACCGTTGTCAACCTGGATACACATACACACACACACACACACACGCACGCAGGCACGCTGGTATTGATACGCTCACGCACACCGCCTCATCCGCCCACAGAGCAGCCTCAGTCATAGTGTTTGAGACCCTCTTATCAAGTTTTTTACAGCTCTACTCACTTTATTTTCAAGATAAGTACAACTTATCTTGACCAGCGGGTAATGACAGTGCTTTATAACAGATATTTTTGTCATTTATACTGTGTGTACTATATGGTGTGTCTGGAAAATGCAAGTGCTGTGCTGTTCACTGTGGGCTCATCCACCTGTTATGCAGGTAGCTCTGTGATGCGAATGACTGGACGCACATGCAAAACCCAGGGGGGAGGAGAGCAGGAGAGCGCCATAAGGGGAGGGAGAGAGATGGAGAGGGAGAGAGAGTGTACTGGTGGGAGGTGAGTTTACTTACATATATGTCTGCAGCTCCATAAAACCCATCCTGATACACCACACTGAGAGAAGAAGAACACAGAGAGGCAGAGAAGAAGAAGAGGAGGGCACATAGAGGGGGGGTGGTGTAGTGCAAAAAGAGTGGTGGCAGTCCCAAAACCAGAGTGGATGAAGGTCAACACACAGCAAAAACACAGAAGGGGAGGGGGGGATGGGGAGAGAGGGAGGGAGAGAGAGAGAAAGAGAGAGAGAGAGTTATTTCACACCCATGCAGCATGCAGAGGAAATACAACTCCATTAAAGCTCCACAACTGCAACCAAAATAACCAGCACCATTCTGCATGACAACAGGAGACCCGTGGGAGCGATACATAAAGTTCACTGACTACAACGACACTAAGATAAAACCCATAAAATGTTATTGTTCCCCGACTGCAAGAAAATAAAGGCATTAGAGGCCATTTTTAATAGATGATGTCGCTGAAGTGCAGTTTTTATGGACTTTTTAAAGCCATCAGTGGAGCTGACATGGAGACAATATTTCATGCAACCCCCAATTTCATCTAGTTTATCCTAATTTTTAAAGTCATTGCAGTAAACAGCCACCGAGCACAGGTTAAAAACACAAAAGCCACATTAGATAACCATCACAGCAACAGCATGCACACAGGAAACGGATCACAGTAAACGTGAATCATTTGTATCCAGTCTGTGTGCAGGGTGACTGCTTATGCATAATGACTGAAAGTGGTCTGTGTGTGTTTATGCAAATCTACCAGTGGCGGTATCTGTGTTTATTCAAATGAACCTTGGATAGTGTAATCCCAATCAGAGAGTCATACTCCACTGAACAGGTTGTGAACAGACTGACAGTGTGCCAGTTGGGCTGCTGAAGAGAGTCAAGTGCGTATAATGTTTGATCAGAAGATCTGTATGAACACAGCTGTGTAAAACACAGACCTGGTCAAACAAAACGTGGGAGCACTGATGAGGTGTTCCTCGACACATTCACTGGTTTTATCTTCGAGTTGTGATATTCATAGACGTATAGAATTGGGACAGCTCCAAAACAAGTCAATCAGAGTAATCCAATTTCCAATTTTATAGCTTTTGCTGCAGTCTTGGTTTTCAAAGTCAATGCAAACTATTAGACGTTGGAGTTCTGCATGCGGAAAGACGAGTGAGTTTGTGGCTGAGAATAAATAAAATCCCTGAAGTTACACGCATAATAGCATTGTGCAAGGAATGGGCCACAAATTGATGCATAAACCTGAGTTTTGTAATTCATGAAAACTGATTGAGTAGAGGGTCATTTAACCCAGGATTGAATGCTGATTAAGCCTCTTCCCTTGTAGTTGGTTTTCCAGCTGGTACAAAAGGGGCTTCAATCTCTAGATAATGATATTTTCATAATGAGATCATATAATGCTCATTACGCTCATCACAGTTAGTTAAACCTCTCTGCATCCAAAAGTAGAAACTGTTTGCACCAATTTCCGATAGGCAAACACGCCATTTTGCGGGGCAACATGACATTCAAAACAATTTAACCAGTTTTAAAGGAGAAACAGTAACAGGGGTGTAGGCCAAGGTCAGTGAGACTACTTCTGGTTTGCCCTCTGCTTACCTGAATGTGGATTAAAATGTAGTCATGCTACACTGCTTTCCAAATGTTATCGATCCAAATTAATCAAATTGTGATGGTGACATGAGTCATTCCATGGAGGTCGTGTGACATTCAACACAATTTATCCACTGTTTTTACAGCCAATACAGTAACGGTACAGTAGACTACAGTGGAACCTTTGGCATAATGTTCTGCACTACAGAAATATGCCAGTTGGTTACTACAATCTATTACTTACGACGAATCGGCTCACTTGTATCAGACTGCATCACCTAAATGTGGCTATCCTTTCTATGAATGAATAATTGAGTGCAAATCCAGCTCCCCCAGACATTCAAATGGGTTACCCTCCAATAAATTACAACAGTGAACACGACAACAAACACTGTGAATGTTTTTTATAGTGGCAGACATGCAACTATATATCTTTGCTGATAAGGGATTTGAAACATGTTGAAAGTCATTGTACCCCAGTATCTTGTTTCGGGAGCAAATCACGTCAGTTTTTTAAAAATAGGTATAATTAGTTTTCAAAAATACTGCTAGGTTGTGGGTGATTACAGCACAATTGGCAGACTTGTATTCAAGAAAGACAGCGATCGTTTTCTCACTAAATCAATGTTTGATTAAAAAAAGTGTGTGTGGGGGGGGGTCAAAAGGAGCATTGTATGGTTTGTTTTTTGTTCTGACAACATACCAAACCATAACTTCAAAAACAAGGATTTTTGTGTACAACTGAACTACTGAGATGTATATTCCTTACCCAGGATACGCAGGTATTGCAGGCTGTGGCACAGCTGCCCGCACGGCACTGTAGACCGGCCGTCCCCGTCCCCTGAGGTGGGCACCCCGAAATGCTGCTGCTGCTGTAGTGGCGGCTGCTGCTGCTGAAGGGTAGGGGAATCCTGGGACTGGAGGAAGGAGGGAAGAGAATACGAAGAGGGTCAAGACAGAGAAAAGGGGAGACAGGTTAAGTGAGTCGATGAGGTAAAACATTAAGTAAAGATGGGTAATGTCTCAGGGAGGGAAAGGACAATGTGGATAGAGGACATAATGTGAAAGCTCTGGGTGTATTTAAGGAGATGGGAAGGGTATTACCACAGCCCTCAGGTCTTCCTACCAATGAACATGTTAGTGAGGAGACACGCAGGGTAAGCGGCGCATTAATATAAAGTAAAAATCAGAAGGTGACTGAAATTGAAAAGTGAAGACTGATTTTAGAGTGAGTTTAGCAAATAGAGATAGGACTTGCCTGCGTAGAGCTCTGGACCATACACAGCCCCCACCATAGGACTCAACTTCCACCCTGCTGAATACCACAGAGAAAGAGGATCTATTAACTCATAGGGGCGGTTGTTATTACAGTTATTTGGTGTTTAACAAGACATTTCTATTAATTTATTAATATGAAGAGGTCACACAGAGGTATTACAGACATGAAGGAAAACTTTCATTTAATGAATAACACTTGGACACAGCATGTACATATTCATTCACACTGCCTGTCAAATAAGACACAAAGAAAAAAAAAATCTACCTCAGCAGATCAGTTAAAACCAAATAGCTGCCTATCACTGTGCTGTATTTTGTCCATATTTAATCAGGGAGGAAGCACTCTAATCTCCTACTTTCCTCAGAGGAGCACAAATACAAAACAGATTAAAAGTTAGAGGGGACACCATAGCAAAATACATATATGTAAGTAAAACACACTCACAACCCTTAACTGCTTGATGACCAGAACAAGACACAGGAGAAAGTGGAAGGCATAGATAAATCTTAATAGATCTTGAGAAGCTGCAACCAAGCTAAATTACAATTCCTGCATCCTGAGATATTTCAATATAAAAGTAGCCTGATGCTCTGATAATGAGTTTTTTTCCTTTAATATTATCTTATTTATTTTCCCCCCAGGTAATAGAGAATGATCTAAAACTGCCAGAGTATTTAAAAATCAATATGCTAAAGTTCCTTATTCTACCATAATCATTAGCATTATCATTATTAGCATCATTATGTATTATTGATTATAATACGTAGTGATGCCCTACCAAATAAAAAAATTATACATCTTAAAAGAAACACACCAACCAAATGGGAAGTATAGCAAAACTGTGTCAAAAAGTAATGAAATATACTTCTCTCCAAAACAGTCCTATCCTGCGCTAACACAACTAAGGCTGTGTATAATTTTGCTATGAATTGAAGAGTATGTAGTTCATAAATTGCAATGAAATAATTCAAAATCGCAAACTATGAAGCTAATTAAATTGAAGAATCGGAAGCACAGCTGCAGCACAGCTGCAGCACTTCCAAACTTGAGCTAAAAAAAAACCCAACACATTTGTTGACTAGAAGAGCGACTGCAACTGCTAAAAGTTATTTTGTACGAGAGAATGAAAAAGGTTAGTTAGCAGTACTAGCCTGGCTACTGGTGGCACGAGCGCCATCTGTGGAGGTAAAGGGGATACATAGCGAGTGGTTAGAAACACAAAGTTGGGGGACCATTGCACTAAGCCAACAAGCAGATGTCATCTATCTTCTTGTCTGACTCTGGCGCGGATGGCAAATAAGTGTATTTCATAAAAAAGTTGGTGTGTTCCTTTTAACACTAATTCTTATTAATGAAAACTTTCTTGAGAGCTGAGGACCACGAGATTTAAAAAAAAAAGGCCCTTATGTTTAAGCTTATCTAATAAAACCTACGTGCCATTTGGTTACATGATTTGTTTGTAAAAGGTACTATTTCAAAAACAGGTAAGCGTTAACTAAACTAAAAATAAACTGGTTACACTATGTGGTCTGTATGAGCGCATACAGAGAGAGAGGCATCACTGTAACTGCATTGTGTGTTTAACCGGTTATTAGACAGACAGTGTTTGGTTGTACGCGTGAGTCTGTGTGGTTGTTACCATAAGGCAGCGTGCTCAGAGTCTCTCCATTAGGGTAGGGGCTGACCATTTTCTTATTGGTCATCACCCTGGCAGTGGCATTATTCACCTGAGAGTGGAGGGAGAGACAGTCAAACCACCGACCAGAACAGGAAAAATGCAGACTCAAACACTGATTACTAGGCTGATGAGGGTGATTATGAACTGCAGAATTACATTCAAAATGCCTGCCCTTATGTGCTGCCATTAAACATGCCTGAATTTAATCATGGTGCATGTCTGAGGTTGAAAATATTTTGTGGGGATATGCAATCTTACTGACAATTAAAAAGGGAGAAATCTGATGTCATTTGGAGACACGGCCCAATACTGTATGTCAACATATAGTTTATATCCCCCCCAAATCGTTCTGCCAGTCATGCCCTGCGAAATGACCCAGTAGAACGTATTTATTGTTACAGCTCACACTCGACAGCCATGTCTGTGTACACAAGTGGGTGGAGACTGTTAGGGGGATTTGAGTCATCATGCAATTAAAAGTGAGTTGCCCAGTAGAGATTCAGTGATTCATTGTGAGATACAAGGGCTGGATGACATTGGTTACATTACTGCTGAGAGTACAAAGAGAGGGGGGTGCGGGCGCAGCAAAATAACTCATTTTTGGCATGCAGTGTATTGTATTGTGTTTTTTGAGGGTGTGCATCTGTGAATGTTTTGCAATTTCAGTCTAATGCATACTTTTCAATCCAAGATGCCTGATAATCTCCTCTCTGAGCTTCAAAGGCTCACACTCTGGTCCTTTGATTTATCCTCATCTTCCTTTGATGGGCTTTAAGAGAATCTCACTCCCTTTAATAACCCACACAGTTCAGGCGTGCTGTTGAAGCTGCTACATCTGATTGTGTGGCGAGCTTAAGATTTATGACCTTTAGGCAAGATGAGGAGAGAGTGCGTGCGTGACAAAGGGAAGAGATTCAGGCATGAGAGCGCTTGTGTGCAATGGACTCCCATTTAGAGACCATTAATGCCTAGACTGCCATCCGCATTGCCACTCTTGCCGAGTCATGTCCTTCATCTGCCAAGCGTCATTCATATGGAAATGAGGTTTACCTCATTTTTCCCTCATTGCCAACGACAAGGTCAGTGACAAAAGATTCAATTAGCCAGCTCTGACAACTGTATGTGGCTATCTGAGAGGAGACATTCTGAAGGGAAATTGAGTTAATGCATAAAAATAATGTTAAAAACGGTATCACCATTAAATTTAGTACAGGGTTATGAGAGTTGACTAACTTGGCCTGTGTAAATAGGAGACAATCACCTGTGTGTCCTTCAGTTTATGTTTATGTCAATGCACAATCAGTGGTGGACAGTGCTGAAGAACATTTACTGAAGTACTCTATTCAGGACATTTTTGGAGTATACATTCTGTAGTTGAGTATTTATTCCTTTAGAAACATGACTTTCCTTATGTTTCTGAGACAAATCTTGAACTTGACTCCACTACATTTCAGTGAGGGCTGTCATTGCTCTTTAAGTTTAGCATGAAGCTTTGAAGTTAGTTGTTGATTTGTTGTTTCTTTTACAAATAACATCCCCGGAAGTGATCCTCATTGGAGGAGAAACCAGTCACAACACCTGCTCTTAACCGAGCTTGCTTTAAAGTCAGAATTTGCTGTCCAGCTGGATGAAAACTGACCCATGCGTGACACAATGAGACAAACGTATTCAATTTCAAAGGTCACCATTGATAATCATGATTCCAATCTAGAAAATGACTCGTATGATTTGAAGTGGTGATATGGAAAATAGGGAGTTTTGCAGGTATCCAATATTCTACAACTGTTTTGGCCAATAGCTGATATTTACCTATGTTCATATTATATGTTTGGAAAAAAATCAATACGACCACATTTTGACCATATTGAAAAACAAATGTTAACATTGTGAAATTGGAAAAAAAAAGGTTTTATTTATTTCCCAAATATTAAAAAAAAATCGCATAAATCTTATCTTAACTGAGTTGTTTCTACTTCATAAACAACAGACAGTGAGCCAAGCAGAGATTTAAGCAAAAATTGGGACAACATAAATATCAGGCATTGGACTGATGACCAGCCGTTATTATCGTGTATCCTTATTTGAAATGTTTACTGCGAGCAAACTTCAGAGTCTGAACATTCAGTCCACCTGAGACAGCACATTTAGGTGGTTTCAGAGACAATGAAAAAATGCGGAGTGAAAACAATAGAGCAATGTATTATTATTCTAAAGATTTACCACTGAACACCTGACAAAAGTAAAAAACAAATTATCTGAGCAACTTTCAGTTGTAGTGGAGTACTTTTTGACCAGGAGTATCTATCTACCAAGCACTGGGGTTGTGTCCTTTGTCCACCACTGTGCACAGTTAACGAAACCGGGTTGACAGGATGACATGCACACTGACAGAGACCAAAATGGAAGGCAAATCTCCAGAGTGATTAAATGGTTAATAAAACATTCAGACTTTCTCATCTCACTTTTATTCTCCCAAGTCTAAACAATAGACCTAGACAGAATGAAGTCACATTTCCATATGAAACCAAAATTTGTGGGGTTTACATACCTAAAAAGAAACAAATACAAGGGAGAGAAACAGGGGGTGCAAAAACATTTGATTGACAAAATTAATAATCATATACCACAGAAATTACACGCAGCCAAATATGGGCGCATAACATGACCAAGAGTGAGTAATAAACGAAAAAGAAAAATTTCAGCCAATCAGCAAGCGTCGGATGCAGCATAGAGACCAATTAAACAATCGCAGCACTCCCACATCAAACACATAAGAGACAAGATGGAAGAGAGAAGTTAAGAGGAAGGGATGCAGGTGAGGAAACACAGAGCCAGTCCATATACAAAAAATAAAAATGAAATGAAGAATAAAGGATAAAGGAAAAAAAGGATAAAATGTACATGAGCAACACAAATAAACATTACTGTTTTCAAACAAAACATATATACCAAGGTGCATCATTCAAATAAAGCAATTAGATTTGGTGACCATTCCCCTGAAAATCTCATTATGTGTGGTGGATTGAGAAACAGCACCAAAGGATGAAAAGAACTGAGAGAGAAATAAGAGGGGGAGGAGGGAGTTAGCGAGAGAGAGAGAGAGAGAGAGAGAGAGAGAGAAAGAGAGAGAGAGGGAGAGAGAGAGGGAGAGAGAAGGGGAGAGAGGGAAGAGAGAGAGAGCGCGCAATCCTCATTCCCAAAAAGGAGAGAAATAAAATGGACATGAGACACTATGCCAGGCAATAGAATTGTGTGTCACAAACTAAGACCAGTACACTATGACTATGACTACTACTACAACTACTAATACACAGACAATCCACTACAAGAAAACCAAACCAAAGAGGAAAACATAATGGCAGCATAATAGAGACCCAAAATTAAAAAACAGCAAGGTAAACCCCATAACGGTTTAGAGATCCATATGGTTACCACACTGGCTGATTTGATAAAAGACCAGATCTGACTTCTTATTTTTACATGCATGAAAAAGGCCTCTAATGAACAGTTCCAGTTTAATAATTCACTTTGATAAGACTGCAAACTAAGACATTGGGCCCTGTCATATACCTGGCACAAAGTGGTGCGGTGCCGATGACACCACCAATATCTCCAGTTGAACACGGTATTTTAAAAAGGAGGCACAGTACTGGTGCAGCGTTATATTCAAAGGTAGATGTGGATTACACCAGATGATGATTTTAAGAGTTTGTAAAAGGACAACTTTGGAACATTTTGTTGTTGTTAGTAGGTTGTGACTACGGGGTGCTTCAGGGGGACTTGAAGAGACACGAAGAAGAAGTTGTTTCTTTGGCAGAAACTGGTTGTTCCAAAATGTGCTCACTGGACACACCATTTAAAAAACAACGCCTAAGAGAATGGGAGATGTTGCTTGGATTAGTTACATTCTTGGTACTCCCAAAACATGCCCATGATTGATGAACTGACAAAGGCCAGTGCTTTGTGCCAGAGTTCACACACATATTTATCATTGTTGAACTAATTTTAATGAACTGGACAAGATCGAAAGGCCACAAATGGCTTAAACAGGGCCCAAAGTCAAGTTTTGCTTGTCTAGATGTGTACATTTGGTTGGGCTTTGTCTAGGCAGTCAACACACTTTTCTGCAGAAGTTAACTATCAACAGTGAGCTGTGCTAGGATGCACATAGCCACATGTAACATTTTTACATAAACTCTCCTTCCCTAAATTTATCAACTCATATTTTTATGTGGCTAATGTTAAATAACTGTAAACCACACTAAAATAACACAGGTCAATAAAAGATTCAACATCATAGCAGAGTTATATGCCCTGCAACTTAGGATCCACATTCACTCAAAGCAGCAAGAGGGAGCGGAGCTTCATATCATTTCTATTGATTTTTATTAATCAAGAAGATGAATACTACGTACATTGAGACCAATGGAGAATTAATCAGATGGATTGTGGGTAGCCGTGTCATTGCATAGAGGAGGGTGATTACATTCGGTCATTCCCAGTGAGGTGTTAATGACATGGTGGGGAACGGGCATGTGGAGAAAATATTATTGCATCAGTTGGAGATGCTGTGTAGCTTACGATGGCTGTGCGGGCTTATGCTTATCACATTAAGAACATTGGGTAAATAGAAAGGAAAGAATATTCTAACATCATAATAAAATGTATATAATATCATATTATTGCCCATTTCAGGGGTGGGGTGGGGAGGAGATCAGTTCAGTGATAGATGTTTGTACACAACTTACCATTGCCGTAGAAACAGCGAGTGGTTACCGTGGAGACTGACAACAACACACAGAAGTCGTCAGGGAAACAGAAAAAATATAATAAATGAACAAACAAATAATCCTAGTAACAAAAGAAACCTAGATGTCCCCCCTCTTTATCCATGTGAAATTCAAACCTGACAGCAGCAAAGTTACAGCTCAGAACAGAATCAAAAAGAGAGGGGGATACTAGCTCTAGATGCTTAACAGAGCTTTGAGCATTATTACAACAATCACACAAGTGACAGGAAAAGCACTCGATATTCTAGAGAACAAAAGACATGGTACAGGAGGATGGAGATATGAGGCAACCTTGCCTGAACCCATACACAAGCCTAGTGGACAAACAGTGAAGGACTAAATGTAGCAAACTCAAACACCTCCAAGGAAAAGCACACCGCCCTCCATCACAAGGGCAGAAGAGCAAAGGCTATCTTAATGCTGTCTGGGTTTGTGACAGTCAAAAGGACAAGCGGAGGGATTTTGGTTAGGTGATGCAAGAGAGGCATCGGCTCCGATGTGGTTAAGTAGGCCACAAGAGAAGGGAACATACCTTTGCCCAGAGTGGCTATCATTTCCAGTTTTTACTAGTCACCACAAAAAACATATTGAGGGTTGTAGAATATGAAAAAAACAAAAACAAAAAAACGACATAACCAACAAAATAAAAATGAAAAAAAAGTTAATTTCTAATAAAGACAAAATGAGAGACTGGCAATGAGATAATAAAGGGACAAAGAAGACAAATCATGGAGCCAGCACAGAAGGAAAGAAAGGCGGTTGGAAAAGGCAAAGTGCAAACTCTTTTCCCTTTTCTTTTAACCATCTCTACATTTTCACTCAAACCCACACAACACGCACACACATACACTCACGCAAGTTATTCACTGATATTTCCTGGGGTGAATCATGCAGTAAGAAATACAAAATGGTCAAAGCTATAGCTTTGGGGTCAAGGTCTTCTATGATATTGAGACACCAGCAGCTGGTAAAGCCTTCACCTCAGGCTTTTGCCATCTAACTCTAATTAAAACTATCCACTTCCTGTCAAAAGGAAAGTACTACTAAGGCTGATAATGATTATGGGAATGGCTGACATGAAGGCGCTGGTCTAAGTGAGCTGAATGCCAACTGTGTCCCATTGAGGAGTGTGTGGAATTGTGGGTAGTGAGAATGGGCAAGGTCAAGCATGCACAGCCACGTCGTCTTGTTCTATTCACCACACATATCCATGCAGTGATGACAACACTCTGCCCTGATTAGTTACCCCCACACATACCTTTCTATAAGCATGCAGAAGTGCACCACTTGAAACACGCACGCACGCACGCACACACTGCTATTTCATAGCATTTAACATTCTGACTAAAACTCTGCGCTAAGAAAGAACTGTCACTTCCTGTTGGCACACAGAACAACTCTCAACACACAGCTTTAAGAGCAGGAAGTAGTGAATGGAATTGTAGATACCTTTCTGTGAATTCTACCATCACAAAGGTCTGGTTGTGGCTTGTACACCTGGGGCGCTTTGTGAGGGGCTTAGTGCGAGCTTCAAGGTAAGCCCTAAAACCACAACAAGTATATGAGACGACTGTAGTGTTGCAAATGACTCTAGGTCAAAGGTCTATAGAGAAACAGATGATATTTGCCTATAGATGGCCCATAGGTTAGGCTGCTAACATGGTGCATATGTGTGAGCAGTTCTAAAATGATGAATTTTAGATAGGTACTACATATAAGAATATTGTAGGAATAGTAAATGTTTTTTAGTAGAAGGGTTCTTGTTCAGGATTTTTTGTAACCACCTCAAACCAACATTGCTGAAAGTAGTTTCATGCTAGCTTAGTTGACATGTGGACCTAACATGACACCTGATGGTGTTTGTGTCACAACATACACACGTAACATCATCGAGTTAGTATGATCGTTGTTGAGTTAAATAGATTTGAAAACAAAAGCACTTTCTACTAAACTGTTTTGAACTAAATTGTTAATTGTTTTAAAGTTTTCTTTTTTCGTAAAGTAGTTAAGTTTTAGTTTAGAGGGGTGGCACCAAACTGTGGCGAAACCAGCAATCTAGTCAAGCATTTGAAGGCGGATCACGCCAATGTTTATTTTTTAATGTCAGTTCCTGCTGCACTACAGTTGCAAAAATTACAGCATAAATATAAAATATTCAATCAAAATTGTGGCTGCTCTAAGAGTTTGCTCAAGAAAATTATTATTCCAAGATTTGTGATCTTTCAAGTATGACGGTCTGTCAAACTAGAAAATAAAAAGCTCAATAGCATTAATTCTCTGTATATATTTGTTTTAAAAATGAAGACAGCTCTGACCACATCAATACAGCATTAGAAATTTAGTCTTTAATCTGGAAAATCTAATCTAAATGTTATATTTATAGATTTACACACACATACTTCTATCTGTGTGAGGACTTTCATTGATGTAATGCATTTCCTAGCCCCTGACCCTCCACCTAACAAGAACCTAATTCTAATCTCAACCCTAAAACCAAATCTTGACCTTCAAACACCCCTTTGAAGATGTGAGGACCTGCTAAAATGTCCTAAATTTCCAAAAATGTGGTTTAATTAAATTGTGGTAAATATGTATTCTAGTCCTAAATAGTAGCAAGTACAAGACACACACACACAAACAGCTTAACACCACCACCCAATATAAGGTTTATGCCACAGCTGTCCTAAATTAACAGCAATGGTAATTTCAAAAATTATTTTTTCATGTTTCTCTAATAGCTTAAACACCAGTATGTAGAAGCTCTAACAAATTATCTATTTTTATTGCTGGAATATAATCAGCATTTTTATCCATAAGTATTCACATTACGGTTTTACAATAAAACTGTAAAAATAGTAAAGCATATTATTCTTTCTTAAATAAGATGTCAAATTATAGCTATTTACTTGCATTCCTGAACAGGAAAGTGGGTTTTAGTGGTTGAATCTTATGCTCGATTAATTTCTGAAATTACTCACTCCTATTCATAATGGTAAAACACGGAGAGCTCACTGAAAATGAAAGAGTCCACATTAAAGAACTTCATGATGCTGAATGGTCTCTGAGACATATTTGGAGTCAACTGCCAACTTGTACTAACAAAATACATCAAGGAAGCAGCAGGAAACGAAAGGTGACTGAAGCAGATGTCAGACACCTCAAGACTTTAAGTACTAGAGACAGAAAGAAGACCACTGTTGATCTTCAGGCAGAGAAGAATGCAGATGACTAACAGGGCAAGGACTCAAGGGAAGAATAGCAACTAAGAAGTCATTATTGACGCCTGCAAACATCCAGAAACACCTCAGATCTGCCAGGAAACATAAACACTGGACTGCTGATGACTGGAAGAAGGTACTCTGGATGGATGAGCCCAAGTATGAACTCTTTGGTCAGCATCTTCATGTTATGTCCACAGAAAAGCTGGACAACGTTTTGATGCGAGATGCATTGCACCCACGGTAAAATGTGGTTGAGATTCCACGATGGTATTGGGTTACACTAATGAAAACGGTGTGGGCAAATTAATGAAAATCGACAGTATCACGAACAAGAAAGTCTACCACAACATTTGAGTGCATCATGAAGTCCCTTCTGGACTGAATCCAATTGGTCGTGGCTCAGACAATGACAATGACCCCAAGCATAATTCAAAGCTGTACAGAGACTATTTGAGCAAGAAAAAGGAATTTGGAACACTGGAACTGATGCCAAGTCAAAGCCTGGATTTGAATCCTATTGAACAAATGTGGGATTTCGTAGATTCAAAGATTGATCGCACAAAAGATGCATCCAAAGCAAGTTTGCGCGAACAACTAGAAACTATTTGGAACTCAATAAGCAAAGAGACTGTCGAAAAGTATGTAAAATAGAGCTTTTTTTGTTATTTTCCACATCAATAGTAACATTTTTAATCTTAAACAGTTTTTTCTTTTTTTTATTTCTAAAATACTTATTTTCTTATATTTATTTTAATGCACTGGTATTGGATTGGTTCTCGGCATCAACAGATACTTGCAGTTCAGGTATCGGAATTTATATTGGGAAGGAAAAAATGGTATCGAACATCTCTGTTTATGAGATGGACCTACTTGGACACAATGAGACACTTGGATAAGAGCTGCAAGACAAAGCCATCAAAATGAAGTCCCAAGCCATCAAATAAAAACTCTAAAATCTCAGTCTCAATGGACCCATGCACTGATGGCTCCTCCTTCTTGTTGTGTGGTGGTTCATTTTAATAACAGCTCATTTTGACGACATACATTATTAACCGGTAAAAAAAAAAAGTGAGCTTTAATGTGAATCTTCCTGTTATTGATGTGGAAACATGCATCAACCTGTTCTAATGAAGTTAAAAAGACGGTATATAGTGCTAATTTGCTATGTCTTACTATGTTAATTGTATATTTAAATGCTTACAAACTTACACAGATCCCCTGTGGCATTCAGCTCAGTTCTGCTCACTTTTAATTTTAGTTTTTGACTCCTGCTCAAACATATTATTGTCTGTGATTAATGAGGTAAAAAAAAAAAAAAAAAGTTGGTATCATAACATCCATCCATCTGCTCCCACACATACTGAAAGGGGGTGTGAGTTGCTACACGCTGCAGCCAGAACTGTTTCCCATGGGCATGCACTGATGTAAATACATTGCTGCTGACAAAATTAACTCTCTAGTGCACTACAGTAATTGTGTTTCCATTTCATTGTCAAGTAACTTTCAAACAAGTGGTGGATATGTAAAAATAAAAAAGGAAATGCACATTGTTCCCATCAAGTAGTTTGGAACGACTAGAATAAGCTACATAATAATGCCAGAAGATGGCGGTATGGGGAATTTACATATAGCTGTCGCTGTTACAGACAATAAAAGAGGATATCATTTAATGAGAAAACCACGTGTCCTGGATTTAAAATATAGACTGTAGGAGTTATGTCTTAGTTTTTTTTTTTTTAAGGATTATCAGATTGCCACTTTTTGATGAATCAGACACTAATTGCCAGTCAAATGAGTACTGATTGAAGTGATGTAATCAGTGGATCAGCAAGAGTCTGGATGTCTTAATTTGGATATTTTTGAGGTCTACACTGGTTCTATGCGCCAGCCTCACCTCAAACAAATCAGTGAAAACAGCATTACTTCATCATTCATGTTAACATCAGGCAGAGAAACAATCACAGGACAGCCATGGATCAGGGAGATGCACTGACCTGTGCGGGTGTGTGTGTGTTTGTGAATGCATACAAAGATACAGACTGTCAAACCTATATATAGGCTTAGAGGACTCTATATATAGAATACAATGATGATGGGATGAGATCACAGAAAAGCAGATGGAGACAAAGTCAACTGTAGTTGGGCCACTTACATGGATACATTGGAAGCACACAGGAAACTGACCTCTTCAAAGCGCAGAGTTTTATTCCAGACAAAGAGAGGTAGAGTATAAACTGTAAAACAACAATTCTCTTTCTATTTCATGTAGGCTACATACATGCACACTGTGTGTAACTACTAACTAACTTCAATTCATGCACCACCAGAAATTCTCAAAAACACGCACTCAAAAACAAAAATCCCTCACAAATGCAAGAATTAAGCTATTCAACCTTGTTGCAATGAGCAGAAAAAGACTGAGCCACCTGGGTGCAACTTTCATGCTAACTGAACAAGTAAAGGAGGAATCCACCATCAAACTAATTTAAAAAAAATAACTGTACAGATCAAACATGCAAGAAAAATCATCCAAATATCTGCAGTCAGTTAGGCTACATAGCTCTGAATCAAACTAGTAACCATGCACACTTAGGCTTCATCAACTAAACCCATGCCAGTGGATAGCACTGAACTGCAGAGTCACACAGTAAATACAAACAGGGGCCTATATTTCAGAGTTTCTGAATTATAACATACATGATTATCTCAACAAACTCTGAAATGATGACCAATTAAAGGAAGCATTACTGCAGTAACATCTGCAAGGAAGAAGCCAGATAACATTGCCTCAAATAGAAGTGTCCAGCGCTTTCTCCTCAAACTAAGGAATGTATAAACACAAATCCATGGGTTGTCCTGCGCCAGCCCTTTGTCTCTTCAAGCCCATGCACCATACACGAACAGAAAGAGGGAAACACACTGGAGCCCTGCTGCTGGCCCACCATGCTGCTGATTCATGACTCACTGCAGCCCAACACAACTTCTGAGGAAAAGTGCATGCAGAGTGGAGATAAGACAAACTGCTTACTGATTAATAAGTGGCCAATGTCATGCAAAACGTTGGTAGAGGCACAGTGAATACGCTGAAAGCAATGCAGGGGACAACTGATGCAGGTTAATTAGACTCCATCAGTATCCATCAGAAGACAGAGCTGACAGTGTGTTGTGCCAGTGGGTGGGGTGCAGGTGGCTATATTTCATTCCCGACCACATTGCAGACTACAGAATAAAAAATGGACAATTGAATACTGCAGTACAACATGCTTCAGTTACACATATAAACAACACTCATTAAAAATCAAAATGAAAGACTTGAACGCACATTGAGTTCTCATAAAATCCCAAGTGTACAGCTCTTCGGCAGGAATCAAAACTTCCATAAAGTGAACATGCATCAGTGCAGCTGTGATTCCCAGCATGCTGCTGTTGCACCAGGAGCCATAAGCTTGTCACAACCACTTAGCCACAGCGGTGGGCGAGGGGAACACAGAAGGATTTATACACTAGGGAGGAAAATAAGAGCATCTGACAGCAATCTGCCATGCATCATCCTTTCACTGCGTTCCTCTCGTGCCCCCCGGTGCCAACTACACATTCATTGTTGCTGAAGATGTTGTAATATCAGTGTGGCGACAAGTTGCACATCAGTGGAGGAAAAAGCTGAAGAGGCAACAGCTTGATGTGGAAAAAAAATACTGCAGAGCAAATGTACCCAGCATGCCTTATGCAGTGTTCTTGCACCCCCAATCATTCCCACCAAAAAAAAATAAATAAAAATAAAAACACAACAAACACGAAAAAGAAGGAAATTAGTCTTTTGAGATCTAAAAATTATAACATATTGTTGCAGGGGACCAGGCAGTGGGATACAAATGGGTTGCATCAGAGCATATCACTAAAGGAAGGATGGGAGCTAGCTAGCAGTGAAAGTTTCAAACGGAATTATAATGGGAGCACAGGAAGAAGACAGAGGAGAGCACTGGAGACAGAGGGGAATATTACCTCAATCTTACGACCTTCCACCAATGTGCCATGGAGCTTTTCCCTGGCTTTCTCTGCGTCTGCGCTGTTTTCAAATGTCACAAATCCAAAACCCTGTGGCACACATCAGAAGTTAAAGAGGTTGACAAAGATTGAGGGTCACAGCATTAGGAATTATGGTGAAGGAGAAAAGAGTCTTTGAATCCAAGGCTGACACTACAAAACGTCTTTTATAGACCTTTGGGTGCCTTCTGATATTGTTTAATCTTTAACTCTGTGTTTTCAGAACATTGGACCTCATTTGCAAAATAGAACAAAAAAACTGTTCTTATATACTTTATTAAATTACCCTCAGTTTAGTCTTAAAGGCTAGAAGTAAAGCCTGATGGCAATTGGGAACTTTTTGCTCCTCTTGTGTGGCACAGGAATGCATGGGTTTTCAATTAAATGCCTTAAAAAGGGTGTGTTGTGAAAACTGGCTTATATAGTATTAACCCTAGTACCCTAGTACTAACCCTAACCATAACTCTTAACCTAACCCATTTCAACCACTAAAAACAGAAATAGCTAACAAGTGCCTAATCGACACCGCATAAGCAGTTGCACAAGCCGAACACACAAGACATACAAAGCTAGTTGTGGTGATATTGAAGTTCGGAGCGCAAAAGCTTTGTATTTCCAACAATTGTACTTCACTTCAAAAATCATAAAAGTGGTGTCTATTTGTGGAAATTTTCACGCTGAACCAAACATGGAAGTCTCATCAACTTTCACGAGCCACCAAGCTAATTTTCTGCAGTGAGCAAACAATTAAAATTCCATTCGTTTTTTGATGATGAATGGTGATGCTAACTTTTGAAGAAGGCCTGGAAAAAAAATGTCAATGTTGCAGCCCTTCAGAGTGTACCTCTTGTATCTCTCATAACTCTCGGAAGATTGAAGTCTTAACCTTCCTGAACTGTTTTCTATCTTTATCTATGCTGTACATCTACGTATCTATAAGATTAAACTTAAGCATAAAAATCAGTACCATGCCACAATGTCACATTTACAGAGGAGCTGTAGAGGAGCGATGCATTATTTCAGCAGAGGGAAATGATGAAATGTTAACTTACCTTTGAGCCCCTCTCATTGAAAATGATTTCTACATCCAGAATCTTTCCAAATTGCTGAAAAGAAATTTGAGGAGAGTAGTAAATAAAATGACACAAGAAAAGAAACATTTCCTACATTTCTTAATATCTTTGATTTGCCAGTGGAAAATTGGTTTGGATTTTAGTCTTTAGAGTTGGGGTTCCCAAAGAGTTGGTCGCTAGACACAGATGGGGCTTGAGAAGATGACTCCCAGATACGGAATAACATTTAAATATTGTTGTTATGAAGGCCTCAAACATTTCTAAAGATAGAAAATGGTACTATAACTACTATAAAGCTAGCAAGTGGATTTTAAAATTTAAACTTAGTTTAATTTAAACTTTGCTGTGGATGAATAGGTCTACTGGTCTGTGTGGGTGCTTGCAACATTTGTGCATGTCAACCAACCCCGGAGATAGTTGGGGTCAGAGTGATGACGGACATAATTTTGAGTGTCTGTACTGAAAAGGTCAGGAACCACTGTTTTTGAGTAGCATTCCCGCAACTTCAAAAGGTTCCTGCATTGTGTGAATTTCAACCGTCTTGCACTAGGGGTCACTATTATACCAAAAGACATTTGCATATTTCATCATCTTTCTTTCCCTCTTCTTCATCACTCAGGCTAACACACTGACACATATAGCCAACTGCTCTCTCATGCAACAAGACAACACCCATGACTGTCTTTCCTTTGTGCAAGTTTGACTTTTTTTGTCTGCCTCTAAACCCCACCTAAATCTCATCGGCCCCTCTGCAGAGGGGTCCAGACTAATTTATAGATCCTATTAAAAACAAGGCCACACAACTCTTCCAGTTTCTTACCCCAAACATCTGCCTGAGATCGGGGTCACGAAAGCGGAAGGGGATATTCGAAACATGGAGTCGTTTGGGGGTCCCTTTGGCCTCTGTGGAGTCTCCTGCAGAACCCCCTGCTCCTGGAGTCCCTGCACCACACTGCACCCCAGCCTCACCCTGGGATGGCTCATCTGTCTTTATCTGTGGTTGGTGAGAGGACAGAGGAAGGGTTGTGGAGGTGAAGAAAAATGCATTAGTGGCAGCACAAATTAAAAAATAGAGTTAGCTGTGTTCAGTGTTGTTGTTATCATGTGCTGCCCAAATTTAAATTACTTTAAGAAGTTTATTATATATTATTAAGTGTTGCACTATGTATTCCACATATTCATAATATGATTTTCTGAATATATTCATAATAAATTCGCTTTTGAAAATAGATGTAGTTAAATCAACTATTGGTGGAAGCTTTGTCACCACAGTGCTTACGTTGTTGGTGGTGGTGGTCGTGGTGGTGGTGACTCCATTCGAGCCAGCCCCTAACTCTGCAGCACCTTGGCCCGCAGCACCAAACATAGCCCCAGGGCCAAACTCTGTCCCTGGTAGTCCGTTTTGGGGAGGGGGTGGAGGAGGGAACGCTGTGAAGGGTGGGGCCACCAAACCTTCCTGTCCTCCTGTTGAATCCTGAGAGCCCTGTGGAAGTTGAAGGAGGTGAGAGAAGAGAAGACAGTTCAACATACACTCTCAATAAACTGTTGAAGGGAGAAAGACAGGGTTAAGATCCCACCTCTAAACACCCCCCCCCACACACACACACACACACACATACCTGCATATCTCTGACAGCCATGTGTTTTCAGTCAGCCGACCATGAAATATTTACAGCAAACACATTTATTATTAAGAGTCGGAAAATTCAATGCACAGTTTTAGATTCAAAACTGCTTATTGGATCGATGGACACACAAAGAGACAGATATTAACCACAACATGTTAACCATGATGTATTTACAGCTATGGTTGAATTGTGTGAATACTTTTCTCTTTGTGTTTCAAGGGCCATCTATAATTCAGATTAACTGTGTATCAGCTGGGACTTTGTTTCCTCGGGTCCCTTTTCTCGGCGTGGTTACAAATGCATCAGCAGCAGTATCATCCACAGATTCTTTATAGCTGCAGCTCTGGTGCAGTCACTTTATCTTTTGTGTGCAGTGACTGCAATATTACTTACTTCGGTTATTTCACACAGTCAAGGACATGTTGAAATAAATGTAACTCCTTTACTATAAAGAAAGAGAAAAAGAACAGGTGAGATAGTGAAAGGAGAGGAATGAATGGAGTTTGGTAATAGGTAGAAAGATGGTTTTTAAAAGGAACTGAATGTTAGGTCATGGCTATTGTTGACACACCACATCCAATACCGTCCACCACTGGCCTGGTGTCTGCTGTGGACTGGGTGACGCCTAGGAACACTTGGTCTCCAGACAGCCTTTTTAATTAGAATGACTAAGATGTGTTGCTCCAAAGCAAATGAGCTGGGCCTCCTGTCTCTGCCCTGTAGCCTTTAGCCTTACTGCTCTCTGGCTATGCTGGTGACTAACAGCCAGCTGAGGCTACAGACCATCTGTAGGACAGACAGCATCTCTGTTCTGGGCCAACAGATAGGAGGGAAGGCTGAATACTCCAAAGACAAGATAAAAATGCCTCCTTGTCTTACCAATCTCAATGGAAAAATGTATTTTAAAGGGAAATGTTTCAAAGCGGTTTTGCACTTTCTGTCATGTGATGATACAAGAGAACACATCAAAAATGAGAGAGGATATACTATTGAAAATCAAACTCAGCCTACTTGTTACAGCATGTGAGCTCACAAACATGCAGTAGCCTGTACTCAGCAACTATAAGGTGTGCCCTATAGGCACATCCGAGTGCAGGGCTAAGTCACGTACACCAAAAATACACAGCAAGGGTGAAAAAGAGAGAGTAAGACAGTAGAAGACGGTCAAGAAGGGTAAACCAAGCCTCCTGGATAAACACTGACCATTTATTGCTTTAATGCGATGATGAAACAGCTCACTGTGTATAAAAGCTTAATCTATTCTGTCTTTGATTGTAGGAGCTCCATATCACACCACATAAAAACACAATTGAAGGTATTATGATATTCACAGTATTTTAGGGTGTTTGTTTTTTTGGTTGTCTAACTCATGTTAGACAACCAAAACAAAATGAATTTTAGATAGAAGAGTGAATAAACTCATAGATGGTGAGAAGATAGTTTGCCGTGGATTAATATTGAGATTGTGACCATGCAGGCATTCCTGACCTGCTGACTGAGGCGCAGCAGCACTGCCCTACATGGCAGCATCATATAGTCCAAACTAGAGGGGGAGCTAGGAAAAAAGAAATAATGGAAAAAGAAAAGCGGGAGGGAGGGAGGCTCATAGGAGGGGAATAGGGGATGATGGGAAAACACGGACACACTCCATTAGAGTTGTCTCAAAAGAAACATTCAACAAAGAGTTCTCAGATTGCAAGATCTGTGATAAAACCACATGGAGAGGCAATGCAGAAAAAACAGGTTACATCAATACAAGTTTTTAATCAACGAGCTGATGATACAAAGCACAGACCATCTGGAGTCAGAACGAGTCATTAATACCGATTCACTCTCACCTCATGCACACACACACAGCGGTTGTGTTACCTGCGACACCATATGTTTTTCCATAAACGGAGCAGTTGAGGGGGAGAAGAAGCCTTTCAAGCCTGCGTCTATGCTCTGTCTGCTGACTTAGTCTAACCCCCGAAAGTAAACAACACACCCGCTTAAATCTGAATCTGAGTGGTGATGCTGCTGCATTTAAATCATCAATCATACAAATTCATGGCCATTTGTCTATGAAACCATCTACCGTCTTGCAAAGTTGCCTAGTGGAAGGTAGAAATACTTTTTACAGCTTCTTCTCCCTCTACACTCTGTCTCCTTTCTTTCTCAGTGGTTGGATAAGTACGTATGCCTCCGTTCACCCCCCCTTCCCTATTCGTTCTTGCCTGCCACGCTTGATGAAAGCCAGAGGGAGATTTTTTCTTTCTTCAAAACTGCCGACACCCGCCCCTAAAGTCAGTCAAAAAACCTCTACTGAACTGCCATGTCCATCAAAAGAACAAGCCACTGCCCCATCTCCTTATATGGTTGCCTCTCTACTGAAGCTCTCGTCTGCTTCCTGACAGTGAGCCAATCAGATTTCACAGTTGTCCCTGAGGTAAACCAATAGTTCACCAGATTTCCCTCAAAACAGAGAGTTAAATAAAGCAACATGAACAACAAGAATCTTATACACCTTTCAAGGGTGAATGATTCTAAAAATTTCCAAATAATGTTAGTTTGATTAAAAGAATATTATTGATTCAACAAATAAAATAACATGAAATAAAAACAGATTATATACACACACACACACACATAAACATTTACTCATATACACACACACACACACACACACACAATCTGATATTTGACTAATATTTTAAGAGCTGTTCATAAAAACAATCAAGTCTCTGCCAACCCAGAGTGTTACACATATCCGATATGGTTCCATTCACAGCATTGCTGCTATAAACTCAAATCAACACAGTTACAAGCCTGTAAAATTTAAATCCATTTAGCATTGGTAGTGATAAAAAATTTACTTTAACAAAAACAGTAAGTGAATGAATCCCGATATTGCAATATTGATGCGCAGCACTCACAGTCATTTTTGACTGAGAAACTTACTTGACAAATTTGAAGACATTTAGTAGCTTCTAACTTAATGCCACAACTTTTGACTCCCCACTTTCTTCTTGTTTTTTTGGCCTTCGTTCTGTAGACTTTCAAATGTGCATTAAAGTATTTAGTTAAAAGAGTTTCCCCTCTTGGGCAAGTATGGATAGAATCCTATCCCAATTGTAATGTGAACAGAGTCTTTTGCACACCCCTAATACATAAATTAAGACTAGGCTTTGTCAGCAGCTCTGTGCCGAGATCTATGACATTCAACTTGTCTGTTCTTGACTGCTCTGATTAGCGACATTACCATAATCCTACTCCCGGGCATTTTTCTGTGGTTAAAGAAAATGGCCTGAATAGGAGTCTTGTGATAAACTACAGCACACCAAATCATGTGCAGAAATGGATTCATTAAAAATAAAAACAAATATCAGGTTGTTCGGGTGCTTTTTGACCCTGTGACCTTGCTGTAGTTCGCGGAAAAAAACCGAAGTGAACGCACCACCACTCGTCACACACGCGAGATGCAGCCGGCTGCAGCTTGTAAACAAAAAAAAAAACAAAAAACAAAAAAACTGAGAGCAGATGAGCGTTAAGGTAGGACTAACATGGAAAATAATACGTCAGTTTTAAATGGACAGTTCAACTTCAAAGCCCTGCCAGATGACAGTCTCAACAGGAAAAAAGTGATATGCATACACTGTAAAGCTGAATTTGTGTCCACCAGAGTACGAGCAATCTTAAGAATCACTTGTCCGCGAAGCATACAGCTGATGCAGAGGGCCCTCTGCTCCCTTCTGGCATAAAACAAACCACGCTGGATTGTTTGGCACGACGGCGCCGCAACATCCCCACTATATCATTTGAGTCCTGTTCTGTGTTGCACTGTCCCCCGTTTAATGCACACTTTATTCATTGTTTTTAATTTAATTTATTCTGTCTCTTCTATACTCTAAATTGACCGTAGGTATGAATGTGAGTGTGAATAGTTGTCTGTCTATATGTGTTGACCCTGCGATGGACTGGCGACCTGTCCAGGGTGTACCCCGCCTCTCATCCGTAGATGCTGGGATAGACTCCAGCCCCACCACCCTTAACAGAATAAGAGGGAGAAAATGGATGGATGGATGGATGGATGTTTTGTTTTGTTTGTACTTCTGGACAATACATTGCTCCAACACTAATAAACATGCTGCATTTGCAGAAAGCAACTATTTGCCTACTCCCATGTTGATACGGTAAATTAAAAAAATGAAAAATATCAGTTTAAGGTAGATTTAGAGCAGATTAAAAAATATGTGATTAATCGTGAGTTATTTATGGACAACGATGCGATTAATCGGATTAGTTTTTAAATAAATAAATAAATAAAGTTTATCTATCTATATCTAGATATGTGTGTGTATGAAATGCCAGCATAGCTTTTAAAAGGTTAATTCAAAAGAAAAAAAACTGTTAAGAAATATCTGGCATTTCCAACTAAGCAGAGGAATCCAGGTGAGACGTTTACATATTGGTGACAGCAACGCTTTAAGTGTATTTTAAAAACAGCAGTAGTGATTTCTGCTGCAGTCTAAACAAGGGTACAGTGTGTACAGAGTTACAGTGCTACAGTGCTGCTTATCATGCAGAAGTATACTGCATACATTTAGGGCTCGACTGCACTGCATTGCCTGTAAAGCACTTCGCTATATGTGTGAAATGTGCTGTGTTTTCACCCCTCAACCCTGCTTAAAGCCTCAGGCAATGGCAGTTAGAGCAGCATTAGTGTTGGACAGAATAAACATGGCTGTACAGGCAGTGGTAGAACAGTCCACCCTAAGGTAAGAATCGGTTAAGTAATCTGGTGTGGGAATTTTAAATGCAACATGCAAATGCAAAGTGAACCACTGCCATGTATGTTTACATGTAAATTGCTCATTGAAAATCGATACAGTACTTTTGAATATCAAAACCGTATCATGAAATGAAATACTGCAATATTTCAGTGTATCAATATTTTCTTACACCCCTAGTGTGCAGTACCTGACATACACACTGGACTTGGGTGTGGATCCCTTGTAAATCCCTTCGGGGGGTGACACTCTATAGTAGCTAACCATGCAGAGTGTTGTGCAGATAAATTTGGGAGGTGGAGGAGTCGGGCACCTGCTCCTAAATAGTATCTTAATGCAAATCTTTTATCACTTTACAGAAGGTCAAGGGACAGGGTAAAAGAAAAAAAAGAAAAAACAGAAAAAAATTTCAGTGAAAAAATGTTTTTCTGCTTGCTTAAGGTGGTTTATGCCTTTAAAAAAGTTGGTGCTCTTAAAGGGAGATAGAAACACATTTTCAAATAAAGCTCAAACATAGCATCATGCCAAAAAAGAACTTCCACTCACAGAGATGCTGTGCCATATTTCAGCCTTGAAGGAGAAAACAGGTCAAAGAAACGACTGATGTGCACAAAAGCCGTCAATTTAGAGAGTCCTTGAGTAGTAAACAAGTATCCCACCAGGATTTTGATACTGAAAATAAACCTCTGCCAATAATACACTTCAATGCAAGTTAGACTGGACACACATGGACACACATGGCAGGAAACCCATCAAGTGTAAAAGCAGCTTGGCTTGACACCATTCCTTGTGGGCTTAACGCTGTGCAAAGATGATGTAACTTCACTGAAAATCAAAATTTACACAGAAAAATGGAAAGAGGGGAAAATAGAAGTGTTTTCTTCAATTAGCCGAAGTAAAATGTTTTTATGTGGGAAATTAAAAGCAAGACATTCACTAATCCGTTGTAATCTTGAAAACACAGGCTATCCCACATTTTGTGAGTGTCAGTTCTTGCAGCAAAAGCAGAATACAGACATCCAGTGTTGAAATCATTTTCAGAACAGACAGACCATGCATGACCTCACCTGTATTGCACTGATGACATTTGTTTCAATAGCTGGCTGCTTATTTTTTGAGATTCCAAAGTGACTGAACAAAGCAGATTACACAATAGTCTGTCTACTTTTCTGGCTTCACTTTCTTTTACTTGAACAACACAAACTGCAACATCAACTACCAAAAACTAAGAGCCATCCTTATTGTGCATCCCTCTTGTAGATGCAATGGGAGATTAGCAAGAATACAGAACCAGCAAGTCTTTGCAGTCCAATAAATGTAACAACAAAACGTAGGTCTCATATATGCCAATGCATCTTTATGTATATTTTTCATGTTTTAAACTTTCTTTTGTCTTTAGCTCCCATATCAGACATTGCCAGTTCCCCCTCCCAAGTTGTCCTGATCATTGCTCTGCCCCCTCTGGGAAGCACCATGAGCTATCGCGTGCATCTCCAATCAAATGCGGAGTTGTCAGCTTCATCTTTTCACCTGACAATGAGAAGCAATGCTTCCAGTTCCCTGATAAAGTAACGCAGTGAACCAAATCAGTGCCCTCTTATTGGTAGGGCAACACAGTAGACCGCACCCCTACCTGAGCGCGTTTTGATTTGAAATTTGAGGTAGCACTATAGAAAGGGTTGATGGACACAGCAAAACACGAAAAAACACCTCCTCCATTTGGCAAAAAAAATGTTTGTAGCTGCTCTTGAGGTGGTTTCCCTCTTTCACAGAACAAAGGTTAATATGAAAAATGTGAGATGGAAACTAGTTTTTGAATTAACTCTGACTGATGTAGTAAAACCAACAAGCCAGCTGTTTCCACAACTATTTGTATTCATCTCTCAACAGCATGCAACATGTCCAATAAAACTGGTACATAAAAGCAATTACAGCTTCTCCAGCCAAATGTAAATCCTCAAATATGAACTCCCAATTACTGTTTACTCTGATGGCTTTTCTTCTTCTACTCTGTTACAGTCACTACCATGCGCACCATTGCCTACAATGCCATCTTTCAGTGGCATTGTGCTGCCCATTTTACTAGTTCCAGACTAGTAGACGGATACACACCTAATGTAATGGGCATTTCCTTTTTAGTGAAATTTTCACAATTTGTATAGAATTTTCTTGTCAATGAAATGAAAACAATTAAAAGTCTAGCTTGGACTCTTTGATCTGACAAGTTTAGCCATGTGTAGACGCAGCTCAGCAGACTGAAAATGACAACATTGTAATGTGAGTGGTGACTTACATTAGCGCCAAGGATTTAATACTAACTGTTATCCAACGTGAATGTTGTAGAGGTGTGTCCCCCAAAATAGAAGGCAGTGACGTAAATTTTACAGAGGTTAGTGTGACTGGTGTTTTGACACCTTTAAAGATCACTCCCACATGGAACTAACCCTCCCTTTGAAGGAGAATAATGTGTTTAGCCTACAGCTGCTCTAGCCTGTGGGGGGAAAAAATGGGGGGGGGGGGGGGGGGGGTGTCTAAGGGACAAACAGAGGGAAAACCAGGAGAAACACATGAAAGGACATGGAGAAAAAGTATGCCCATTATGGAAATAGAGGTATTTTTGAGTCTAGGAGGGAGTTTCCACCTGGGTTTGAAAATTAAAAGCTTGAGACCAGTCTGAGAGTTTATCATAAGTATCATTATGTCATCTAAACACAGTAATGCAGTAAAGGCCTGCATATAGTCCACCGTTACAAAGCTGTTGTTCCTCTCTATCTTCTGATATGTGCTCTCTTGATATTCATGAGTTATTCTAAAATTCAAGCATGTGGAGGTGCACAGCTGTATGCAGATTGAAGCTATAATTAAATTTGATGTAACTTAAAAATTATATTTCCTGCTAGCATTTTATCACACAGACAACTAAGGGCTCACAGGCACTTGTGCTAAAAATATTTTACCTGATGACCATGATTAGCATTGTGATGATGCCAGGGCTGCAACGTACAGTATGTGCACGCGCTGAGGCAAAAATGGCCACACAATGGCAGCGCTACAGCAGCCGATCACTGCCATTTTTGTCTATGCTGCAATTTTCACCACCACCAATTTTCAGTGAGTCTATTTTAGACAGACAGACAGCTTGTTAATCTGTACAGAGCAGATTGAGCCAGACAGGAAGTCCCCACACAAATGACATCATGAATCTGGTAATTTTTCAAAATAAAACACCATGCGCAAACTCCTGAGCAAAACATAGAAAGATACAATATAACCACTTACTCAACATGCACATCACACAAACACAAACCAAGAGACAATGGCAAAACAGGTGGGGGCGAGAAATGCTATGTTAGTGAAGTAAAATAAACAAGCAATGGATTCATGTACGCAAAGAAGTTTGTTCGCAGTCTAGCGCTGCAACAAGCTATTGGAATTCTCTGGTCATGCTGTTTCATTTTTGCTCTGCATCTCACTATAATGAATAATTTTTGGGTAATTCAGCAAAAGAGAAGGGGTGCAAATTTTCTTGTATTTACAGGGGGACGATGATGCAGCATTAATGTTAGCCAAATTAGCATAGCTTTTTCATACCAAAATATCCCGGTTTAAATTTACTTTTCTCCTCTCTTTCTCTCAACAACCATCCATCTTCAAGCGCTGCTTTTTATGCATTCATATTATGTTTGAATAACATAATTACTGCAGGTGCCTGTGCCTGCTTGGTCACCTCATTTCAATTGCCCACCATGCTACCCAATTTACCAGGTCAGTCCTCCGAGACAACTCTTCATGCTCCTGATGGCCTGTCCAGACCCAACGGGAGTGCAGCAGTGTAAATTTTATGTCAAAAGAAGAGGAGTCGTCAAATAATCCTTGATCCGCTACGTGTGTATTTTAAACCATCTTTGAAACTTAATTATATATTTAATTATACTACATATATACATATATATAAATATATACGTATGTATATACATATATACACACACACACGTATAAATAAACGCATATACATATAAATATATGTAATTTGTTTGTGTGTAGGCATATGGGTGCACAGAGGATGTCAAGTGGTTCACTGTTAACAACTGTCATCTAAGCTGTCCATGAAGTTTAAAATTCATCTGTCTGGGATTGATGGAGACAGGTGCAATGGCACAATTGTGTGTCCGCGCACGCGCGCACAAACACACACACGCACACACACACACACACAAAATATCTTTGTTACAACATGACATACCCACTGACTGTATATAGACGATAATAAAGGTAATTAAAGCAACATTTACTACCTCATTTAACAACCTCCCCCCTTCACTCCCTTCCTCACCCCCAGGCCCAAAGGAACCAGAGACCAGGACAGAACATGCTAGAACAGAGCCAGAACACAGCTCTCATCCTCAGGCTGTCTGTCAGAGAGCACAGACACGCCCACCATATGCTCTGAGAGCACCCTAGCACATAACATCAACTGTATAAACACTGTATGCAACAGTGCTATCTGTAGTTACAAACATAATATGTTGAATCTCTGCAAGCCTTGTGAAGCATACAATAAGACTCATGTGAATCTCAGGGCACTAGGACATGAGGACAGACATGACAATGTGTGAATAAGTCATTAGCATGGAGCCTCTTAGGCATAAAGAGTTAAAAAGTGAAATGAGCAGAGCTGCAGGGACAAGCCTTGTTGTTATTCTGATGCCCTGCCAACTATCTGAAAGAGGCCTTACCTGGGCCAAGATGCAGCAAACCAAAAGAGACTATGAGACTAACATATGCAACATTCTAATTACAAGAACAAAAAATATTAATAGGCTCTCTTGATTTTCCAGTTCTGATCTGGCAATTCTCAACATGTGCACAGAGTTGTTTAGAGAAAGCATTTAAGCTGAGGAAGACAACTTACCAGCAGCATTGTTGGGTAGTACAGACCCATCATTGTCTGATTTAGAGGAAGAACTGTTGACCAGCTTGCCGTTTTCCTTCTCCTCTCCTGTCCCTTCTGGATCTCTGTCTCCCCTCCTGTTCCTCCTTTCCTCTGTCTGTCTTCTAATACCATGAGCTGACAGTAGCTTCCACGTCTGTCTCACATATTCAAATTCTCCCTCGTTCACTCCCTCTTCCTCCTCCTTCTCTTTCACCCGTGTCCCGTCTTCCACTTCTCCAGTATGCAAGTCTTATCTGCCCTGACACTCTCTGCCTCCCTGTCCTCTATCTCCCTGGCCCTGCTGCTCTGATCCCCCTCGGGCCTTTCTGTCTCTCTCTTCCTGACAGCCCGAGTCTCTTCTCTCCTCCTCTGTCTCCTCTCTTTGCTCTGCGTCTGTCATTCACTTGCTCACGTTACACGAACCACTGATTCCTCTTGTTCCCACCCCCCTCTTTTAAACTTTCCCTCCCTCTCAGTCTTAGTCCCTCCTTTCCATCAAAGCATCCATCCGTCCATTTAGCCATCCACGCCTGATGGAGTCAAAGCTGCTGTGTCCTCATACACCCATAGAAGAAAGGAACAAGAAGGAAGAAGATGCTCATTTCTTCTGCTCTGGCTTCCTGGAAACTGAACGCAACCCCCACTGCATTGCAGCTTTTTTTGGATGATTTATTTATTGCATGACAGCCTGTCAGGTCCAAAAGCAATGGTCGGCAGGCCAGTCTGAAGACAGCTAGGCTGATAGCTGCGTGGGTAGGCTCCTCATCTCTCTCCGCTGCAGCTGCCTTCCTCACACAGATGGAGGTCTGATTCCAGTAAAGCTCTACCTGAACATCAAGCTGCATTACGCTGCATTGCACCTTTTCCTTCTGGCTCGGTTTCCTTACTTCCCACCACTGTATTGTTGGGAGACTCTTAATTTGCAGAGATGAGAATGCACAATGATTACATATGGGAGGGACTGAACTCTGCGGAAAAAAAGCCCTGATGCCAAGCTTTAAGACATCTGCTGAATCTGGCTAGAATTGGGTCCAGAGGGATGAAGGGAGGGTAAGATGAGATGGATGGGAATTGGGGGGAAAGGGGTAAATGAAGAGAGCTGGGCCAGAGTTAGGGCAGGGGCAGTGGATGTGAGCAGGAGATAACAGGATAAAGAGATAAATGGATAAAGGGCTGAGTGAAAAAAAAGAGCTTGAGATGACAGGATTAGGGCTGTAAGTGAGGAGGATGAGAGGATGAATAGGGGATGATCTCAGGATTAAGCATGCAGACTGAATGCAGTGATAAACACACAGTCTGACACAAACACATGCACATAATGTACACACAGATGTGTTGTGTTCATGCTGCTGAACATTTGCCGACACACAAATACACTATCCCACACTCATAAGCTGATTTAAACAAAGACATCATTCATCAAACACTCTATCAACAGAATATCAATAAATCCCGCTTAAATAATCTATAAAAGTAAAATAACCTAGATCATGACCTGAGAAAAGCAATTACTCATTTGATGGTTGTAGCAACATTTGAATCTAAAGATACAGCGGAGCATAGCCCCTATGAATTGTTTGTTTGTGTATATGTTAACCCTGATCATTTCTGTGCCCTAAACAGCAAGGACTGACATGTATGGCCCCTCAGGTCAAAATGGTCATTGTCACACCCACACAGAAAAACACAAACACAAACATCCCTCTCCCACCAGAAGCCATACTGACATACACCTATCAGCAGTCCAAACGTGCATATGTTAGGCAGGAGAACTACAAAGTACTGCGGCAATAAACGTGCCGGCTCGTCTCACTACATTTACATGATAACTAGCAGCTAGCATGCTAGAGTCTCCTAATATGTGAGCCTGGGGACAGAATACATTAATGTGATGGCTTTTAAATCATTTATAAAACAAATGCAGCAGAGTGCATTTATACTGAATTTGACAGATGAAAGGGGCAGTTCAGACATTCTGCAGGTCACAAGATTTCCCAGCAAAGGTGTTTGCCTTCAAAGCAGATGAAACAAGGCTGGCTAAGGAAAAACAACAATACACTCACTAGCCAATAAATTAAGTAAACCAATCCTATCAGGATTCCAGCTTGAGGACATCTTGTCATCCCAGTCCAATAAAAAATAAAGGTGGAGAGATTTGTGGTGATATTTTGCGAGTGAGGAGCTGAAAAAACATACTAACAAATTCCTCTTTGCTTATCACTATATATTCCTCTCATTTGTACATGCAACCCTGCATATTTCCCAACATGGAACACTGTTAACATTTCAAAAAAGAAAATTTTATCTGCCAGAATAGGTACTGCACTACTACATTTCTGCCAACAGAATTGCAATAGACAAGATTAAAGTTTGCAAAACACTCTGAAGTTGTCTCCTACCTCTAAGTCATTATTTCAAGACAGCACTATTGTAGGATTTTTGTGTTTGTGTTTTAAATAGTAATTAATTATTAGTATTGTATGTATTAGTAAAAAACTAATAAGTCGGTCTACATTGCAAGTCTTTAAAAAGAATAAATATTAAACCTCAAAAGTGATCTTTGTTTTCATCTGATGCACAAGGAGTGATTGTTAGAAATGGGTTTACACTGTTAATTTAAACAATGGTTTTGAAATTCAAAATAATGAAATAGAAAGCAATGTGAAAGCAAACTTAGGGAAACAACATTTAAACCATAAAGGACAGATAGCAACAAGAACATTTGCTCAAAAAAAGATATGTAATTAAAATGAGGAAATAATGACAGCACAATAAAATAAAAACGAGCAAGGCTGAAAAATGTAGTTCAATAAATTAATTCAGTGCCTTATTTGCATGATTTGTAAAGATTAAAAAGTCTATGTGTAAGTAAGTGCGTCATGTTAGAGATTTGCTCATGAGATGCAAGCCTGCAAAGAACTGGTGGAAACAGCTGCATAGATAAACTGAGTACATAAGGTGTGCAAGTGAAACAGGGGTCTGACGCGCTTACAGTTTAGAGACGGGGGGACTATAACTGAGCAAATGACTTGTATAATTCTGTGCCCTGCAGGGAAGCCATCTTAAATAACTCGTTTCCATTTCTGTTCCACCTCTGCTCCATTTCTTTGCCTCATTCTCTGCTTCCATTCTTACCTTTTATCTCTCTCGCAATCTTTTTTTGATGACATGTCAATATAAAAACAAGAAAACTCAATACTGAGCAGAAAGGGATATTACATAAAACTAACTTTGAACCTGAAAGACAAATTCTTTAAGCGCTGGCCTCTTTAAGCCACTCACAGAGATATATTCCCAAGAAGGGAGAAGCCATGAGTAGAGCAGGATAGAAGGAGAGAAAAAAAGACAACACAAGTAGATGGGGCCTACAAAAATCTATCATGTAGTGTTGCAGGGAGAGAGGGAGGCAGGGGGCGAGCAGGCTCAAAGACCAACACTTCCCTCCTGTGGCACTGCCAGAAAGCTGCAGATCCCAAACACACACTGGGGACGCACTTAAAACATGTATACAAAATCAAAGGCACGGACACGCAGACCTTGTCATGTAAACACACCCAAACAGGGGCTGATAGTGTATACACACACACACACACACACACACACACACACACACACACACACACACACACACACACACACACACACACACACACACAAAAACAGTACTAAACCAGTCTGAGCCGCTCAAGGTGCTCTAACTGCTGCTTGGAGGTAGATAACAAAATATTGTGCCATCCTGCCACAACACTGCACACATAAGGCACTCATTATTGAGAGCGATATGCATGGAGAGACACTTAAAATGAGTTGGAGAGGAAGACAAAGGCATAAAGCAAGGGGATGTATGAAAGTATGGGTAAACTACTGTGAAACACTATTGATTATGGATGGTGTAGAGTTGAGTTTAAAGAAGGTGAAAAAAATAATTTCTCTTCCTTTTCAGGGGGTCAGGTTTTTGAGAGAGAAGCTGAACTGCGACCAGGTTCTCTTTCATCAACTCCTCTAACAGCCATCATTTATATGTGGCCACAGGCAAACGCAGAGGAAGAATAAAAGAGCCCCTGTAAACTTGTGATTTTGCAGAGCAGTGTAGGGCAGTGCAATTTATTGATTCCAATTAGGATACTGCCTTCTAAAGATAACGCAAACTGAGACAGTTGCGATAAAATGAGGATTATATTGCAATTGTGTTTTAAATTGATGCTATTACAATTCTGCTAGTTTCAGAGTCATGAGTCTCATGAAGAGTAACAAGCCATCCAACATATTTCCCAAAACAATTATTGATAGGGCTGTGCAATAAACTCAATAAATGGTCATTTTTTTAACCATAGTTCAATGATATTCCCAACCATAGTATCAACATTGTACCACAACATACTGTGATTAAATCATATTGTGACCCATGTATGTTATGGCAGCTTTATGTACATGAAATATGTACAACTACTTACAACTTTGCATATATAGTTCTGATGAAATGGAATGGAAATTTTGCATATCGGTACAGGCGATGTAAATATTACTGAACTACCCAGGTGGGACACAGCAAGTTGTAATTTCAGCTCCATTTTGAGATTTTCAGTGAATTATGCATGATTTACTCATCCATATTCCATTATATCTCAAAATATTGTGGTAAAATCCTTGCCTGACCCATGTATCATGGTATGTAATATATTATGAGGTCTTTGCCAATAACCAGCCCCAATGAATAATCATGATAAATAATTCAGATGTCAGTATTGAACAGATTATGAGTTCTGCTATAATACAGCAGCGCAACGACAAAGCAAAATCATTCCTACAGAGCCAGGCTGAATGATCACACTAGAGCAGGGGTGGGCAATCATGTGCCATGGAGGGCCGTGTGTATGCAGGTTTTCCTTCCAACCAAACACTTTAACAGGTGATTCCACTGATTAACACACCTTCAGCCACAGAAGAGTGTTAATCAGTTGAATCACCTGTTAAAGTGTTTGGTTGGAAGGAAAACCTGCACACACACGGCCCTCCATGGCACATGATTGCCCACCCCTGCACTAGAGTAATGTGCCCAAGAGAACTTAACTTATACAATTGTAGCTGCTGCAGTGGCGAATTGAGGTATTTTTTAAGTTGTTTTTTTTTAGACATGTCACTCTAAATGCACACATTGCACTGTCAGTAGGTAGTAGTAGATACAAGATATTCAAACTCCATCAGGTGCTTTTACTAACACCCTTTGAGCATGTCAAGTATCACACTCCTGTACGTCACCAGATTTTCCGTAAGAGCTGTCTATGCACTTTAAGGATACAATTATGTCATTTTGAACACTCTGCACACCCATGTACTGAACAGCAAGTAGTCTGATGTACATCATGTAGATATACAATCTAGCCAACAGCAATTTTTGAAACAAATTTTTAAAATTTTCAACCTAAGGTCCGGTTCTCCTACAGGAGGAAATCTGGCATGGGACTGGGCCTATGTGCACGGTTTTGTTTATTTGAAGGAAGAAGAAAATCACAGGCTGAAAACTGGCAAAAACAAGAGACCACTAATTATGTAAATGACACAGTATATACTACAGGGTACATTTGTTTCAATGGAGTAAGACAATGCACAGGCTTTACGTTTTGTTTATGAACAGCATTTGAAGATCTGAGCATCATGATTTGTTCTGCAGGGACACAGATTTTGGATTATTTCTAAATGTATTGTTATAAAAGGTTTGCAAGCCATCACTAATCTCTTACCTGACTGTGAGGTGGGTATCCATGGAAACCAGGGTTTAAAGGCTCATTGTTCTGCAAGAGACAACAGGAGGAAAGAGAGTGGTGTAAGTGGCTGGGCTTTTGAGAACAAGTGGATGCAGTATTACAGTCCAAAAAACTTTCAGCTGAAATGCACTTTTCACTCTCACCTAGCTTGTTTCCAAACCACCTTAACAGTACAATATGTGAAACAGGAGGTTGGTATTACTGAAATCTGTTCTTTTCTACAGATTTTTTGATTAAATAATATTGCTATCACTCGCAGTGAGAACTCATTATTATGCAAATAAATTTTAAAACCTTGATCTAAACATTATTAGAGCACCATTGTCATCAATGCCAGGGGAACACAACATGATGATGATCACACAATGACGCTCAGTAACAGTAGGGAAGTTTACCAACATTTCATATTGTGTCCAAATCCCCCCACCTCCCATGCTTAATCGACTCTGTCCCAGAAACCACTGTTGTGGTTAATTGCTCTGCAATCACTTTTAATTAGATTATTTCCGTCTCTCTCACCCTCTTTCTCTCTATGACTATGTTCTTCATTTCAATTTTGCCCCAGCAAGTGAAGCCATTGTTTGCTGCAAAGTGTGTGTGTGTGTATGTGTGTGTGTGTGTGTGTGTGGGGGGGGGGGGGGGGGTAGGGGGGTGACTCTTAAACAATGGAAGACAGTTAACCAAACGATGATATTTTGACAGCAGAGAGCGATCACTCTAGTACACTCTAGCCTGCTGGCATGCCTTGCAGAGAAAACATGACCTCCTAGTGAGACTCTACTGTGGAGAAGGGGGAGGCAGAGAGAGTGAAGAGGGGGGAGGAGGCACTGGTAGGAGTGCTTGTACAGATATATATGGCTGGGATGGGGAAGTTAGAACTGCTGATGTTTTCATCATATTCCACCCCCAGGATTGCGAAGCAGACAATGTTTTCCATCCATGTGCTGTCCCTCAGCCTCAATACATCAAACAGAGTGAGGTATGCTGCAGCAATGAGAGGAACAGACTTGGCTTCTCATGAGTGTCAATAGACTTAACCTACGGGCCCTGACCCCGGGCTACCTGCTGAGGGAATCCCTTCCGGATTGTATTTATTCAACCAAGTGGCTGATACAAAAGGTAATATGGTGACAGCCAATTTGAGTGAACAGACAAGCTGCTAGCTTGTGCAGTGCAAACTTAGAAATGTAGGGCTTTAAGTTATGTAGCCAAACACAGAACAAAGAAATGAGGTGGTCTGGGACGTTTTTGTTTTTTTTCTAGTTTATGTGTGAGGCTTTTACAGATGAATTGTTCAACGTGGAAAAACAAATGAGCCTATGATTTCATGTAAACACTACTCAAAAACAGAAATCAATATGGTAAAAGCTTATAATACTGCTATCACTAGAAGGTCCTATAATGCTGCCACACAGAAGCAGACAAGATGAGCGACACATTGCTGCTTTTACTAAACTACTGTTTTAGTTATTTCCTAAAGCTATTTTCTAAAATTGTGAAGTTGAAAAATATTGTTGGTCATTCAATTATTGTCACATCCCCTGGTGCTGAAGGAAAGCACTACAATAGCGTGAACTAGAGGGAAGCCAACAAAAGAGTAGACTATGATGTAAAATGACGAAGATGAGAAGAATAGGCAGCAGTTTTACTTTGATGCCTAGGCAGTTAACTCTAACGTTGTGCGTTTGTGTCAAGACTCTGGACCCGTCCTTTCCCTTGTATGAAACAGACTTTTCTTTGTCTTCACTCCACTTCCTGTTTCATCTGGAACCAATTTCCCCCTCGTGCCTCATCCCCAAGGGAAACACTTTCCCTGGTGCGCCACATCTACAGCCGAATGGACAGGCTTACATTCAACAACATACTGACTTCACAAGAGCTGCTGGAGGAGAAAGAGATGCATGTTCTAACAGAACACTCCAGTTCAAATATGGATGAAGGGACATCCAGTCTGTGTGCCCTAAAACTGGATTGTTTGTCAAGCAGTGAGTGAAAACATTAACAGCTCCAGAGATGGAATCATTTATCCCTGTTGCAACATGTTTTTAAGACAATCACAGTTAAAGTATGGGTGTAGGCGCAGCAAAAGCAACCAAACCTGGGAGAAAAACTGGAACACCACTGAAATCTATACCAGAATTATCCCAAAACCATCAAATTATACAGTGAATGTTGGCTCTGCTGTGGACAGAGAAGAGTGGAAAGAAGAAAGAGGAGGAGTTTACACTGAAGAACAGGAGGAGGGAGAGAGTTGAGCAACATCTGGAATCAATCTGTTTGCAAGGGAGAAGGGAGGGCAGGATGGATAGATGGGGGATGGATTGAATCTGGGGAGAAGGAGAGAAGAAAAGGAAGGAGAGAATGAGACAAAAATAAGAGCAGACAGACGTGTACGGGAGGAGGAATGTGGGGAATAAGACTGCCAAAGCTGAGGATGGGGAGAGAAATATAAAGCAGTGAAACATTTGTGAAATGGAGACAATGAGTCATAAGTGAAGAATGTCATGTGATTTATATTTTCTTGCGGGTGGGGGATGGGTTTCGGGGTCTTAACTTGATACCTAGTTCTCAACTGCACTCACTCTTAAACATACGGTATTACTTTTAAGTGCATGCTATGGCTGCATGTCATAAACAATTTTCAAGACATCTACCTTTATGCAAGCAGAGTGAGATTGTGTGCACGTGTGTTCGACATCTGTTAAGGGTGAAAGCCATACTTCCCAAATGCACATATGTAAGTCTCCATTAGGTTAATGTATCATGTAGCTTGTGTGCGATGAAGAGCCTTTGAAGGTGCCGCCTAGCTGACTGTGAGAGCTTTAGACTGCACTAACAGGGATCAGCAAAAGCACAGAAAATCAGTCACACACATACACTCTTCTTTTCCCCTCTCAGACTCCACGAAGGGCAAAACTAAAGGGCGTCTCTCTTGTTTATTTTCTCTTTCTCCAACTTGCTATTTTAAGAGAAGGAAAGAAGTCGGGGAGTTAGTGGAGCAAACGGGTAGAAGTGGGGGAAGAAAAAAGGAGCAGCAGTGGTGAGGGAAGGCAAGAATGACATGAGGTCAACAGATGGCGAAAGGGGAGGGAGACGCGAGGGAGGAGCAGGGTAATTAACAGAGGAGGGGGGGTTGGCCCGAGGAGGTAGACAGCGCCAATGTTTGACTTTATGATCGCAATCATAATACCAAATGGAGGCAAAGATCTGCTGAAAAGACAAAACCCTATCATGATTTGACTACAATACAGCCCAAATAACTGTGGCTTTGTCCCTTATAAAGCACGACTGAGGAAGAAGGAGTGGTGATGGAGGGAGCAGGCTTAGAGAGTAGCAAACCATGAAATAATAACGATGCAGAAATTGAGGAAAAAGAATCAAAAAATACTCTGAAAAAGATGCTTCCAAATAAACAGCATTTTCTGACTACCTTAACCTGAAAGGGGTCATAGAGTAACCAACAAGTGGAGTAAGTAAGAAAGATGTGGAGTATTCTGATCTTCGTTGCAATTGTGGACATGTATATACCTAAATCATCCTACAAACCCAACCTGAGTTTTTCCAGGATTATAGTCCAGCTTCTTTTACATACGCACCTCCAAGTACAATAATTTGCAGTATGATTAAGAAAACGGGCTGCACGGTGGTGCAGTGGTCAGCGCTGTGGCCTCACAGCAAGAAGGTTCCGGGTTTGAGTCCCGGCTCCAGCACAGGATCTTTCTGTGTGAGTCTCCATGTTCTCCCTGTTCCTGTGTGGGTTCTCTCTGGTACTCCAGCTTCCTCTCACAGTCCAAAGACATCAAGAGGGGACGAGGCTGATTGATACTCTAAATTGACTGTAGGTATGACTGTGAGTATGAATGGTTGTCTGTCTCTATGTGTTGGCCCTGTGATGGACTGGCGACCTGGGTGTACCCCGCCTCTCGCCTGTAGCCGCTGGGATAGGCTCCAGCCCCCCCCCCCCCCCCCCCCCCCCGCGACCCTTAATAGAAAGGAATAAGCGGAAGACAATGAATGAATGAAGAATGATAAGAAAACACTCTAAATGAACCATAGCACCATGACAGAAACAATTTTAAATATTTCGTCAATAGGAATATCAATGGAAAGTTTTATAAGAAACTCATGCAAATTTGTTGACCAAAATCAATGGTTTGATTCTTGCCATCAATGTAAATTTTGCCATTGTGCTGTTCAAAAGTCAAATGACAACAGCTTGGAAAGTAGTTGATGATGAGGAGAGCTAAAATGATATAATCTCATTATTTTTAGTAGCACCTTTTAGTGCTTAGAGAGCGCTTAAATCAGTAAACCTAATGGAACTAGGTGTTCAATCCCTATCGTAGTCCTAAGTCAAATGACCCTGAAGCAGATACGGGTATTTATCAGCTTGGCTCGGAAAGACAAATCCCAAGCAAACACAGGAATTTGCAGTGTGCTTCTGTTACTTCCAATCTCTGAAACATACTATGAGCAGTTGGTGCTCTGCCATGAACAACATACATGTAGGAATGAAAGATGGTCACCTCCGCCGGTAACTTCCATTGCTTTTTGACTTATCAACCACAAATTCAACCTATTTGCAGTGACACTCCAAGATTGTTCAGTCAGCATTGAGTTTGAAAACCAGATGGGAGATTCAAATACAGCAGAAGCTGCCAGTTTTCCACGCTGATTCTATTACAGCTAGCAAACATAGAATACAAGCCCAAGATATTTCGATCCAGTGCTATTTTGACAACAATACTTATTTCTTTCTGGTTTCATGACTGTGTTTATGATGCACTAAGAAAACACATAGAGTCAATCCTTGCAACGGGAACAGCTTTTATGAGCGCGTTTTCCCAGATCTGAAAAACCCACACATACATGGGTTGTGCAGTGAGAATAGGCTACTACCCAACTAGGCAGGTTGCAAATAATAGGGCATTATACAGGTGATGCTGTGTCAGCATGCGTCCAGGATGCTACAGATACCTGCAGTAACACACACCTCTGCCTGAGCTTAGCTACATTTTCCTTTTCTCTGTTTCGCTGGCTGCTGTCAGCAGGATTAGGCAAAACTACCAGGACCACATTCAAGAAACACGATGGTGGAGGGGGGTTCTGAGGAAGAGCCCATTAATGTTTAAATATCCAGATCAAGAAGCAGAACCAAAAATATTATTCTATTGTATATTACTAGATTTCTACGCAGCCATTTTTAAAAAAATCATTTCTCAGCGGATATCACATAATGATAATAATGATTATAATTAACTTAATTTAAATAGCACCTTTCTTGACTACGTGAAAGTGTTTTACAAAAAAATTAGATCAGATACAATAAGACAGTAATATACGATGGTTAAAATAAAATAGAATTCACATGATATTCTATGATAATAGATTTTTAAAAATCACAGTTGTTTACCAAACCTAATCACAGCACATTTATCGTTATCATTCCTGATTTTGTGTGGATCCAAATTAAAGTTATAGTGAGCGGCTGGCTTTGGCTACTTTTAGTTTTCAAAACCTTTTGTTGTGCTTGGAGTGTTTTACTTGTGTGTACTTTTTGATTTCCTGCTCCCTTTCACAACTTTAATTCTTTATCTCAAAATAAACCTGAACAAAATGATAACCATTTGCACAACACAACACAGTAAAAGAAGGGATTCAATGACTGCCCAGCCAGTGACTGGATTTAGATGGTTTTCAGTATGCTGAGCCTGACCGCTAGGTGTCACGAGTTTCTGATTCCTAGCTGGCCATTTGCCATGGCACACCACTTTGGTGAATAGTGGCGCGTCTATTTTTGACGGGCAGCATGTCAATTTGAACGGAGCCAGACAGGAAAACTTTACACAATGGTTAAGTATATCTGGTCAATTTTCAAAATGAAACACCATATGCAGGCTCCTGATCACAAAAACGGACCTGAAAAGTACACAATATAAACAAAACTCTAAATGCAGATAGTAATAGAAACATTTATATCAAGAGACAATGACCAAAACAGTACAATCTTAGCAAATTAGCGAAGCTAGGTGGGCAGCTCAAAATTGCAGCAGTGTGGAGGACGGCCGTGATCAGCGTCACAGCCGTGCTCATTGGAAATTTGGGGTCAAGCTCACGATTTGTAAAAAAACGTAATGCCAAAATTTTCCTTGGAGGAGCCGCAACAAAAATGTCCCGAACAACAAACTTAACCACACATTTAAAACCCCATCACTTCATTGAGCCTCCCCAGTTTGAAGTAGCAAACAAAAGGAAAGTGGCAACGGCAAGTAGGCAGAGCTGAAACCCAAGAACTAGCCTGCAGCCTATACTATTCTTAAAGTATATTGGCTGCGACATTCAACTGCTTTTGATCAAAGCGTAATGGGTGTGTCAGACACAGCTGGATATACAGCAAGTCATTTTCAGAATAATTTCACTTGTATTTCTTTAAAGTAGAATAGCACTTTATTTATATATAAAAACATTTTGAGAGTTGTTCAAGTATGAGAAGATCCACAACTCTTGTGCAACTTGGGGGAAACTGTAAGAGTGATGTAATCTTTAATGATGAAAATGAAATTTTCCATTGAAGAAAAGTTGATTTTTTTTAAATAATCTTTATAAGTATAGTTATTGGCCAGAATATCAGAATTGTCAAAAATCCATAACTGCAGCTGCAACTATTCCCACAAACAAATTAATCGGACTCAGCCAAGAAAAAAGGAATCTCTAAATAAAAGTCTAACGCTACTCTCTTTCCCCCCTAACACTATCATGATGCATCTGCCCTTATTTCCATCTTGCTACATAGAAAATAGAAAACTA
This sequence comes from Aulostomus chinensis, assembly GCF_037954235.1. Lineage (NCBI taxonomy): Eukaryota > Metazoa > Chordata > Actinopteri > Syngnathiformes > Aulostomidae > Aulostomus > Aulostomus chinensis. The sequence continues at coordinate 18,239,970 of NC_141337.1, read as the reverse complement.
ATGAGGATGAGAATCCATCAAAGTTGGATTGAAATAAAACAGAATAAGAACAAAAAAAAATCATAATGAATTGGTACTGCCACTATAAGCAACCAACACTGATCAATGATCACTTAATTCATTTCAAAAGTGATGCATTTTTTGCGGTGTAATTTACACCAGTATATTGCACAGGCTGCTTGCTTGTTTGTGTTCTGTCAGGTCTAATTATTTCAGTTTGTCAACATGAAGCATCAAGTGCACCACTGGCATGTGCTTCATTAGGATGCCTGATAAACAAAACCTACCTGAAAGAGGATAAAACATCCCAACAAAATGATGGCTTCAGCTTTATTCCATAAGCAACTGTGTATTCATGACACGTGACAATGCTGGCAGTGCATCACAGCTGACCCCATACAAGGGAAACACTGCATTGACATTTGGTTGAGTGTGGGAGGAGATGGGAGCACATATGACAGTTTGGGGGCAGCCTCGGGGAGGAGGTGTGTGTGCGTGTTCATGACCATAAAGGGAGAGTTAACATGGGAGAGTCATGTTAAGCAGGCCACAGTGTGCTCAACCCAGAATGGGAACTTTCCTCATTTTTTTCAATCTGATTGTTCTTTAGAGCTGTAGCAATAGTGCTATTGCACTTGAGATAATACAGCCCATTGAAATGAACAGACCTCGAAGAGAGAGCAAGATATGAGTTGCGCAACTTTGTCTGGGGAATATTTTTGGTTCGTCAGTGCCAGTTCAAAAGTCAAACTGCTTTGCTACAGCTCAAAGTTTAACAGCAATCATTACACAGCAGTATCGAGCATACCATAAGACCACATATGAGTCTGAACAAACCCCTGGAACACGTATTTCACAGATGTCAGTATGGGCTGACTACAACCTGACCCACCCATCCCCTCTGCCTCTTTATTTCACCACGACCTTTCAGGATAATTTTTCATTCTTTTAATAATTTAGGCTGCTGACTTCTGAAGGGCACTCGGGGCACATTTCCACTGGCTCACTTCAGCTCGGGTTGGGTCGGGTCGGTTTGGCCCCATTTCCATCGGTCTCAACACGGCACTAACGTTACCCTTTTGGTCCCTGCTCCGCTGGGGTTCCAAGTGAGCCAAGCAGGGACTAAAATGTGATGCAAACACATAGCAGGGCGCTGATTGGGTAACTTACCCGCTTTTGTCGTCTACTTTGTACCATCTTGGCCTCGGCGGAATACTGGTCTTTACTTGGTAAAGTCTTTTATACTTTTCTTGGTTGTTCTGTTTCGCCGCTTGAAGCCTTGCCTGCCCGTCCTTCTTTACTTTTAGTTTAAGCAAAACCACAGACAGAGCAACAGGTATAACGCCGCCTCCATGTCGTCCATTGTTGTTGTGTCGCACACAAATTATGCTGGGGAACTCTCGGCCGGTGAGTCCACCCACGCTGACTTGGTACTCAGTGCTAGTGGAAACGCACCGAGCCGTACGGACCCATACAGACCCGACCCCACCCGTACAAAGCCAAAGCGAGCCTTCTGAATCCATGCTGGCTAGGTTCTAAAACAGTGCTTTGCTACCTTTACCATAGGTCCAGACAGAGGCAACAACATCTCGCTATTTCACACTCAACGATCTATCACTAATCAAAGATACTTTCAATTTTGAATGAGCTTTTACATTACTTCACAAGTATTTCATTTTTCATATACCAGGTTATTTTTGCAGTCGACATTGAAAGTATATTTGAAAGAGGTGTCACATAACCAAAGAAACCAGAGAAGGGCAGTGGTATTCCAAGGGCAGCAAGCCCTATAACTGGGGTGGTCGCTGAGTGTCTGACTGACTGACCTAATGGACAAAAAGAAAGCGCATGAGCAGGATCTAGAGTGGAGTCTTCTATGTCTGAACTTTTACATCTGGTGGACTTTATGAGCTGAAATGTTATTGTGACCAGCAATAGAAAAGCACTGTTTGTGCTACTTAATTACCTTTGAGCGACATCATTTTCAACAGTGGCATGGGATCATGAGCCAAATCTTTGTTTAGATTATGTTAGTCCTCAATAAAACAAATCAGTCAACTTTAGTTGTATCTTGACACAACAATTCAGTAAAGCAAGGTGGGGGCAAGGTGAGAGAAGGACTGAAAATATTTCCTGTTATACCATGGGGCTTATAACCACAGCTACAACCCAACATTGATATGCATATAAAACCTCTGAAAATATGAATGACAATCTCTGCTCTTACAGCTGCATTTTAAACAGTTCTTGCTTAATCGTGTTATGTGATCTGCTGCCTACGTACTCTTCAAAGACTGATATTACCAAACCACTACATAATATATACTATGTACCAAACTACAAACTTATCTGTGCAACAATTTGTCCATTCCGGCTCTCTGATCACATGCCAAGCCATACATAATAAGTTTTCACCTATGATATTGGGTTAGGGTTACAAACAGTGAGCCTGCTGAAAACAGGTCATATGTCCCAACTTTGCACAGTCTATGAAAGGTTAAAATGATGAAAAATGCTCATTCAAAAACACAAACATTATGTAATTAAGTTTGTAGTTGTTTTATGGCCAAATAAAAGTTAACTGATTTCCAAGTGAAACTGATGAAAAGAAAATATTAATTTACAATGTTGCACCCTTTTATGTTTATTTAATAAGTGCATTGTCAATTCATTTTTTATTTATATAAAGAAAATGAAAACAGGCAGATTTCAGTTTTTTTTACAATTCTAATCCTATATTTTTAATCTTTTCTTTATACCTGCCTTGGGACTATGGATGTGAAATTTGCATTCTTGACAACTCTGGTACATCTATGCCATGCATTTTTATACTAATGATCATTAATATATAGTAACTCTTTCAAATTAACAAATAAACAAACCAAGGGGATATTAGCCACTTTTATACTGTTCTGCTCATCCTCACACTGTTATTTCCCAGTTACACAATCAAATGCTAAAACACACAACATCTACGAGGACATGTTAAAAAAAAAAGAACAAAAAACTACAGTTTGAAAAATCAATAATCCAATATGATTTCAAAGGAAGTTAGCAATATCAACATAAAATGGTACAAATTCTGGAGACCATACTGAAAACTGTAAAGTTGTATTAGATTCAGTGGCCTACAGTGAGGATACAGAGTGAGCGGCAGCAGTCCAAGCAGCAGAAACACAGTATCCTTAAAAACAAATTTCAACAGAAACAATAACATATCTAAATGATCTGTCTGTGTGTATCACCCACTGCTCTATCTTTCTCTGGCCCGTAAAGGTGATCAGGCTGGTTAATGCCCTCTCCTAAATAAGCTTTGATCTTGTTAGCATGACACAAAGCCTCTTTACTGCTGATGATAGGACAAATCAGCTCTCAAAACAGAGATGGACAGATTTAGGACTGTACTCTCTCCCAGTGCATCTGAGTGGACCACAGCACTGCCTCAAGGGGACGCATCAATACCACCAACAAAGAATTGGGAAATGAAAGGCAGAAGGGAGCTGACGCGTCAAGAAAATCAAGACACATGCACGAGAGGAAAACAGAGCTGAGACAGATGTGGACCTGGAAAAGGATAAGAGATGTTCCAGAGATTTCAGTGATTACAGATGGACTGAGAAATGGAGGGATAATCAAAGATGGCAGAGGGGAACAGGACAGCAGATAGAACTGTGTATGTGTGTGTGTGTGTGTGTGTGTGTGTGTGTGTGTGTGTGTGTGTGTGTGTGTGTGTGTGTGTCTGGGGCAGTTGCCTCATTGACACACGGGAAGCCTGTGAATCAGGAGTCAATTAGCAATCTGGAAATATGCCTGGGGGAGACTGGAGGGGGAGAAATCAGAGGACAGCTAGAGGGGAGCAAGGGGGATATGAAGGGGTTTGTATAAGATGGAGTGGGGGGAGGAGAGCGGGAGAAACTAAAGGGAGAGGAGGCTGCGCTCTCATTTACTATTACAGCCAGTGCAGAGGGTCAGCAATCAACTATCTTTAACTGTCAATGGGAAAACTATGCGAAAAATATGGACCATTCAACTTTTAGGACACATCTCCCTCATCCAGAGTTACACCTCAGATGCCATGACTGACGTGACATCATAGCCCCTCAATGTCAATTCATTTTTTAACTCACCCTGTTTGTGTGTAGTAGTGCTATTTATGTACCCATCTTCATTCAGAGCCATTCCTGCATCTTATCTCACAGCCCAACTGATGATCCCACAGCTGTCATCCATCTCTTTCCTCTCACTCTCTATCATGATCACTGGTGGAGGCAAACTAATGGGTCTGGTTTCCTCTCATCTCCTCTCCTTGCTTCTACTCTTTATTTCTCCTCACATCAATTCATCTTGACCACATCAGTCTCTCCTGCAGTCCCACCCTTCCCCATAAAGCTATCCCAACCCTATTCCATCCAATATCCAGCCTGATCCCCTGCGCCCCAGTACCAGACGATCAATACAACTGATGGGCAGAGAGAATGTTCCCTATGCCATGCTGCTCATTGTCACATCATCTTTGCTTGGGGTGGGGTTGGGGGGACTACAACCATTCCTCATTATGTAGCTTCTGTGAGGTCTACTGCTGTTGACGATCATGGCATTACCAGGGACCCATTGGTCATCGCGACAGCCAAACTACACAGCCAATTAAAGTATTTGATGACTTCCAATCACGTCCACCTAACCATTCCATTGGTATTGATTTACTGTCCTCAGAATAAAATATCAGCTAAAATTTCCCCCTCTATTGCTCAATTATAGACAGCATGTAGGAACAGATTCAGTGTGAGTGAGACAGAGTTTACAGCTTTTCCCTGCTTTATTGTAACACACAGTGTTGCGCACAGATGAGTCGAACAGAAGCGGGATGGATTGCTGATGCTTTGCTGTCTCATCAATTGACATCTAGGAAGCAGGGAAGACCAGGAGAGCCCCCTGAGCCCCCACACTCTCCTTCAGCCTGTACTAAAAGGCTCTGTTCTTTGTCTTTCACTGTTGTGACCCCTCCCCCAATCCTTGTCTGCCTCTCTCTTTTAACACCTAGCACAATGGGGGAAGGAGGGGGGTGTAAGGAGCGATTTATGGCACATGCGGTATGTATCAGGATTTGCCATGGGGTGACTCACTGTAAATGATCCAGATCTTGGTGATTTCAATCATGGGAATCTAAAACAACCTGCCTTGCAATATTCGATAAAGTACTGGTTTATTTTCCATGTGACAGCGCAAGACAAATGAGTCTGATCTTTGATGTGTTGCTGTCTGTCATGCCAATGGAGCCCGGATCATATTACCTTTGTCTGGCTTGGTCATGCTCCCTCACATTCTGCTCCAGTCCGGCGGATGTTAAAATAAGCCCATCTTGGTGTAATTTCGAGGGCTCATTTAAGTTTTATTCCTTATAGATGCATCGATGCTGAATCATGTTTTGATTAGGAAAATGTGTTTGTCAAAACATCTTTACCTCTAATGGAGTACAGAGCGGATATTGTGCTACATGTTTTGAGATAGTAACATACGGACGTGAGAAATGGCTACTACGTGTGTTTACATTGCATTCCTACCTGGCCAATGTCGCCAACAACACTCCCGGTTCCGTCTATCCTCGGTCTTTTGCACTCCGCCCCGGCTAAATCAGTCAGGGTAGCGGTTGCATGAGCGTCGGGCTCTGGGTCTCCTCGCTTCATCCCTCGGACAGCCGCTGGACCCCCGGCCGCGCTTGCATGGGGTCCCGCTGCGGCATCAATGTCCCTTTCTCGGTCCATTATTCCCCGACTAACGGGTAGCATTATAGATGCAACGTCAGTCGACATTAACATTGGACGGCAGACAGTCTTCAATCAAAAGTCTTGATTTTTTTTGTGCCTCTCCTTTTGGTTCGTCCACAACTCGGAAATCACAAAGGCTCTGGCTTCCCCAAGACGCAGCCGGATAATATCAAAGTGATTCTAGCACTTAATCAATACAGGCAGCCTTTATTATGTCTAACTTGACGTTAGCTTCTCCAGACAGAACATGGGGACCATGCCAGGAGTCCGGACAAAGCACGTAAAGTACAGGTTTTTTTTTTTCAAAAACTAAAACGATGCCAAACAGTGACCTAATTTAATGAAGACCACACGTCCGACTCCTGGATGCCTGACAAGCTAATTAGCTAGCTAACGTTAGCTAGCTCGCTAGCATTACATTCCGCTAGCTCCCTGTTTAAATGTGGCTTGGAGAGCACACTCGCTGCCAATAATAGAAAATGTTGGAAATTAGCTACGCCTATAGTTTACTTCTCCCGGGCCAGCCAGACCTCTCTGCCCTCGCACCTAAATATGTTTTCTCCTATAAACCTCTCCGTTGTTCCTACCAGCCTTCTCCTTGACTACAGTCCCTTCTTATCACACCGTCCTTTCCTCCGCCGTAGGCTGCTGTAGATGAGGCTGGCTGGCTGGTTGACCTGGCTGCCGACGGACACGATTTCCTCTGGTCTTAGTCCCAGTTGGTGTAACTCGTAGTGTGGATAGAGCTCGGGAGAGCTGATCCACAGTCAGATTCGTCCGCTGGTAGCAGACACAAAAACGGAGGGCAGAGTCGTAGAATAGCTGGTCTGAGGTCTGCCTTTCACTCTCTCCCTCTCCCTTCTCCTTCTTTTCCCCCCTAACCTCTCTAACCCCCCACTCTCTCTCTCTCCCTCTCTCTCTCGCTCTCTCTCTCTCACGCACACACACACACACACACACGCACGCACACATACACACACACACACTTCTTCGCTGCCTTTATTTCAGTGTTTCACCGAGGTAAATTCTTCGACTATCGGTCAAGTAAAACCTGCAAAGTCCCATTTTTAAAAAATAATGAAATCAAACTCAATAAAAGAATCATGTATTTTGAAGGAAAAATTAAGCCTACAATTCGCAAAACTTTAGAAATATTTTTCATGTGCTATATTTAACGTGTTGAAAAGAATTACATTTTTTATGCGTTTAAGCATCTGCTTCCAAAGTTCAGCTATAAGATTGCATAACAGAGTGTCTTAAAATTCACTGAATAGCTAAAACATTTTAGAAAAAATATAAAGGAGAAGAAACCACGTGTACATGTGCATGAGTTAATGGAAATATCCAAATGTAAATTTTACAAATCTATTTACAATTTTCCTTTAGTTGTTCAGGTGCATTTGTCGGATCAGAATTGAACTTCTAAAACTATTTGTTCAACATCTATTCATTTTAGCACATCATAAAAGAATGTTTTCATTCTTTTGGACAAGTATGCAAAATAATTGAGCACAATTGTCTGCTGTTTTTTACATTAGCAACGGCTTATATAATGTTGATAAAATATATGATAATGGTAATAATATTAATGGTAAAAATACCCTGCACTGGTTTAATGCAGAAGTGAATATATTCAAAATGGGTGAACCAGTTGTTATAAAATGCCCTGCATAGTTTTAGACATTTTTTGTAGAGATTTTTGAAAATATGTCCTGAATTGATGAATTAACTTGAAGTAAAACTTTTCAAAAATGAGTGTGGCGCATTATATTAAATGATAAATCTGTGCTGTCATAGCTAAGAGGTGTATCCCATGGACTTCAAGCATACTGTACATAGATGGAGCACAATTTCTGACAGTGAATGAAGAAAAAGTAAATGAAGCTGGGAAGATATACTTGTCCCTTTGTGCTATGCAGTGCTGAAAATCTGTCTTACCAGTTTCTTTTCTATGCAATGACATTTCCCGTCGATAAATTATAATACAAAAATGAAAGTATACGTATAAATTCTGTCAAATCTCATGCAATGTACCCCCAGTAAAAATAAATGTGAAATTATTATGTCATAGTGAGGAGCCTTATATCTTTTCAACTATTGTGATCACAACCTTTACCCGTTTTCTCTGAAAATTCTTAACACGCAGAGAATGCATGTTGCCATATTGACAACATCGCCATGCATCCTCATTGTCACATTTAGAGAATAACTCTGGCCTGCTCGTCGACCTCAATAATTAATCTTGAACCATTAATTAAGAATTGTGAACAAGTCACAGGATTGCAGGCTGTCTAATACCCTTACTGTTTTGCAAATATTAAGGACGATTCAAGAAATGTACCAAGCAACTGAAAAGAAAGTATTTCACTTCAGTTGTGTGTACATTTTTACGTATAGACAAAAGGCTTCAAGAAAAATATATCAATAACAAAAAAAAATTTGTTAAAAATTGTATGACGCAGAGGAATTACCAACTGCAGTTATTCTTTGAAATGGATAAATTAGTGGACGCATCCAGGCTCGTTTTTAATGTTTTTGCGCCCCCTAGTGAATTATATCTGACATAGCATTTGGAAGAATGCCACTGTTTCTGAAATGATTTTTTTTTTAAAACTTCTCTTTGGAATTGTTGCCATACAATTCACACCCAAGCTGTACTAATCAAATCTAGCTGCTGTCGTGGTGGGGAAATGTTTATAGGAGCAAAGCTACTATAACTGGTAGAGGACTGAGATATCAGAGAGAGAAGTACTGTCTATTCTGTTTCCAACACAAACACACACACACACACACACACACACACACACACACACACACACACACACTCGTGATAAAATCTGCAGTGATTCCTCACTTCAACTGCCTGCCTCAGAACAGATGATTGCTGTCAATTTAGGCCAACTGCCAATCTGTAAACGTGTGCATATCAGCAGCTGAGTGTGTGGTTTATGTGTGTGTGTGTGTGTGTGAACTCTTTTCCTGCAGGACTCACGCATATCAGTTATGTCCCTTCCCTGCTACCTGGCCCTCTACCACCCACTGAACCTGCAATGATGGGCAAACAGGGCTGTCACATCACTTTACACAACCCCTGTTTCACTGATGGAAGCTATGAGATAGATAGATAGATAGATGGATAGATAGATAGATAGATAGATAGATAGATAGATAATAGATAGATAGATAGATAGACAGATAGATAGATAGACAGATAGATAGATAGATAGATGATAGATAGACAGATAGATAGATAGATAGATAGACAGATAGATAGATAGATAGATGATAGATAGATAGATAGATAGACAGATAGATAGATAGATAGATGATAGATAGACAGATAGATAGATGATAGATAGATAAATAGATGATAGATGATAGATAGATAGATAGATAGATAAATAGATGATAGATAGATAGATAGATGATAGATAGATAGATAGATGATAGATAGATAGATAGATAGATAGACAGATAGATAGATAGATAGATAGATAGATATGCGCATGCACCCATCCATCCACCCATTTTCTTCCACTTATCCTGTTAAGGGTCACGGGGGGGCTGGAGCCTATCCCATGCTATGGGAGAGAGGCGGGGTTCACCCTGGACAGGTCACCAGTCCATCACAGGACCAACACATAGAGACAGACAACCATTCACACTCACAGTCACACCTACGGTCAATTTAGAGTGTCAATCAGCCTCGTCCCCTCTTGATGTCTTTGGACTGTGGAGGAAGCTGGAGTACCAGAGAGAACCCACACAGGAACAGGGAGAACATGCAGACTCACAGAAAGATCCCATGCCCAAGCTGGGACTTGAATCCGGAACCCTCTTGCTGTGAGGCCACAGTGCTGACCACTGCACCACCGTGCCGCATGTAGCCTATATAAAGAGAGAAATTTTAATGTCAACTTTGTCCAGAAGATCAACATTGGAGCCAAACACTGGAGGGGGAATCCTGTCACAGAGCTTAAAACGAATGGCTCCAACTGAATCGAATAAAATAAGTCAAACAAAATAGAATCAAGTCACATAACACTGAACACAAGTCGTGCAAATTTTTCACATATTTTCAAAATTCATCCATGTGTAATTGTGAGGCACATCAGTAGAGGGAAGTAAGAATCAATAGGTTGCATTTTTCACAAGCCAGTTGTGAGATGTTCAGTTCAAGTGCTGAAACAGATGACCAGCCAAGTAGTCAATTAGTAAAAAAAAAAAAAAAATCCAATAGGCAGATACTTGTTTTTAAAGCACAGAGATAAAAATCATTTAAATCAGTCTTTTGGTTTTTATTCTTATTTGCTCAACTTGACCCATTTATATAGGCCAAGCATATCAGCCACTATAATTTCCCTCCCTTTCACTCAGTTACCTGCGATTCTTTCGAGATTGTCCTCGCGTCACCTCTTTTCGGACGCTTCTGCATGGCAATTTCTTCTCCAGCTGTTCCTGGGGTGACCTTGATTCCCTTTCCCTTAGGGGTTCCATGTCAGGGCTATTCAGGTGATAATTGTGTCAAGTTTGCTGAGGGGGTGTGCAATCCAACTCCACTTTTTCTTTCAAATTTGTAAGTCAGTGGGCTACTTGCTTCTTTTTTTCCCCCCACAGGTCCACAGTGCTTACTCTGTCCCTCTACCAGATGTTTAATATTGTCCTTTTTGCAACCTGTTTACTGAATTTTGCTCAAACATAAGACAAAAGACGATTCTAGCTCTCATTTTCTCTGTCGGTAAGCCTTCGTTAGCTTGTGTCCCACAGGTTTTAAAATGTCCCAGGTCTGGTGACAGGCAAGACTGGATGAATTATGCTTGTTAGTTGGCTGTTTATTTGTCTGTGAGTTCCATTCTTGCAACACATTGAGGCAGGGGTCCCCAAACTTTTTTCTGTGAGGGCCACGTAACTTTTCCCTTCTCTGATGGGGGGCCGGGGTCAGTTTGTAACAGAAAAAGTGTGGCGATCGCAGGGGTGCCTAAACGTAAAAATGTATTGTTTTCCAGGAAGCCACACAACCAAATCACCCTCTCTGGGTTCTTCAGAGAAAAAAGTCAGGAAATCTATAATGACACCACCAAATAACCCTCCCTGGGTTCGGGTCTAGGAACTTCTTCTGGGGTTGCCAGACAGGGGCACAGACTGCAGAAGGGTGGAACAGAATGTCACGCTCTGTGCGTGTATGAAATAGTTACTAACTGACTGTTCACACCAAACGGCAATGGGGATTTTCGCTTTATTCACGAATGTAAACATTGATCCAGCGATCAAATTCGCACGAATAAAGTGACGTGAAAACGACCATTTTAACAGTCGACTAGTCACCGACTATTGAAACGATTAGTCGCCTAATCGGATAATTATTATTTTTTTCTTAAATTTAGCATGAAGTTGATTTAATTATGTGGCAAATGATAATAAACAAGAAAGATGGGAAGAAGGAAAAATACATCTTTTATTGAATTGATTAATTTAAAACACGTTTGTCAGTCACAGTCTCATAGCGCTCGAGCTCTCTTTTATATCAAAACACACTTATAAAATGTCCAATGTGTCCTAAAAACCGTCCTGCTTGAATGTTACTTTTATCTCGCCGAGGCGAGTCAGACTCCGTTTCGTTCCACTGCCCGACGGGCTTCTTTAAATGTTCCTGCATCACCGCCATGACACCAAGGTCTGCTTAGCAGCCTTTGCTAGCAGTCTTTTTATTCTCCGTATCCAGGCTAAAATGACGCCAAACTTTAGAAGCTTTGGTTGATGATGTTGACGCCGCGTTCCTGTATGTTACCGCTCAGAGACAGAGACGCTACTGCGCATGAGCGACTCTCGGCAGAGACTATAATCAAGTGAGAGGCCTCACTCTGTTGGAAAAACCCGTCTGGCGACAATCGTTGACGATGGAATTCATTGTCGACTGTTGCTATTATCGATTTTTGTCGACAACGTCGACTAATCGTTGCAAACCCTAGTGAACACACCTTAATAGTTAATAGTGAAAATAGTTCATAGCTGGTTATCATTTTATTATCAAATACAAACACACATATGGAAAAAAAGCAAAATGCATCTCTGGTATTGTTCAGGGGGCCGGGCCAAATGTGGAGGCGGGCCGTACCCGGCCCGCGGGCCGTAGTTTGGGGACCACTGCATTGAGGAAATTCTCTCCAGTTTGGAATAAATGTGAACTGGGACTCAAGACTGAACTGACTGGCCTTTGGTGGTGAAAGAATACTAGAGTTTCACAAAACAGGTTTCTGGCCATAGCTGTAGTATTCACACAAGATTTCAGATCGCTGTCTAATTTCATAAACCGATGATGTGAGGACATTTTGTGTCCAAAAAGTCAAAGGTCTGTTTCAATATCTCATCATACACTTTAGAGTGTGAATGATGGGGATGGGGCAAAGGGATACACTTTTGATAGAAAACTGCGTTGACATTCTTCTTAAGTGTACCAAGAAGTGTGTAATGTTTCAACATGTTCATGGCCAAGTGCCATCTCAGTAATGCTTCAAGGGAGTAATGATAAGTTTCACTTTGCAAGCAAGCAAGCAGACAGAAAACAACGAACGAGGAAAACCAACAAAAACCTTATTGTTAGATTTCTTAGCTGGTTTGAGGTTAGTGAGGTCAGTCGTTAGGATTAAACTATGTTTCACTGCGTCAGTAAACTTTTGCCATTTTCATAAATGCTGATAAAACAACTTATTTTCCACAATTGACTTAATTATTTGTTTTACTAATCTTTTTAATTAAAAAAAAATCTTGAACACGAAATGGAATCGTTAAAAATAAACATCGTCTTTCTCCTGTTTTGGAGTTGAGAGAAAAATCATTCAAGGCGAACAAGCAAAATATGCAAAGCCAAGAGTAGAGAGACTTCATCAAGGTATAAATACATGAAATACTGAGATACACAGTAAACATGTACTGTCATGGTTAATTACTTCATAGTGCACGAAACATAGACGGCTGGGTGTAAGTAGCCCTTATACCAGCAAAGAAATATAAAGAACTGAAATAGGCGACAGTGTGATGTGCTGATGTTCATGAGCGATCCATCGGAACTCTGCCTGTAGACAATAGAGACATTCCTCATCAACCATAGATGAGAAGAACAAGACTCGGAGAAATGAAACCAAAAGCTTTTATTTCCTTAACTTTCACTACGTGTTTCCTCGCAAGCCTCCGTTGATTCACGGGTCTCATCGCATTCTCATTGGTGTTGCTGTTAGCCAATCACATTACTTCACCACATAAAAAGGCGAAGCTTGGTGTGACTAAAGCAAAAAGCGCAAGCGACTGTTTAGATTTGGACGGCAGGTGTTTTGGTTGCTATTGGCGCAGGAAGGAACTGTGGAAACCTTCTAAATTAAAGGTATTTGTTCAATCAACAGTTGTTATCCTCCCAAATGTTGCTGGTACTTTTACTGTGATGCTACAGGCTAATATTAACGCAATGAACACGATTACTTAGAGGTGCATACCTTAACACCGAATGTAGTGATAAAAGCAGATGTTCAGGTTGAGGAGGTGCGTCACGCCAACAGGCTGATCAGATCATTCGGTTCACATCTTTTCGACTTAAGGAGTGGAAATCTGACCAGACGACATCATCATCATCATCATCATCATCATCACCATGGCTTTGGATGGATGTGGCCTCGTTTGCAAATATGTCCTCTTCCTCTTCAACCTCATCTTTGCGGTAAGTCTCACCCTAAATACACATGTATGTATAAAGGAGGGTAGTGAGTAATTAATAAAGTACACGCGTGATTTTTTTTTTTTTTTGGGGGGGGGGGTGATCTCGAACTCTTACACGGTGTGTTAAATGTTATCAAACGTAAATCTTATCACTTGTTTTTAGTCTGGAAAATGAACCGTGGGCTGCAAGGAAACGTGGCGTGTAGTTGAGAAATTTGGTCCGCGTCCAGGTGCATAACAGTGGTTTCGTATCTCTTGGAGCATGCTCAGTAATGTTCTATCCACTTTTACTATTTCAAGATAAAAGACACAATGATGTACAAGTTACTTTGGTTTTTGTTCTTTGCACATAACAAAGCAAATAACATAAATTACTTAATAATTACATGTTGTGATTGAAGGGGGTATGTTAATTGTAAGGCATCATTATTTTCATTTTCATTGCAAAATCCTTGAAGATGTGAGTTTTCGTGGGCATCTGTATTGAACCAAGATCTTTTTTGTTGAATGGTATTTAAAATACAGTAAGCCTTTAAAAAAATGATTGCAAATTCCTTTAATGAAATATGAAAATTGCAGTAGGTCACGTTAAGATTTCAATTAAATTTGAATTAAATGTGAAGCCCAAAATTAGTATTCAAAATGAACATTGGGTTAGTGGAGGTTAGAAGCTAAAAATGAGATTGTGGTGGAAAAATTATTGAGATGGACCTGTCCAGGGTGAACCCCGCCTCTCGCCTGTAGCTGCTGGGATAGGCTCCAGCCCCCCCGCGACCCTTAAGAGGAGTAAGCAGAAGAAAATGGATGGATGGATGGAAGGGTTATTGTTTACCTATCTGTCCTGCTTTTGACCTCATTCAAGCCATGTGTAGTATTGTAATAGAGCATAAAAATCATGGTAAGTTTAATGTCATGGTTTGGTTCATTTTCAATCACAGGTCAAAATATTTACTGTTTAAGCTTTGTAAACAATTTAACATAAAATCTTAAAACATAAGAATTTCCATCCATCGCCGTCTTCCGCTTATTCCTTTCTATTATGGGTCGCGGGGGGGGGGGGTGGAGCCTATCCCAGCAGCTACGGGCGAGAGGCGGGGTTCACCCTGGACAGGTCACCAGTCCATCACAGGACCATCACATAGAGACAGACAACCATTCACACTCACAGTCACACCTACAGTCAGTTTAGAGTATCAATCAGCCTCGTCCTCTCTTGATGTCTTTGGACTGTGGGAGGAAGCTGGAGTACCAGAGAGAACCCACACAGGAACAGGGAGAACATGGAGACTCCACACAGAAAGATCCTGTGCTGGAGCCGGGACTCAAACCTGGAACCTTCTTGCTGTGAGGGGACAGTGCTGACCACTGCACCACCGTGCAGCCCCCATAAGAATTTCAATATGATTAAAAGAACTGAATACTGCTGCTAACTTGGAGTTTATCCAAAATCCCAGGCTGTTTAGATTGTCTTGTTTCAAAGGCATGACATTGCCACATTGTCTGAGTGCAGCATACCTACAGTTTGGTGCTTGGAGAATCTGATAAGAGTTTGTGCACCATTGTTGTTACACCCCTACCTGTCGCCATGTTGGTGTGTTGTACATCCACACTGTGATTGAATTTCTCCTCGGGCAGTTGCTGGGCTTTCTCTTTCTGGGCCTCGGCCTGTGGCTGAGATTCAGCAGTAACACCAGAGGGATCTTTACAATAGATGTACTCGACTCCACCGCCTTCGTAACAGGTGAGATGCCATTTCACTCATATTTATTGTTTCCATTCACTGTAAAAAAAAAACAAAAAAAAAAACAACCTGATTTTTGACTTTTTATTATTTGGAATCAGGTGTGACCGTACTGATAGCCCTGGGCACAGTGATGCTGATCGTGGTGACGTTTGGAGATTTTGGTGCCTGCAACGAGAAGAAATGGGCTCTTCAAGTGGTGAGGCTGTTTCCTGTAACCCCGCTTCAATCTTGTGCCACAGCCAAGTTTTGTTTTCATTCTGTCGTGCAACGCAGTTGTGCAAAATAAGTGTGTGAGGAGCACGAAGCTGAAGTGATCCGACTTACATTTAGTTCCGCATGTTCAACAGCAAACAAAACTTTTTGGGATTGGTGGATAAATCTGATAATGGATGACTTACTTGATGAAATGAAATGAAAGGAAACGAAACTGTGAGAAGACTGGCCAAGTCCGGACATGTCGTGCCCGAGTCTGGCAGGCAGTTCTGGTGTCAGCGCTCGCTGAGAGGTTTGTGGTGCAGACGTTCATACTGAATGCTGCGCCGAGAGAGTCCCCGAGAAATGGAGCTCGCAGCAACTACATCAAAACTGCCATACTCCCCTGAACTTGCTCACCGTTAGCCAGTCCATAATATATTTGTTGTATTCACATACACAACGATTTTAATAAAACAAACATGGGTGTGTCCTCTGTCGCTTGGTGGGGTCTTAATGGACTCGGTCTCAATATGCACTCAGAGCATTGAAACGGATATGTTTAAACACCTGCTAGTAAATAGTTGAAAAAAAAATGTTCTAATGGAGAAAGCTCTTTTAATATGTAGGATCCCTGATTGTTGTTTTTAATTATTTGATCAGGCATCAGGGTTAACACTTGATTTGTTATGCAGTGGAAGAACCTTACAAAAATGCTTTTTCAGTGTCACTGAAACATTTGGTGTTGAGTTATAAGTCAACTATGTAAAAGCGATTATTTATTTACTTAAAATGATCTGAAATTTTAGCACCTCTCAGTTTCGCCCCTCCAAGTGAAAAAGTTGGGGCACCCCTGGTTTAGAATCACTGTGAAGGAGTTTAAGCCCACCTTTTGAGATTTTTTTTCCCCCCCTAAAATTTTCTATGATTTTTCTATTACATAAATCTCCAATGACAAATCATGATACATTTCTATTACTTTTAAAAAATAATAATAAAAAGACCTATTATTACATTTTCATTAATTTTTCAGGGGATGTCACACAAATCCTTGATGAAAAAAATTCTAGTCTCTATAATGATCTCAGTGGCAGATACGCATATAGTAGAAGAGAAATTTGTGCATTATCCAAGTGTTGAGTTGATTTTTCCTTTTCTTTTTGAAGCTCACTGCATATCATTGTGTACTGCACACAGGCTGTATGGCAGTGGAGGAACGTGGTGTGTATTTACTTCTTATTTCTTCCAGTTCTCTGTTCTTCTGTCCTTCCTGACTGTGGCTGAAATTGTTTGCGGAGTGCTGGCTTACTCCAGACGCCATGAGGTGGGACGGAATGAAGGATCACAAAAATGGAATTAAAAATAAGTCCAAATTAGTGATTAACATTGTTGTTTTCATGATTAAGGTGGGGGAGTACATTGCAGAGTTCTACATGAGCATGTATGGCATGTACATGAACAGTGGAGACCCTGCCATCGGTGTCACACTGACATTTGTCCACAACTTGGTGAGGACAAACTAAATTTTAAAAAATGTCAATTATTTCTCTTTTCTTTTTAGCATTTATAATTTAATCTCTGTTCCTGTCTGTAGCTTCACTGCTGTGGCATGACAGGGGTCTCATTGTTGGAGGTGGCCAAGAATACCTGTCCCAAACCAGATGGAATCTTGGAGCATTTGGTTATGCCTGTAAGTAGGTCCCAAGATCTTGAGACATTCTATCGAACCCAGTCTAAGGGCATCGTTGTCAGCATCTTCATCCAGAATAACGATCCCAGAGAGATGTGTCAGGGAATCAACCACATAAACAACAGAAGCAGAAAACAGGCGACTGATAGGACTGATACCTTGCTGGCAGAGGAACTCAGTCGGGTTTTTGCCCGCTTTAAGATGAACAGGCCCGCAATAACCGTTTTATCTCATATATGATACATATAATTAAATAAATATTTCTATTTATCTTATTGTTTTATGCTAGGAACCTTATATTTAATAGCTGTTGTACTTGTCGTTTGAAAACTTGCACAAGAGAGATGCACTCCAACTTTGTTGTATGCTATGCAATGACGAGAACGGCTTTTGATCTTTGATCAATATGAAGTTGCACGTGACCACAGAGAATTGGCTTACAAAGAGATCGACATGGCCCCATAAGCAATGTTATCAATGTCGATTAACAGGTTGTTTTTTTTTTTAACCTTCTAATTTTATACCAAAGGCTTCAGCCAACCATCTTCTTTTTCCGAGTTCAAAAAATCAGCACCATTCTGCCTCTACATCCCACTTTGTCTTCAAAGGTGGAATCGGTCTGCACAAACATAAGATCAACATTTTTTTCACAGATGTTGTTTTCACCTAGCAACCACAATGCCACAGACACACCTTTGATGAATACGACGACGTAACATGAATGTCCCAAAAGGTTGGGTTGAGGTCACATTCGGCTAAAAGTATGGACACGTTTTTCAAAAGGAACACAAAGTGTTTCTTCTGATGTCATGACTCGATGCTTTTATTTCTTTGCACGTGTTGTGCTAATTGTGCTTGGCTACAGCATATTGACTCTTAAATAACAAAAAGACGAGGAGGTTGAGAGGGTCAAGAATTTCTGTAAAGGCTTCAAAGAACTCCAGAGCTTCCACACTCAGTGTAACATTTAGAGTAATGACACTGTATTGTGAGTGACTTTTTTTTTTTTTGTTGTTGTTTTTTACCAAATTCTACTCCTGTACAAATGTCTGTGGTCTGCAAAGTCACAAAAACACATTTCTTCAACTCTGCATGTACTTGTCATACACATCTCTCTGGATAAGGCCTAGTTTACTTCAAGCTGAGAACTGAGCACTGACCTTCTGCCGTCTTTGTCTGTCTCCAGCACTGTCCTGGGATCATCACGACTGTTTTCGACAGTAAAGCTCCCCTGATGTTGGGCATCTTTATTGGGACCGCTGCTCTTTTGGTAGGCACAGATACTGTTTCTATCTTCAAAGATCACCTTTTCGTTTCCATTTTGTGTTTGAAATCAAATGGGTACAAATTATGTACCTGACCACATTTTTACAGTTCAGAGATATGGTGCCTAGCTGGGAATTTTATAGACATCATTACAGGCAGCCAATAGGAAGGAAGATACAAATCAGATGCTCAGATTGCTCAAAGAGGCCATAGCAGCTTTTTTCTTGTCTTGTCTTTTCTTGTCGGAGCCATTTTTGCTGTGTATTAAAGAGGTGCTAATTGAAGCTGACTGTGAAACATCTTTTTTTTTTCCTTCAGTTACACAGATATGGGGACGTATCGCAGATTCCATAAATCTGTCTATTCAATAGACTCTATTGGGACTAAAGTTGGCTCCAGGGAAAACAAACCAACTACTTCTTTCCCTTTCTCAGCTATAGATTCAAAATCGGATTGATTATCATCTGGCCTGTTTTAGCCTTTTGCAGCTATGTCCTTCCCAATCTTGGAATAAGCCTCAAAATCCAGTGTCAGTCAGGTTCCATTCTAGATGGGCTTTTTTTCTCCTGAGAGGCAAGTTTTTAAGTTCTAATCAATGTGTACTCCCTCTTCTCTCTCGCTCTTTCTGCTCCTCTTTTTTTCCTTTAACTTGGCTTATTTCTGAATTGATTGGTTCCTAAAGTTAATAGCTTTGATATGCAGCTCCACCCTCTGTAAACAGCTTCATCTGACCAGCTCATCTCCTCAGTACATCATCTTGACTCAGTCTACTTCGTCCCTGGCCAACCCACTTTCGCCTCACCATGAATTTGCCTCCACCCCTCCCCCCTCACCTTGACCAAGAGCTGGGAGTCACCCCTCACCCCTTTTACTGCTGCCATCATCCCTGCTGCTCAGGCCTAGTCTGATCAGTGTTCACCTTCATGCTGTCTTCAATCTATTCCACAATTTCCTGGCATACACAATAGAAAATTCTGTATTTTCAAATACTTCAGGAAGAAAAACCCACCTGAGAAAGTGATAGTTGAGGTATATCCCTCACCCACCCCCAAACCCCGTTATTTTATTGGAACATTATGAATTTCTACATTTAAAAAGCTGAGTTTTCCCCTGTAGCTGTTTCATTAATTCCTCACTGAATGCCTTCTGTCTCGAGGTTCCTCTTTTCTGCAAGGGCAAGTGCAATCTTTTGCTCTCTCACTAACTCACTCTGGCTGGTTTAATGTTCGGGCTGATGAGGAATCACTGCTGTTCACTATCCCCTCTGCCCTCTTGTGCCTGCATTTCAGGTCATAGCACTGGTGTGTGCCATCATCCTCCTGAGAGAGATCAAGAAAGGCCAGGTGGCTGTCATGGCCCACTATTCCACAGTGTACTAAGAGGATGCAGCCCTCATCATCATCAAAGACCTTTATTGGAATTTAAGCTCAACCAGCATGCCATTGTTTACCGATATTTCATTGTGTTTACAGTGTGAACATTTTTTAAATGCTTTTTGTTCAAAAATGACATTGTGCCTTAAAAGAACTCTGTGGTGGCTTCCGAATAGTAATCGTTTAGCTGGAACAGCTCGACAGCAGCTGCTACCAGCCTGAAAGACATCTGGGTCATTAAGGCCAAGATAGGTACACCACATCCTTTAAGAACTTCAGCATCTGTGAAATGTCGCGATCATGTTGATATGCAGTCTTTTATGCCACTGTAGCTTCTATTTTGTCTCCTGCTACATGTAGAGGAATTATTGCCTCCATATTAAAGCTCAAGTGGCCACTGGTACAAATTAAACATGTATGCAAAAGGGATCCTTTTTAATATACTTGAGCTTTTTATCAAAATCATTATGAGCCTATGGAACTTTAGTGTTGCATACAAGTTGTGTTTGCCCTTGCTTTAGATCTTTGGTCTTTATAGGAATGTAACACTTAGCAAAAATAGTTTGATTTTAGGGAACACTTGTTGCTTATCAACACTGTAGCTTTAAGAGTTTGTTCTACATTAACAACTGTTCTGTCTCTGGACTAAATCGTCCATTTTAAATAAATATACCATAGAGTGGGAGTTTGCATGTTCTCCCTGTTCCTGCGTGGGTTCTCTCTGGTACTCCAGCTTCCTCCCACAGTCCAAAGACATCAAGAGGGGACGAGGTTGATTGATGCTCTAAATTGACTGTAGGTGTGACTGTGAGTGTGAATGGTTGTCTGTCTCTATGTGTTGGTCCTGTGATGGACTGGTGACCTGTCCAGGGTGAACCCTGTCTCTCGCCCATAGATGCTGGGATAGGCTCCACCCCCCCCCCCCGCGACCCTTACTAGTAAGGAATAAGCGGAAGATGACGATGGATGGATACCATAGAGTGCTG
Organism: Aulostomus chinensis; assembly: GCF_037954235.1. NCBI lineage: Eukaryota > Metazoa > Chordata > Actinopteri > Syngnathiformes > Aulostomidae > Aulostomus > Aulostomus chinensis. The sequence goes on along the minus strand of NC_141337.1, from coordinate 18,219,247 downwards.
TCTATGACATTATTGTGGTCCTTTTAATGCGCTTTTCTTGCTGTAATGATAAACTAAGCGAAGAACGTCTCAAAAAATATTCAGCCTTTAGTATTTTGTTCAAAATTCACCTTTTGCGTCAAAACATTTGCCTTCAAATCACTTTTTGCAATTTTATCACAGACAGTTCATGATCAGAAGTTTACATATCCTGGCAGAATTTGTGATTTTTTTTTTTTTGGCCATATGTCAGAGAATATGAATGATACGGGAAACTTTTTTTTTCACTCATGGTTAGTGGTTGGGTAAAGCCATTTGCAGTCAAACTGTTTACTCTTTAAAATCATGACAACAGAAACTACCTAAATCCATCCATCATCGGCTGCTTTTTCTGCACACAGTTTGACACAAACAGGTTTGGTGGGCCACTTAAGGGAACCATCGTCACCCGTGATCTGTTTTCTTGTCATCAGTGTGTGTGGAGAAGGTCAGTGAGTTTCTGGGCTCCTGACAGACCCTCGCATCTTTCATCCAGTGCTGTGCTGCACTGACGTTTGTGGATTCGGGGTCATGGCGAAAGCAAAAGAATTGTCAAATGATCTGCAAGAAAGGGTCATTGAATTGTATAAAAAGACATCGAAGGACCTGACAATGCCAATGTTCAAACTGTAATTAAAAAGTGGAAAATGAAACAACAGCACGCACCTTATGGGAAGCAGCAAAGACTGTCATAAGAGATCAAATAATATACAATTCCTAAAAAAAGAATTTAACCTTCAAAATAGGTGGAGAGATTAGACCCCCCCAGCCTCCCATACACCCACCGGCTTCATTATGAAAGAATTTAAAACTATATTAAAACTATTTAAAACTAAACATGAACTAAATAACATACTGAATAAAAATATTAAAACACTCCTAAAACTCGACAACATTTTCAATTTGGAAATAAAACAATATCTTCAATCGAAGTTAACCTAACTGAAGAATTATACATCTGAAATCTGTCATTTATAGATAAATCCATTAAGAACCATCCATGCTACAAAAAAAAATACCATCAACGCCACTTTAACATCCTGGTGGAAATCAAATAAACTCTCCAGTACAGCTTCTCAGCATCCTCTCATACCTCTTTATGGAACAAGAACATGCTCTTCATCAATAATAAAACCATGGCCTTTTGACCCTGGATTGAGAGAGGAGTGACAAACCTGGGGCAGCTCCTCAACGGTGGCCTGTTCATGACCTTCAACCATATCCAAAAAGAATACAATATACTGGCTCCCTGCTGTTTCCAATAAATTAAAAGAAGCATAAGGAAAAGCATCAACATCACAAACTTTAATAATCATGCCCCCCCCCCCCCATGCAAAGCTACAATTACTCAAACCTCAAAAGATCTCAGACATACAAGCTCTTAACATTTAATGACAACAATATCAACTGCAAAAGAGGAATGGACCACAGACCTCAATAACCTTCTGATATATAACTGGCAAAACAACACATTCTCCATGACATGGAACTCTAAAACTCAATTCACACAGGACAAAATCTGTCATAGAACTCCTGCCACTGCACACAAATCCCACCGCATGGGCTTCAGCCAAAGCAATACCTGTTGTCTTTGTTCAACCTCAGTAGAGAACTGCATCCATGCACCCTGGCATTGCTCATCAGTTCAAAAATACTGGTCATGAGCAGGCTATCAGAGGCCTCAGCATCCCGACATACCCAATTATCGCTTTACTTGGTGACCTCTCTTCATTAAATGCACCCAACCAGAACATATCATTTGTACTAATATCACTAACCATTGTCAAGAAGACCATATTATTCAACTGGAAAGACAGAACAAAGACATCCATAAACCACTGTCTTTAATCTTCTAACAAATCACTCAAATCTAGAAACATTTACAGCTGTTTTGAAAAATAACACCACATCCTTCGAAAGCAATTGGTCCCCCTTTTTACCAGACCTGCAACGCTGACTGGTTGAAGGCGGAGGTGAGCAGAGACTCCAAGCTTGGCTGTCTTGGGACATGATTGGGCCTCCTCTTTCCCCCTCTGTCTCTCACAAAAAAGAAAAGAAAAAAAAAGCCCTGTCTGACCCCATCCCCCATTGCAACGTCAATTATTTAAATAATTGTTCTCTCTTTTATTTTTCTTCTGATATTGGTTTATATAAGGCTATGTTAGAGATCTTTTTTTTTTTAATCAGGGGATTATGTTATTTTATATATGATCTATATTACATTTGATATTGTGCTATATTATATCACACTTTATTAACTATGTCTTATACTACCTGGTATTGAACTGTCTGACACTATTGGAACACTGGTTTAGTTTAAATTCATTATTCTCTTTCCCCTTTGTCCAAATTTATATTTACATTATACCATATTTGACACTGTAATACCACACCATGTTTTTACACACACCCACACAGTAACTTTGTGGTTTTCTCTTTGTCCTGTATGTCCACTGGTTGTACTTTAAGTCAACTTGGTTTAATACTTTTTTTTTTTTTTTTTTTTTTTTAAGTGGAAAATGAGGGATTCTGTTGACACCATATCACGGTCAGTTAGACCAACAAAAATTTCGGCCACAACTGCCAGGAAAATTGTTCGGGATGCAAAGACAAACCCATAAATAGCTTCAGCTGACATACAGGACTCTTTGAAAACAAGAGGTGTTTCAAGTTGCACAATAAAAGGAGGCACTTGAAGAAAACTAGGCGGAATAGTCGATCTTTTTAGTTCATCCTCGAGTCCCCAGACAATGTTGCCAAATCTCCCTGACAATCCCTGAATGTGTTCCCTGGACGTCACATCAACTAAAAAAAATTACAATGCAAAGTCAGTAGTTGTTTGAATGTGGCTTTATTTCATAGCTCACATGTCTTTGCTGGATCCTGAGAGGGCAAGGAAAAAAAAAAGGTCACATAATCACACGTTGTGACTGGATCACATTTTAAGATTGGTTTGTTTTGATGATCATTATGTTAAAAGCAGTGAGCAGCAGGCAGTGTATGCCAATACAGGAACTTCATTGTGTATAATGAGAGCAGACAATATAGCTTCAATCACACCAAAACCAAAATTTATAGCGATTGGGGGACAAAGTAAGTTCTCAGCATTATCTCTATATTGGTAAATTGCTCTGAAAAAGTATTCAAGTGCTGATGCGCACACTGCCAACACCACGTTAGTACTGGAGGTTTTACCAGAGCATCATTGTACTGTGATTTATTATGAAAAGCCCATCCTCAGTGGAAGGGAGACAATAAGGAATCCATGTGGCGACAACGGCCGTTATTGTAAAATCAAGGGGCCTTGCTTCCACCACAGAGAGCCTTGTAAAGCAAATATGAATGCTGCATTCATGTCTGTGTTATTTTTCTAGTTTCACTTGTGGTGAACTTACTATTGATGCAGCCTACAGCGCAGTCCCCGTTTGCAGCAGCGCACACTTCTGTCAAGCACAAGAAGTAGATCTGAAAGAGAATACGATTTTACCAGATAATTACACGGTCCTAGCTTAGCCACCACCATCGTGATAGGCCTGCTGTACTTGTAAAATGTCAGATAACTTGTGTTGTACTTTGTTGCATCAGTTATATTCAATACAGATAGACTCAGCTGATTCAAAATGTATTTCGTACAAAATAAATACACGAGTAACTTTTAAAAGACAACAATAAATGTTTGTATGAGTTGGTGTGTTTAGTGGGGGGCACCTCTGGGTCGTCCAGGTGAAGGAAACCTCCTTCAGTCACGTAGGAGGGACTTTCTACGGGTAGCGACAGGAAGCTAGTGACCAAGATCCTCCGGATGTGATGGGCGTGTGAAGGAAGCAGCTGTGAGCCACCCCGGCTTGGGCAGCTGAACAATACAGAGTGAATTATGCTTTTGTATGAAATGTTTATTCCTTTTTAATCATTGTGAAATATATGGGGGGCAAAAAGATACACTACTATTTAATAAAACATCTGTCTTTTGCCATTTTTCTCTCTTTTTTTTTTAAAGATCTAATTCCAAATCAAAGAGCTGTTTTGAAGGGAACTGTCAGCCAAGTTTCAGTTCCGTAGCCTTTACAAATTTAGTTCCTTCGGTAAACAGGTGCAAGGAAGAAAATCGAACCATTCTGAATAAAGCAATCGGAACATTGTCCATTCAATCTGAGGTGAACCTGCAAGCATATATAGTGAGCAGGGATTTTCCTCTTCTGTTGTATTCCTGTGAAAAAACTAATTGCATCAACAAGCTGTTTAAAAGCTGTCTTAGTTAAACTGAGATTTTTTTTTTAATTTGAAGCAATTTCAAGTAAAAAACACTTTTTCTACAGCACCCACTGCTGAGAAAACTACATGAAACTCACTCTCCCCCCCCCCCATCTCATTGGTCTCTCTCAGCACACTTGAGCAAAATGTAGTTAAGAGCCACTTAAACCTTTAAAATAACGCTACGTTAAAAGTTAATATCTTCACGATGTGGATTTTTTTTTTTAATTATTATTAGTAACCTCATCATTTATTCATTCTTTTTTTTATTAGCTAATTATTTATTCATTTTTGTCTGTCTTGTTTGCTTATCTTTATTATCACAATGTCTAATGTTTATTTGATATACATTTGCACCGCCATTTGCACCTTTTTACATCACTGACCTTGTCTCAGACATTGTTCAATGTTTAACTGAAAACATTTAAATAAAAAGTTCTAAAAAAAAAAAAAAAAAAGTTAATATCTTGGTAAGACGGACACTTCTGAAACAATAAGGTTTCAGAGCCTTTCTCAATAATAACCTTAGGACACCCAAGGTTACCCTAAAGTGCATGACAGTAACATACCCATCATAAATCAGCATCCAACTGGCATACGGTGCTGGTATGTAAGCGAGGCAGGAATGAACCAGCAGTACCAGGTTGGGCTCTTGGGGGTCCAGCAGCCTCACCTCCATATAAACCGGTTTCCCTCGCAGGAGGCTGAGAGGGAGGTGGGCCTTGGGGTGGTAGCTTGTGAAGGACTCATCTAAGAGGAAAAAAAAACAAACGTATTTAGCCAAGTCAGCGACAAGGAGGTAACAAACATGTGCAGCTGAAGGAATGACAGAGTAAAACACCTGTGGCAATTCCCAGTTGTACATTGACAGTAGCTGGTGTAGACTGAACAGATGAAGGAGCGGAATTATCCATTAGATGGAATCTCACATCACCTGGGGAACCTGGAGATGTCCGACATTCCACCATCAACCTGGGGGTCAGATAAAGATGACAACCGACGTACAGAAAATAATGGTCAAAGAAAGCAGGAGCGTGGACAAAGGGCCTGTCAACAGTATAATAGGGGTATTTATTTAAATGTATATTGTAGATCAAATGCATTTTTTTTTTGAAATCTCAACAGCCAAGAAGCTGGACCTGTCTGTATTGATCTGGTGCTGGAGCTTCAGCTTTGACAGATTGTACTGTAGGAGTGTGTCCTGAGACCTAAGACCAAAGATTTGAGTGCATTTCCTGTAAAAACAACAACAACAAAACAACTCATTTGTACTAAATCCTCGCAATAAATGGCATGAAGAAGTAGAATATATGTGCTCCACACAGGAAAACCCACTCTAAAAATAAAGGCTGATTAAAGACCTGCCAGTAAGGGGGGGGGGGGGGGGGGCAGTTAAAACAAACCCTAGAGCTGCAAAGGATGTTTGCATTGCAAGCATGTGACTTCGTAGCTGAACAGGATTTTCCTTGTGAGGAAAGCAGAAACGTAAAAATGTCTCCAAATTAAAAAAGGAGCACATATATTTTTTGTGAAATGTTCTTATTTGTCAACATGCACATCCACACTCATAAGCAAAGGGAATCAATTTTTTTTTTTTTTTTTTTTTTTTTTTACACATCTACCAAAAAAAAAAAAAAGCGCGTTCCTTTAATGGGAGACAATAGCAATGTCATACCTGACTGGAGCGTCATCATCAACAGAATCACTGTTTTGTTGAAGAGAATGGAAACCTCGGACTTCCAGCAGATGAACCACTGTGTGACCAAATACCTGACAACAGTATGAAATTAGATTAAAAAACAAAAATAGCTATTCACAGCTGCTGGGGTCGTTCCAGGTATTTTTGTTTTCAACTCTTGACATGTAACACAGCCAATACTAGCTGCCACCAACAATGATAACTTCACTTGCCCTTCTGACAGTGATAAGAGGCCACTCCATTTTTCTAGATGAAGGGGACCCGTTTTGTTCCCATGCGTAATATTGCCTATACCGCCATCTTCTGATGAAAATGTGCATTGTGTAGCAAAGATTTGCTCCCATTGATATGTGCGAGTGAGCACAACCGAGGCAAATCAAATCTTTAAGTATTAGACACAAGTGCGCCTTACATGTTTTGTGACTCCGCAGCCTTCAAGGGGTACCATATATAGGTCAGGGTCAGAGGTCAGCTTCTGAGGGTTGCAAGAAAAATTACTGATCTCTGAGGGATAAGGGGAGAGTGTTGGCTCCATCAGAGTGTCAGGCATCCTGAAGACAAAGAGCTGACCCATCGTACAGTCTGTAGATACACACAAACACTTGAGTTACAACTTTGATCAGTTTTCAAAGAAACAGTGATTTAACACCCTCCCACATAATATGAAGAACAGGCAGAGATCACAAAGTTCATTTCTAAACTTGTATGGTTTAGGCGTTGGCTGCAACGGATTTGCTTTTCCATAAGGACAAGTGTTGACAAGCTTGGGCTGATGGCAAAGTGTTCATGGCCTGTAAAAGGGTTTTACAAGGTAACCAAAAGAGACAGTGAAGTCAAAGTATGACACAGCACCAAGACTACACGGAGCAGTAGAGAGGGAGTGTACGGATTGGCTTTGGTGATCTGAATGCAGTGTAAACAGTGAGAACTAAAGGAACAATGACGGATGAAATAAATTGACATAATTTATCCCAAACAGGTGTATCGTTACAGTCAGAGACTGACAGCCTGAATGCTGCCCTTTCTCTGCACTGAAAACACGTCAGCTCCCATAGAGTGAAAGAACTAGGATGTATCGGAACATAAAGTGACAGTAAAACGAGCAAAGCTGCTCTTTTCTTGCCCCTCCTCTCATTTTCCTGCCCACCTTCTGCTTTTTCCATACCAGGATGCTTAGAAGGGTCATACTGATGTTCCTGAGAGATGTAATGGGGATCGAAGCCATCAATAGGACTGCCTTGTGACTGAGGAAGGCTAGAATATCTTGGATCACCCAGCCAAGCCGTCAGCACACCAGCCTCTGGGGAGAGAGGAGTTTCTTTTTCTGAATTAATGCTTCCAATATGATGCATTTCTTGGTCATCTAAAGGAGGCTTTTCTTTATCAACAGACATTTGGGGCTGGAAGTGGCGGTGGTAAGGATGCACAGAAGCCTTCTGAACGTCAAACACCAATTCTCTGTCTGGAGAACTGATTAGATGTGATGGAGCATCCCGTGGATCCTGTGATGGAGGGGAGGAATCTTCCATCTGCAGGTCTAACTCTTCTTTGGATGAAGTTGGAAACATGTCGTCAGCACTTTGCAAATTATAATACGTCTGATAGTGGTGATAAGGACTGTGGTTGGATAATGGGGCAAGGGAAGATGGTTCAGGTGGAGGAGCTGCAACAGGGTCTGGTCCCAGAGGACAGCTAGATGGGGAAAGATTTGCAGGACTCACAGGTACTGATTGGCTTGTTTTAGCATCTGCTTTCATATTTTTAGACAAGAGGGGATGCTTGGTTGATTCAGTGTTTTGTTCATGAAGGTTTAGCATTTCATTCCTGTCTGCCTCCCTTGCGTGAGGACTGAGGTCATATTTATTATGGAGCGACACTAACGGGTGAGGATGGGGATAAACATGGGTGTTCAACTTTAGGCTGCTCCCATCATTTTTTGCTGTATCAGTGTTGGGCTCCAGTTTTTTGGATTCCCCTCTAGCAATATATGGAAAATAATAGAAGTGTTGGTATGGGAATAGATATGGAGGATAAGCTGGATCAGGTCCAGGGATTTTGGACGACAATTTAGGACTAGTTGGAGGGGTGTAAGGAAGAGAGGTCCCCTCTGGAGGAGGCTGGAGGTGCTGGTCTAAGTCAACTCTGCTGGGAGCCTTTTTCTGCTGGATGTTTGGGTACAACTTGGTAGATTCAAGGATAGGAGAATAACTTTGCTCAGCCAGAACCTCTGGGCCTGGATCAGGGTCTTCATGTGGCCCGGACTGTGGGATTTTGGGGTGATGGTAGTAGTGGTAGTACGAATTCAAAGTATAGCTTTGGGGTTGGAGAGAAGGAGCTTCCACTTGGATCGGAAAGCCTGTTGCACTGTGCTGCTCGGACAGACCTAGCAAACTTGAATACGCCTGACTTGAATCCTCAAATGGACTAGAAGACGACAGAGAACCGTGGAACCACTCCCTTACAGGAATCCGTTTCAGGTCGTCGTCTTGATCATCTGGCTGGGGATCGACGCGAGGGATAGCTGGAGGACCAAATGTAGGCTCAGGAGTTGAAGATCTGGGAGGTTTAAATGCGTCAGGACCAGAACTCTTGTGATGATATGTGGGGTGCGGGTAGTAAGGTGGGGCCAGGTAGAATGGCGGCGCCCATGGGACGGACCCTGCTGGGCCTATAATTTGATGAGGGCTGTCCACTAGTGCTTGGCCAGCTGGAGGGAGCTCTTCAGGGGACGGCACCGGACAGCCCAATGTGAAAGCTTTTTCTCCAATTTGAAGAGAAAGTGTGTGTTTTCCATCCTGTAAAAAGAAGAGAGATGTTCACAAAGTACAATGAGTTTCCTTTATAACTGCATGAACAATTGTCAAAAATCCACAGCAAATACAGTACCTGGTGACTAATTTCTAAGCATTTCCCATTTAGGTGATTTAGTTTAGGAAATCTGATGACATGAATTCATTTTGCGGGTCATTTTAAATCCTTTGCTTTCGGAAATGTGTCGCTTGTAGATCATCACGGAAGAAATGTAAAACTTGCCGGCAAATTAATTTCTTTCTGACACAAGGGAAAAGGCTAAGAGTATCCAAACAATCTTTTATGAAAATTGGTGACACTGTAAGTTATGAAGACTACATTTGTAATTATCAAAGTAATACATTTAAAAAGCTTGGGTCAGCAGTTTTGCAGTAATTTCATGAGTCAGTGGTGTCAACGGAAGTTTTAATCGCCCTCAGACACCATGTCTGATATGGGACCCGAAAATCTCATACTTTTGTAGAATTCTACATCTTTAAAATTTCCAAAATCAGTTCATAATTAAATATGGTCACTTAAAATAAATAGAAAATCACCTCGAGTGTGATGCCACATGTAATGAACGGAGCAGCAATTAAAAGCTCATTCCCTTGTCTGTCCAAAGTGTAGTCACACTGTTGAGCCAGTAATACCAGGGGGGTCCACTCTCCTCTGACTGCAGCAGCACAGAAAAAAAAAAAAAGGGGTCATAAACGCATGATTCCACCGGTGCTTTCCTCATGTGAGACTGTCACCTTGGTGTTTTTTTTACCTTTCACCCTCAGCTCTTGTGTTGTTAAAAGGCCACGCACGCGGACAATCATACCATATGGGGAGCAGCAGAGGGAAGATGGACCTACATCCTCAGGCTGGACCACAGAGACTGGACACATCATCTTGACTGGCGACCCCCTCCACAGCAGAGGCAGCACATAACCGTCGTCCTAATCAGGACATGTTTTAAACAGAATTCTCTCAATCATTTGACTGCTGACCAAAAAAAAAACCCACTTTTTTTTTTGTCCATCCAACTTTGTTTTCAAGATGACAGCTGTTGCAGATGGAACTTGTGATCTTAACTCCTTTGCAAAAAAATGTTGAAAAGGAGCTGTTATTGTTTCGACTGAAAATAAGAACAATTTCATATCAACTTAAAGCATGCCTTTTGAGGCCGATTTATTTCCATAGCTTTGAAACCCATGGGTCCAGTACCTACGTGAGGGCATACTGTATACATACATGTATACTGCACTCAAGAATCTGTTCCAAAATGTATTCTATGGATGATGTACCTCTTGTGTGACATGACAGGCATCATATGGAGCCACAAGCCTGAGGTCTCTCAATGTGGTCTGAATGGAGTAACCACACTGGGGTGGCAGCTTGGGCACCGGAACGGATGACTCATTCGCTGAGACACAAATAGACCCAATATAAAACACGAGTTAATGGCACCAAACGCTCAGGACACCAGCTCCAACTCTACACTTTTGGAATCCGACATGACTATCCCCCGACATGCACCCCAAAATAAACCGGGAGGGAGCTGTAAAGCTTCACCTCGGTCCAGCAGGAGCTGCGCAGCCTGTCTCCTCCGAACAGTGAGGGTCATGGTGTGGTCCCCACACTCCACCACAGGCTGCAGCCTCTGCCAGGTCTCCCCTGAGCTACTGAGATGCTGTCCCCACGTCCTCATCTGGCCTTTTGGTGCATGAAATGGTAAATGACAGAAGTGAAACAGAACAAGGTTGAGTGTCATTACATACCTTTGTGGAATCTCCACTCTGTGACTGCTGGGAGGGCATTATTGACTCAAAAAAATTCACAGTTCCCACTGATTCAATCATAAATCTACTTTTATTTCAGATGTATAATAATATCTTCCATTTTATTACGATCAGAATTGGTCTATTACGGGATTCACTGGTGTTTTAAAACAGACGTGTCAGTGTAAGAGAAATTCATGCAAATATGTGGTGATGGAACTTCTCTCCAATTTTTTTTTTTGTAAAAAGGCCTTTTATCAGAATACATTTCTTTGAGAGTGAAGAGTACAGAGAGACTTTTGCTCATTCTGGACCCTAAAATCTAGAAAGACTTGGGTTCAAAACTAGACCCTTGACGATCTGAACCTCGAAGATGAAATATCAATTTGGGAAATATGAAAAAAAAAATGAATATGTTGTTGATTTATGCCAGGAATTTTGTTTTCACCTTGTCTGTTCTTGTTCATGCAATTTTTGCTCTACTGGGACTCAAAGATGGAGATTTGGTGGTCAAAGGTCACTGTGACATTCAGGTACACGTCAGAGAGGCATCAACCCATAACGCAGTGTTTCTGGCTTAAGTATATTTTGCCAAACTGTTGCTCTAAATGAAACAAAAACATGAATATGTTAAGGACTTCTTTGTACTACAAACATCTAAATGGCCTTAAATTTGTGAGAAATGAGTGAGAAAGTTTTTAAAAAAGGTCATAATAGTTAGGAGATGACCACTAAAATTACAAAACAATAATTTGAGAAGTAGTAAATGTATTCCATGGAGAGAGGGCCAAGAATAACTTCCACGCCAAGCTGTTAAACATTTTTAAGGCAACTTGCTAAAACTAAACAAAACAAAACCACAGAATCTTAAGAGGACACAGACATTTCAAGGATGTCTTCGTCTTACCTGAGACAGCAGAGTCTGATTGGTAGCCCACGTTAGCCTCGAATTGACCAGGGATGTAAAACTTGCCATTGACTACAGGTTTAATTTCACCTGGGCTGCAGTCTTCATTCGGAGGCTTCTGTGTCGAAAGCATCCGTTCCCATTCGCTCTGCTTCCGTATATTCTGGGCTCTGGTAGGGGACACCCTCCTGTGTCCAAATCTCCTGCGGGGATTCCCGTCTGAGGTTCTGGTCCGCGATCCGTCCCCAGCTGTTGATGAACTCGGCTGGTTTCCCGGTTCTCTCGAGTCTAGAAGTGGCTGTCTGTCCTCTTGGTTGTAAGCGTGTGTGCGGTTTTTCCTCTTTAGACCGACATTCCGGTCGTTCTGGGGATCCAGATTTAGATTTGGGTTGAGGGTGGTGGGTTGACACCTGCCTGTTGGGGCTAATGTTACTGTGATGGTGGAAATGAGGAGGACATGGTATCCGCTTCGTTTCAAATACATTGCCAAAACGAGTTTCTCTCTGTGCAACTGAACATCGGGAAACCTAAAACAGCGGTAGTATTTTTGAGGACCTCATCGTGACGCACCTGCTCACTAATTGACTCTAATTGACCACGTGATCTGCTACCTGGCATCTTGAACACAGATCCCTCATGTACACACTGTACACACCTTTCTCCATTTTTACTTTAACTTAATTCCAAATGTAAGTGGCACCCTTTATATATATATTTATAAATATATATATATATATATATATATATATATATATATATATATATATATATATACATACACACACACACATACTACACATTTCATGGATACATCCTACGTTGTTTACAGGCTGTTCAGTAACATCTCAAATATGTATAAACGTCATACAACAAACTGGAGACGGTCGAAGTAATGATTATGTCTGAATTCCTTTCAACTGTTTATTATTGATTATCTATTTGGCTTTTTAAAATCACAGATAATACGCTAAAAGTTCTTTCCCTCTTCTTCCTGCTCACGTCCCCGTCTGTCCATCAGTCCCTTCTTTTTCACTCTCTCTTTATCTCTGTCCCTCTCTTTCCTTCTGTATGTCTGTCTTCCTCCATTATCTGTCTTTGTCTCTGTCCTGCTCTCCTGTTCTCTTTCCCCCATCCGGTCGAAGCAGAAGACCGTCCCCATTGAGCCTGGATCTGCTCGACATTCCTGCCTGTTAAAAGGAAGGTTTTTGTCGCCGCCGTTGCAGGATGTGCTGCTGATGGAGAACTGTTGGGTGTAAATTCATTGAAGGAGTGAGGTACTGGACCTGCTCTACCTGTAAAGTGTCATGAAATAACTACGAATAAAACTGACTTAACTTGACTTAAGCCCTGGTCATGATATTAAACTTCCATTTTGTTTTGTCATTCTCCACAATGCAAAGTTTGTAATAAAGTATCATATCAGACTATAGCAAAAAAATCCTCTCAAAACACAAGCTGAAGCAGGATATTTAGCTTTTTAAAACCACCTGCGCAATAATAGGTAGGTCCCCCTTTTGCTTCCAGCTTGACTCGTCAAGGCATGGACTCATTATGACCTCTGATGCTCTGGCATCAAGACATTAGCAGCAGGTCCTTTTAGTCCTTTCAGGTGTGCAGTGGCGTCTCAATATATCTGACTTGTTTGTCCAGCACATCCCAAGGACGCTATATTGGATCGTGATCTGGAGAATTCGGAGATCAGTCTACATTGTGTTGCCGGGTGCGTTATCCTGCTGAAAGAAGTCACTACTGTTGGTCTAAAACAATGCGTAGGTAGGTGGTGCATGTCGGTGTCATCCACATGAGTGGCAGGACCCAAGGTTTCCCAGCAGAAGAGAGCCACACTGCCGCTGATCCTCTTCCCACATTGCGTCTTGGTGCCATCACTTTCCAAGGTAGGCCAAACCCAAACATCTGGCCATCCACATGATACAGAGGAAAACATGTTTCATTGTTCCGTTGTTAGCTCTGATGCTCACCTGTCCTCTGTGGCCACTGTTGGGGTAGAAAGGGGTCAGCTTGGGTCAGGCCTGTGGGTACATAGTAGTATGTAATAATGAACAAAAACTAATACACCTTTCAATCAAAACTAGCTTTAACTTATTCTGTAGTTTTTGTTTCAGTAGCTCGTCTATGGGATTGGACAGCACAGGCTTGCCTTCGCTCAACACACATCTTGGAGTCTTGGGCACCCATGAAGCTGTTGCCTATTCACCAGGTGTCTTTCTGTAGACCACTTTTGGAAGATACTAACCACTTCAGAGCAGGACCACCCATCAAGGCCCCGGAGCTTGAGAGATGCTCTGACCCAGTAGTCTAGTCATCACAATCTGGGCCTTTTCAAAGAGGCTTGGATCCACATGCTTGCCCCTTTTTTTCCCCTGCTTCCAACATCTCAATGTTAAGGACAAAATGTTCACTTGCTGCCCAATGTAACTCACCCGGTGACAGGTGCCACAATGTTATGGCTAATTGGTATCGCAATGTAGCAGTACTTTTTTATATTTTCAACTGATTTACTGTGCGAGCCCAATTAAAAGCTTCACCCCATCAACTGTTAGAAGCTGGACTGATTCAAGGTTCAAGAATTAGAATGATATATCTGCTACAACTTTGGCCCTTTCTCTGAGTTTGTTTAGTAGACTGTTAGTACATTTGCAGATATACCTGTATTTGCTGTGAATCTGAGAACTTCTACAGCAACTGCACATATTCATGAAAGCTCAGTGAGATTGAGGGGTGCATACAAGAGGAAATTAGGTTTTACCCTGCTTTGAATAACACGAGCTACATTCAGTCTGATTTGTATGTATTCTTTTGCGCAGTCAACTTTTTTGTCCACTAGAGGATGCTGTGTTGCACAAAGTCTTGAATTAGTGAATGGTGTGTGGAGTATTTATCTATCTATCTATCTATCTATCTATCTATCTATCTATCTATCTATCTATCTATCTATCTATCTATCTATCCATCCATCCATCCATCTATCATCTATCTGTCTATCTATCTATCTATCTATCATCTATCTATCTATCTATCTATCTATCATCTATCTATCTATCTATCTATCTATCATCTATCTATCTATCTATCTATCTATCTATCTATCATCTATCTGTCTATCTATCTATCTATCTATCTATCTATCTATCTATCTATCTATCCATCTATCTATCTATCTATCTATCGATCTATCTATCTATCGGTCTATCTATCTATCTATCTGTCTATCTATCTGTCTATCTATCTATCTATCTGTCTGTCTGTCTGTCTATCTATCTATCATCTATCTGTCTATCTATCTATCTATCTATCTATCTATCTATCATCTATCTGTCTATCTATCTATCTATCTATCTATCTATCTATCTATCTATCTATCTATCTATCTATCTATCTATCTATCATCTATCTGTCTATCTATCTATCTATCTATCTATCTATCTATCTATCTATCTATCTATCTATCTATCATCTATCTGTCTATCTATCTATCTATCTATCTATCTATCTATCTATCTATCTGTCTATCTATCTATCTATCTGTCTATCTATCTATCTGTCTATCTATCTATCTATCTGTCTATCTATCTATCTGTCTATCATCTATCTATCTATCATCTATCTATCTATCATCTATCTATCTATCTATCTATCTGTCTATCTATCTATCTGTCTATCATCTATCTATCTATCATCTATCTATCTATCTATCTATCTATCATCTATCTTTTTTGATAAGCTCCTCTCTGCATATATCATCTGATCATTCGAAGCGAGTCATAAGTCACCGAAGAATATTAATTTACCACACAAATGTGACCATATCATTTACAGTCATTATATACGTTAGCATTTAGGCTTAACAAACTCCATTTATTCATGAAAAATAAAAGTTGAATGTATATTTTAACTACTTAATATGCAGCCAACTACTGTTGGTAATTACTGTTAGTTACTAAGTTAGTTGCCAACTTCCCCATCTGACAACCAGTGACTCTGCCAAGCCACGATCAACAGCCATATCACCATGGTCACGATGTTATTAACTGAGGACAGCAGGGTTATTCTTTGACCATAGTGCATCAGTGCAAAGGCAGTCTTTCAAGCTCAAGCCCAAAGCTGGGGTTGAGAAGTGTGACAAGGAATCAGATTTACCACACTGTAGCACAGTTTGTGTGCGCTTCAAAACTACACTTCATGAGGAAGCTCTGAGCTCTGAAACTATGAATGTATGAGTGTGTGTGTGTGTGTGTGTGTGTGAGCGCATGTGTATGGGGGGGGAGTCAGTTGACGACGGGTGCGGCAGTTAGATGACTCATATTTGGAGTTGCCTAGCTACAGTCTGAAGTTGTTTTCTTTTGACTGAGAGCAAGAGTACAGTGTCTGGATTTCATTGAGAGCGCAAGGCTTTGTGGGGGCGGCATAAACACAGGGGTGGCACTGAGCAGGAAACAGGAGGAGCAGCTATGTTCTCAAAGAGGACAAGAACTCACGTGAGGAGAAACTGAAGTGTATTGTGGGGGGGGGGGGGCATTCGGGGTGAGGAAGTAAATCAAGGATGAAAACCCCTTGTCAGTAACCATGGCAACAGGTCAGCTTGGCTAAATAAGAGGAGTTTTGGTTTTTTTTTTAAACATAAATAGCAGCTTGGGCAACACAACTGACATATACTGCGTTTGCCCTGAGCTGCAGCCTTCAAATTAAAGCTGCTCACAACGACTGTACAGTATCCAGTATCTCTGGTTCATAGTAGATTTCTCTATCTGCTCCTTCTTGTCTTCATTTAAACCACAGGCAGGCAGCCAATACATGCAAATGCTTAAACAGATAGATTATTCTCTTAGCGACAAGTTTTGCAAGTTTTCTATTTTGTCTTAATTAGATCTTGATTAAGCTTACCTCTGTCTCTCTCCCTCTCCTCCCATCTGTTCACTTCTGAGCCAGTTTATCAGGCAGATACTTACAGCAGCTGCCACACCATGAAAAGAATTAAGGATCAATATTACATATATCGTAAAAAGTTGACTGATCGCTTCAACAAGTTGTTTTTGTGTTATATAAACAAATATTCACATTTTTACAACATAAAATCATGCCACATTATAGCATGACACTTGTCTTGTTGTATCACGTTATAAAAGGGCTCATTCTTATATAGCACTCTTCTACATTAGAGGTACGCAAAAACTTTACAGTTTTGCCACATTCAGACAGCCCCTGTACCTCCAGGCCAAGCCGCCTTAACAGGAAAATATGTTGTTACAAAATAATTTGTCTCGTGATAACAAAATATCTTGGCATTGCATGAAATACGCTGTAAGGACAACAGATAATTCATTTTTAATGTAATAGTGTTATAGTCTAATACTGATGTAACGTGACAAGTTTGTATGTCATTATAACATGAAAATATCTTGTTTTAAGAAGAGTTTTTTATGTTATAACAAAACTATTTTCATGTGGATATAACGTGATTATATCTTGTTGATGCATAATAATACATTTTTTGCACATTAAGATGATACTCTATATCTAAGCATATCATCCACCTTGCGTCATGATGGCAGACTCTCACCATGTCCCAGCCCAACCATACAGTTGAAGTTTAGCAAAACCCCCAAATGAGCCATTCCTTGAAGTATCTGCCAGCATCCGGAACTCCAAGACATATTCACCAAAAGTTTAAAAGTTTGATCTCCCTGTTTCAGATCCATCCATTTTCTACGTCTTATACTGTTAAGGGCTGGGGGGGGGGGGGGGGGGGGGCTGGAGTCTATCCCAGTAGCCTTCAGGCAAGAAACGCGGGGTTCACCCTGGACAGGTCACCAGTCCATCACAGGACCAACACATAGAGACAAACAACCATTCACACTCACAGTCACACCTACGGTCAATTTACAGTATCAATCAGCCTCGTCCCCTCTTGATGTCTTTGGACTGTGGGAGGAAGCTGGAGTACCAGAGAGAACCCACGCAGGAACAGGGAGAACATGCAGATTCACACAGAAAGATCCTGTGTTCAAGCTGGGGCTTGAACCCGGAACCTTCTTGCTGTGAGCCGACAGTGCTGACCACTGCACCACCGTGCAGCCTGTGCGACCCCATTGGTTATTCATGCTAAGAGAAAAGGGATGTGAGATGAGGCTGGGTTTGCCTTCAAATAATGAGTCATTGTAGGGAAAAAGATCATGACACAGACACAGCTGGTAAGGGGCCATTCGTGGAAAATGAAACTGATAAACCTTCAGGAGAAGCAGAGGATGTAAGTAGAAATGTGTGTTTCCTCTCGGGTGCTTGTGGCAATAAAGGATGAGGAGTATGCAGTTTGTATGTAAAAAATGTGTGTACATAGACTAGAAAGATAGGAAGCATACAAGTATGCAGGCATGTATGTGAGGTGCTGGTTAGTGACGTGTCTGTGCAGTAACGTAGCAAGAAAACCTCCCTGGTGACACTAGACACACGGACAAAAGCGATGGTCAGCTTTCCCTTTTGGTCAACAGTCTGAAGTGATGGGGGCTGGGGGGCTGGGGGGGTGGGGGGTAATACAAAGCCCCTGTGTCGGCTCTTCCACAGTCAGCTCTTAATAAATAATCCCAGTATTTACATTAAATATTTGTGTAGGTGATTAAAACGAAGAATATAGACATCTCAAGGCAGGGTGGGACATTGTGTAAAAAGCAATGAACACAGTGAGACAAGTCAACCACAGACAGAGAGCTTTACTGTTGTGTAAAGCAGCAGTGACTCTGCTTATGTTGGGCTCAATCTCCTGGCATGTACACACTGCTGTGCTGGCTTTGTTTCACAGACTGTGTTGAAATACTCCCCCAGACTCTTGATTAATGCCGTGACACAACCATAAATAGTTATTTGCTCTTCGATGGCCTTGTTTGTTACCATGTGTACCTGAAATATATGTTGAAGCTGATGTTTTTTTCAGCACAATTCAACTGCCATGGAAGAGATGAATGTGCAAATGTGTGTTCAGACCAAATGCTAGTGACGTAGTTGATTGGCCAACGCCAAAGAACAGCCTTACATCAGCATATCACATTGAAATTTGCTGCTAGCTCAGACGTCTCTGTTGTGGTTAAACATGAGATGTGAGGTTCCACTAGCAAGGGCAACTAACATGCTAATTTAGCATGCCTCGCCCCTCGCCATCAGCTGTGACAGGGCAGTCAGTGCTTAAGGTCCACGCCCGACAGAGGTTTATGACAACAAATTGCTGGCTTTATTTACATATTCATAACAGATTTAAAGTTTAAACTTGTACCTTCTCACCTAAAACTTAAAATGTACGTAAACAGTTCAACATCAACAATTGTATTTATGTTTCTCTGCCTCTCACTTTTCCACAGCATTGCTAAAATTGTGTTGGTGTCGCCATGCTGGAATTTTCTGCAATGAAAATGTCACAGGCTTCATAGCATGACTACATTCTGCGCCTTTCAGTTTTGTCTCCAAAATAACAGATTTGGTCCTGCATTCAGCTCTTTAGTGATCCCACTGTTAAGAAACTCCACATTGGAACGAATAGAACATCCCTGAATGAGTCTGAGAAATTATTTTACGGCATCATCTCTGCTACTTGTGCACACAGCACTTGGCATGTCAGACAATATCACAAGTGTTCCAAGTGATCCTTCATGACTCTGGTTTTTCCAGTACTGATCAGTGAATGCAGCACGACAAAGGGCTGATTGTTGAGCAAGCCACCCCATTGGTCTTTCTCAATCATTACAAAGGCATGTGAGTTATTGACTTATGCTTGGATCTCGAAAACATGTTACGGCCAAGCCTTTGCTCCACCCCTCCTGCTACACACCGTGGCAGACAGTGGTGAGAGCAACACCCACAATGTTTCTGGTCTGGAAAAAAAAGAAAAAAGATAGATGACTGATGCATGACTCACTGCATTCCTGTTGAAAATATAGCAGGAACTGAAAAAGGGCTATTCTTGCGTAACTCAAGTGACAAAAAGCATGGTTTCATTCACTAAGTCTCTGTGTATTCAGTTAAGTTATCAAAAGGCTGCAGGGAGTGCTGTACTGCACTCATGGTGTACTAAAACCCTTGGCTCCTTCACCTGATAGGTGGAGTCAACACGCCCAGAACACAATCTGGTTCAACCACATTCTCACCTCTTCGTTCCTGATCCGGCTCTCACTGTTCTTTTTCTGTTCTTCATATGATCTTAAGACTGTGTCTTCCCCAAGAAAGTTTCACAAATATCACGCTGTTGTTGTTTATTTAATCTAAAATTCAATTACATCAGCCATGTCCTGCTATAAGCTCATGCCCTGACCTTGGGCGCATGAAGGGAGTTGCCTCTCACCTCGGGTGAAGCGGTTTGTGTTGCTGACAGGTTTTTGGCTTGGTGTTTGTTGATGGATTGATTTTGAGAGAATTAAACAACTGCAATCCAAACCTGAATTTCAGGCATTTATTCAAAAGATACTTTGATGAGTATCTGAGAATTTAAAATGGAATGATCAATGTCCTGAACAGTTGAGCACAAATGATAGATTCATGTCCCTGAAATAGATGGCTGGCATATTGACTCTGTTATCCATGTCTTAACAGTATCATCATGGAAATTACAGATATTATCAAGCCAGAATTAGTATTTCGTTCAAAAATTCAGCTTTGGCTGGCTGCATCAACTGTCTGAACTACTCTGACTCACGCATTTTATTGTGTTTCATGTCATTTTCTGCCCTTGTGTTCATCAGGTCCCTGCCACTTCTTCCTTGTTGGGTTATTGGTTCTATTGTATTTTTTCCAAAGTGTTTTTTTTAGTCTTTGTTGGATGTTAGTTAGACATGAGATATTAGGGTTAGCTTTGAAGTCTTGTTTGTTTAGTTAGCTTGTTCACTCTTACCCTGATACTTCTTCAGTTTAGTTAGAAACCTTAATTTAAGAAACATGTAAAAACAGTTCCTCAGGTCATACCTGCCTGCTGGATCCACCTGTACACCACTGTAGCAGGGGGATCTAACTAACTATGGACAAAAGCAAACTCACAGTCCTTCTTTAAGAGCAAATGAAATGTGAGAAACATTGCTAAGGCTTCAGACACTGAAGGGAAGTGTGCCTCGGCATCACAGATTTTTATGGAAAAAGCCATAGACTAGGAAATTGATGCCTACCATGGCAGAAAGACGCTGACACCCCCCCCCCCCCCCCCCCCAGCCCCAACCTACTATCCCCAATCCTAAAACCCAAACTGTTTCTCTTGATGCTAGGCTCCTCTGGGCTTCTCCACTGCCAAAACCCTCTGCTGGCCTCTTGGCCTGTCCATAAGTTTGCACCCTGTACTGCTAGCCCCTGCACACCACCCTCCTTGTGTTCAGCCTGCATCCCATTCTACTAGCCCTCAGCCTGCACCCTGCACTGCTAACCTTCAGCCAGCTCCCAGACTGGCTATACTTCAGCCTGCTAGCCTTCAGTCTGCCTGCAGTATAGCTAGAATTCAGGTTACTAGCCTTCCTTTGGCCCCTCCATATTGCTAACCTTTTGCTTGCACCCTGTTCTGCTTGCCTTCAGCCTTTATCTGGCCTGCTGGTCTTCAGCCTGCATCCCATCCTACTACCATTAAGCCTGATCCCTGGCTTGGTAGGATTTAGCCTGCACCATGTCTTGCTTGCCTGTCCTGCTTGCCCCCTGTGCCTCAAGCTTTGAGCCTATACACTCCATGTTACTAGCCCACAGCCTGTGCCTGAACTCATGGACATGGGCATCAGTGGGGAAAGCATTAACAAAAAGGTTAAAATCCAGGGGTGCTAGCATACCCTTGCCTGCAAGCCTTTAGCTTCAAACTCTGGTGGCAGTTTCACGGAATCTTTGCAGCATCCAGCTTCTCCCCCAAACAATTAGCCAAACCTTGCTGACTCCCTGTCCCTAGTAGATCCCCAATGATGCCCAGTTAGGATGACTTGGCCTATTGTGCTGATCCCCAGAGTGACTTTAACTGTCAGATGAGTTCCAGTCATTGGTCTCTGTGTCCAAGGCTCAGCCTCCAGACCCTCCAGCTCCCAGTCTCTCTCAGGGCATGATGGTTGCTGCTAGTTTTTTGCTGTTTTTCATTCGTTGATCAGACTTGCGCGTGTCAGCTCCCTGGCTGCTTCAGTGTCGTGTTGTACAATTAGTTCTGTTTTATTTAAATCCTTTGGTCTTTTGATTGTCTTCTCTGATGCATCCTTCTTTGGCACGAGCTGCTTACCAGTTTAGTTCCTCATCTTTAGTTCTTCTTCTGTGTAGTTTACCTGTCCTTCTCAGTTCCCGAGACCTTCCTGCTCATTCAAGCACTTGTCTTCACTCTGCTGTTACGAGTTTTTCTTGGATTGAAGGTTCATTCTTATGTCTGTTATGCCCTTTGTTCTCTGGATTTATGTGGTAGATCCTATGTACCTGATCTCTCTCAGTCTGATATCACCCAGCTCAACATAGTGCACCAGGTTAGCAGGGTTAGAGGTTTGGATCAGCATCCATGAGACCTTGGGAACATAGATAAGCTAAGCACTGCATTTGCAGGTAAATTATTTTAAAAACCTGTTCTTGTCCTTCTGACTCATAACTGAGACCATGGTAGTCTGACATGGTACTAAACAGATACTCTTCTGAGCAGCTACCATTGACTCAGACCTCTGGTGGTGTTTTGCAATATTTTTTCAGAAGCAAACAAGTGACCTCAGTCTTCACTGTCTACTTGTGTGTTCAACTGAATTTTCTGCCAGGACTTATTTTTTAAAACACACGCGCACGCACGCACACACACACACACACACACACACACACACACACACACACACACACACACACACACAAAAAGTCTGCATTACCATTTTCTCTGCCCAAAACTCTTAAAGCCACACCAGCCACATTCAAGCCACATCGTAAAATGACATTTCTGGATAAGATGTGCTTAAACAATATGTCTGTGTGCTTTCACTTAACTGCATTGTTTGAACCTTGTAAAACATTCAGAAAGCTCAAGTGATATTCTTTGGCCTTGCTGTCTGAGGATTACTTCAATAAAAATCCATTAATCTTCTCTTAGCTCGGCTCTTACTGTAAGGGACCTTTTTGGACTTTTTAATTTCATCTAGATTTGATTATTTTAAGTGATTTCTCACAGGAATTCTACTACATTCTGCCACTGTATGAATATAAAACAAATGTTTATGATTATGATTATGATTATTGTACTTGTAGATGAACCAGAAATGTCCTTGAATTCTCTCTCAGATAAATGAGCATGACTTTACAACAGATGATAATGCAGATTCTTTGGAAACAATAAATCGCATTAATTAACACCAGCAATAAAAATGTGTTGTGCGTAATTATTGTTTGACTAAAAACAATGTGAACGCTCTCCCCCATCTCTCTCTACCTTTGCATCTTTCTGCATCCCTCCCCCTTTTCCTCCCTCCTCTTTCCTCTGTTCACACTCAAGCTACAACTTGCACTCATTTGCCCCCACCTCCTTCTCCGTTGCAACCAACAACATTCCTTCTTCCTGCAACTCCTTCCTCAGTAACAAAAGCGGGAAAAGACAGAGGGTGGCGATCAGGAAGAAACCGTTTCTGTGCCTGTGTATTTTATATGTGGTACAGCAATGATGTGATTATGATTGGAGCGGTCCGTCACCATGGTAGCATGCTACAAATCATTGTCATTGCCACTGTTATGGGAGTTTCCCCCCTCAAACATCAGTGAGTCATCTGCAGCCCTCTCAGACAAAATCACCACCATCAGCTGAGTGACAAAGACATGAGGCATCAAATACAAAGGAAAATACACCCCCTCGCCCACAGAGGTTGTTGAAATTGTGGTTAGTATTCCTTTTGCATGTGTGTACACTGAAGACAGAGGGGGTGGGACAGGGGAAAAGAGTAGAGAAGGTGGGGAAGAGACGGAAAGAGAGGTTTGTGTATCAGGAAGCAGAAGGGGTGTGGACTTTTAAAAAAAGAGGGCAGGGCAAAAGTAGGTGGATGGGTTGTTTCTAATGTTTGTGCATTTACACTTTGAGTCTTAATATTTGATCCTTGAGAGCAGGAGGAATTAGACTTGAAGAGACAGACAGCCCCCTAACAGTAAGTCAAAGATTTTTTCATCTGTCTTTTCAGTGTATTATCTCTTACAATTTGCTGAAACTGTGGTATGTAATTTGTATTTTTAACATTA
This sequence comes from Aulostomus chinensis, assembly GCF_037954235.1. NCBI lineage: Eukaryota > Metazoa > Chordata > Actinopteri > Syngnathiformes > Aulostomidae > Aulostomus > Aulostomus chinensis. Next base: position 18,195,618 of record NC_141337.1, on the reverse strand, counting down.
TAAGTGAAGTTAAAGCAGGTGTGAAGGCACCTCCCAGTGAGTGACCTGTTTATCTTCACCACCATCTTTGTCGTAGAACTTAATCGACTTAGGAGCCAGGTGCCTTCCAGATGTGCTTAATTATTTAAAAGGCAACTTTTTATGTTTTTTGTTTCAAAACATTCCTAAAAATAGTCATGTGCTCTGTTTTTTTGGTCGGTAACTATGGCAGCCTCAGAGAGACTTCCCAAAGTATTCAAAATCCAAACCGAAGCATCCAATTGCTCAAGCTGCTTGGTATTCTTGTCCACTTGAAGTTTTTTCATCAAACTTTTGTCTTCTCGTAGAAAACATCTGAAGGGCACGTCTGTATTTGAGCGCATCTACTGCTCCAGGCAGAAATTATACAGAGCAAATATTTGGAAACTCAATCTATCGGTTCACTGTTGTTGTTAAATGGAGATCAACAGAGGGAAAGCGAACGTAAATGAAGTGACAGGCATGAATACACGTGTACCGCCATCTCAGTGGCGCTCTGTCTGTGTATGTGCAGGGTTGCGTGTGAAGGAGAGGGAGCTGGCCCAGCCTTTGACCACTCCTTTACCGTGGAGAGAACCAGCACATTCCAGATGTGCCTCTCTTCCTCTGTTCACACCCAGTATAGCCTCCTTTCTGAATACAAAGTTAGTTCCAATAAAAAAGAAAACACTGGTAAAATCTTTGACATGTACATATGCATATACACATATTGGCAGAAAATACCGAATACAAGAGTGACTGCTGAGGAAACGATTCTCAAGAGTTGTTTGGGAGACGCACATGTTAACATTTCAAACTGAGGGGTTTGGATGTGGGCCAGTTAGGCAGGGGAATGGCAGGTAATCTCTAGAGTTATTTTAAGGAGTGGCAGGTCTTGGAAGCACAAGACAAGTCCAAACTCATCTGCCCGCCATGAACAAAACTCCTTCCTGTTACCGGCTGTTTGTCTTTGGTCAGGGATGAAGTGAATTTTGTCGCTCTAATTACACTTCTGTATTTATCTCCTTCTTGATTCTTGATACGAACATGAGTTTGCGCCATTTTCACACGCCATGTCACTTGCAGTGTGTTAGAACAGGAAGTAATTAGAATTCGAGAAGCCACGCCCTGAGATGGTGCCAAATTTTGGACTTACTGCTTTTAATGAGTGTGTTTGTGTGTGTGTGTGTGTGTGTGTGTGTGTGTGTGTGTGTGTGTGTGTGTGAGAGAGAGAGAGAGAGAGAGAGAGAGAGCGAGAGAGAGATACCACTGGCTTTTTCATGAAAAGCAATATTTGATTTTCCTACTTAGTCAGATAGATTTGATTCAGTGTATGTATGTCTGTTATTTGTAAATGAGTTAGCCCTCCAGTCACTTACATTCATCCAGCATAACAGCATAATAAAGTGTGGAAAGTGGTATAACAAGTTTTTTCCTTCTCTCTCTCTCTCTCTCTCTCTCTCTCTCCCTCCCTCCCTCTCTCTCTCCACCACAGTCATCATGCTGATCCTCTTGGCTGCCATCTTTGCCCTTCATATTATAGGCATTATCCTCCTCCTGGTGGCTACCATCGACAATGTAAGGGCTGAAGTCTTATATTCACATACCTGTGCAGCAAACACACAAAATCTTTGTTCTTGCTGTCAGTGGTCCATGCTTCCTCTAAGGTCTAAATATTTGACATTTTTCCGGTGACAGCTGAGTGAGCCACAATTCTAGTTCTGTCACCCCCGATAGTATGTGTATATGTGTGTGTGTGTGTGTGTGTGTGTGTGTGTGTGTGTGTGTGTGTGTGTGTGTGTGTGTGTGTGTTTGGACTACAGGTGAGGTAAGACACTGAGCCTGCACATACTAGACATGCATACATAAATATGTGACATTCTTGCCAGTGTTGTTGTGAGCATTGCATTCCAGAGTGTTACTTGTGGAATGCCACACTGACCGATGCATTCCTTCCTCATACATGCCGACACAAGGATAGAACACACACGCGGTCTGTGCTGTCACGTTTGAAGTCACACCAGTTCTTTTTCCTCGTTCCTCTCATATGGATTAATTCATTTTCATGTTTTTGTGATGAGAAGGCTTCCGACGTCCACGAAACTATCAGTTATTCTCATTCCCTCCTCCTCAGGCATGGTGGGTGACTGAAACCATTTCCACTGATGTCTGGGCCCGGTGGGTTTTTAAAAATGGAATATGGAACTACACTGATCTTCCCACAGAGTTCAACTACCCACAGGGTAAGACACACCAGTAGAACCTGTTTCCATGCATGCACACAGTACTCAAAGTGCTATTTACATCTTAATAAAGTTAAATGAACTAGAGGAATGGAGACATTATCCCAGATATTTTTACAAGTCAATACAGAAAGATCCCAAAATAAAATCACCTGCAAGCACATAGAAAACATGGATTTTTTTGCATCACAATACCAATTTACACTCCTTGTGCCTCACTTATTTGAGATCTGCGACTAGTGTCGATTTTGTTAACCCAAACAAGACTGATTAAATTGACTAATGAGAATATAATGTCAAAGAATTTGTGTTGACTGAAATGAGACAACAATTATTAAAAAAAAAAAAAAATCAAATAACTAAGAGACTAAAACTATATAAAGTACATCTTAGTTGAAAGACTAAATTAAAATCAGCTGCCCCAAAAGACACATTGGGCACATTAAGGCTCAGCACAAAGAATTAAGGTCAGTTTTCATGGGCTAAATCAAAACAAAAATGGTAAAGTTTTCTTTGACTAAATCGGCAGATTTCTTGTCTGTTAAAACAGACTAAATAACAAAAGAACACTTGACTCTGGACTAAACTCAAAACTAGCTGCCAAAAGTAACACTGTGACACATGTGCTATTCATCAACTATTTCATCAGGTGTTGTGAAATTTCCATTTGAATCTCGACTTATCAAAAATACCTTTGTTTTTTGTGGCGAATGCTGTTCTGTTGTGTCTTATTTGCTGCCTATTATTGTGATTTTTCATCATGCGACCGAAACCTTATGTTGTGGTGTTGGCAGCGATAAGAAAATACACTGCAGAATAGCATTGCTCAGAATTATGATGCCATATAATACCAAGAGAGAAATTATAAATGTAAAAGTTTAAGTAGGGTTTGATATTTACATCTCATTTCCTCTATTGTGCAGTATCACCATATTTCAATCCTAGACAGTCAAAATGTATAAAAATGTATTTTAGAACAAATGTTTTTAAAAACTGGAGCATTTCTTGTACTTGAATGCACCATTCAGCACTGCAACACTGACAGGTGTGACAGTGTCACTATACACATGCACTTGTAGCATAATCACTGTTTATCCTCTCTGGCGCCCCCTGCAGATTATCTTCAGGCAGTGCAAGCCAGCTCAGTGCTTGCTTGTATATTCTCCATCCTCGGCATCTTTGTGTTTGTAGCCCAGCTCTTCACCTTGGAAAAGGGCCAAAGGTTCACCATCTCCGGAGCCTTTCAATTCCTTGCCTGTGAGTACTTTCTCCTTAGACACCATGGTCTTCATCTCCCTTTTGCATCCTGCTCTTTCCATTTTTATTTCCCTCCTCCAGCACCCAGCTCCCTCACAAATGTCCATGTCTCCCTCCCCTCCAGGCCTGTGCATCATGATCGCAGCCTCCATCTACACAGATCGCTTCCACATCAATGAGAATTCCGGTTGGTATGGTCACTGCTACATCCTGGCATGGATCTCCTTCGCCCTCACATTCATCTCCTCCATCACCTACTTTGTGTTACGCAAGAAAACTGCATGAGAAGAATACTAGCGTAACCAGCCTGAAATCCTTGGATGGATCTACACTGTCAGCTAAAACATGGTTTCAGTCAGCAAATGACAGCTCTACCAGCTGTGGACATTGGCGGCATGTTCTGTGAGAGCAAATCGGATTTGAGCTGCTTGTGTATATCCATCCATGGATGACAGCCTTGCCGATCTATTCAAATACACACTTGTGTTTAAATGAGTCTGCGGTGAGTCAGTGTATTATTTCTGCAGCTCAATCAATCACAGATGTATTTGAGTGTAAAGTTATTTTCAATCCAGAATTTGGGCTGGATTTCCTGGATGGATTCAGAATATTTTTGTTAACTGGACTAAAAAAAAAACAAAAAAAAACAACAACAACAAAAAACTAACGTGAAAAAGATGCTATGATAAATTAAGATCTATCAATGTGTCTGGCTTTTTTTTTTTTTGTACATTTACACATGTTAGGAGTGGATAAAAGGGGTGAGTTTATTGTTTGCCCCCCCCCCCCCCAAGTCTTTAAAGTCTCTTCAAAAATATCTTTATGATGTTATAGATTTGTGTTTAATTTAATGATATGAATATGCAATGATAGAGTGTTTAAATTTTTAATAAAGCTAAGCTGAACTGATTTCAGAGTAAAAGTGCGATGACAAAATGGTCAAAGTAATGGACTTTAGAGCAGTAAGTAGCAGCAGTTTAGTTCAGCAAACAATGTATCACAGTGATTCCATAATAAAATATTTTGTCAGGCTGTAATTTCACCCTAACATGAATAAAGACATCATATCTTATCAACCTTTCAATTATCAGGCTTTGCATATGCTTTAGTTTATGATATGTAAATATGTTTTGTTTCCATCATGCTTTGTATGTCCAACGCTGTTTTATTTTCTCCAATTATATTTCTCATCATGGATAACAATGATTTTTACAATATTAAAACTAGAATTCCAACCAATTATTGGAGGTATCATTATTGGGGTTTTTTTTAACCTTCATTTGTGATGACTGTGTGTAAAGAATAAAATTACAAATTAAAAAAATCATAAAATTATATTATGGCAGCACGGTTGTCCAGTGGTTAGCACCGTCGCCTCACAGCAAGAAGGTTTTGGGTGTGAGCCCCGGGTCAAACCTGCATGGGTTCTCTCTGGTACTCCAGCTTCCTCCCACAGTCCAAAGACATCAAGAGGGGACGAGGCTGATTGATACTCTAAATTGACTGTAGGTGTGACTGTGAGTGTGAATGGTTGTCTGTCTCTATGTGTTGGTCCTGAGATGGACTGGCGACCTGTCCAGGGTGAACCCCGCCTCTCACCTGAGGGCTGCTGGGATAGGCTCCACCCCCCGTGACCCTTAACAGGATAAGCGGAAGAAAATGGATGGATGGATGGATAAATTATAATGCAAGCACACACATACACACACACACACATACACAAACTTGCACTATGTTTGTGACCATGTTAGCATGGTGATGTTAAGCTTCCTAAGTACTACCTAACAGTATTAGTAGTCATGCGGTATATGAAACACTTCTTTACTGCTCAGTTTAGAAGATGGTTGCTAGCGAGGCTGAACATGAATGTCTATGTCCACGCCTCTACAATTGCCAATTTTATTTTATCAATGGGTGAAGAACTGTCTAAATTCATAGCACATTACAAGAGTATTACAAATACAGAGATACACTTCCAAAATAGGCAGGGGTCCTTTGGCCATGAAACCTCCAGTCTGGATTCACAGTTCAAAGTGGGCTATAGTCCTCCTCTGGCTTGAAATGGGAGGAGATATTCTCCTGGTGTCTTGGCAGTGCAGATGATTTTGGAGAGGGAGATGGGGAGGAAAAGGACAAGCGGTGGAAGGGGGATGCAGGTGCAGGGTGGGAGGGAGGAGGAGGAAAGGATTGAGAGTGGGGGAGAGAAATAGGGTGAGAGTGTGTGAGCCTTGGCGTGGAGGTTGGTGATGTTGGCGATGGGGGCTCATAGTAGGGGGATAAATGGGAGACCCGGGGGGTCGGCTGAGGATAGACATGGGTGATGGCCGTGTTTGGAGGGGTGTAATAAGGAACTGGTGGCAGTAGCCCCACAAAGTTAAAGCTGCAGGGGTTGAGGTTCGAGCTACGTCTGGGTCCCACCATCAGCACCTTCTTCGTGTAGTTGTTCAGGGTGGAGACGCCAGCTGACATGCAAACAGTAAAGGCTAGCCAGGCCATGCTGATGGAGAAAGAGCAGAGAAACAGGAGTTGTAATCATTGACAGGGGCCAAAGTTATTCAGATCTATCCAATATAGAGAAAGAACTGCCTTTAACAGTCTGAGTGACCACTCCTACTCTGTCCTTGTGGATGAGATTTAAACGACTGCCATGCGTATTTACAGCATGGGTGATGAACTCACTAAAATGCCCATGAGTAGCCATAACTGTGAGGCTTGAAGTCCTCTGGTCCCATTGAGACTGTGGTCTGAAACACCTGCATAAACATCATGTGACCCACCATCCCAAGCAGACCTGTGAACACACAAACCAAATTAAATAATTCTAATGAAGCTCTGCTGGTTATTTTTTGTTGTGGTTACAGTCATATTCTTTCAAAGTGCTGCTGTACCTCCCAAAACAGTGAAGACAGCAGCAAATGCGTTCAGCAGCTGGCCCCAGTGCTGTGTAGAGCGGAACCAGGCCCTCATACACAACTGCAAAGACAGCAGTATGCAGCTGATGAAGAGCAGGCCGATGTACATGAGCTCCAATGACAGTGACAGCCACATCATTGCTGAGGAGAATGCGTTAAAGAAAGAATGATACGATGATTTCAAACAATCAATCACAACAAAGTGCCCTCACGAATGCAAGCAAACTCAATGAATTCATTTACCTTTTTCAGATCCTGGCGTCAAAGTATGAAACCCTCGGCACTTCTCCTCTAGGAATAAAAAGCGCGTCCATATAAAAATAGCTTTATGATACATTTGTTAGGTGTAAACACTTGGCATAGTAACTATGACAGCAAGGTAAGGTGTTGGTTCAATAGGCCAGCAGATCTTGATGTCTAGAGGGATAATAATGCAGTTGTGTTGCGTACTTTCATCTTCAAATGTGACCCTGCATTGACGCATGGGAAATAAGTTCATTTACAAGTCATTTACAACTGTTTTCTAATGCTTTGTGACTGCAATTAAAACACGTTCACAACCATTTGTTACTCCTTTATAAGAGGAGGCTTATTGTGAAGTAATAAGAAATATTGTTACATCAGGACAATGTTCATACAAGAGTTACACTCAGCCAGTAGCTGCCGAGGCCAGTAGCCTTTATCTGCACCTAAAGCCATCAAACAGGCTTGGATATTTCTTTTGGCTGTGTTCCTCCATATGCCCGTCAGGGTGGCCTCCAGTTTTGCCTCTCAACATTTTTTCAGGTCATCTTTTTGTCCCAGTGGAGGTTTGAGCCAAATCTGAAAAATCCATCAAGACAATTTTCTGGGATATTTTGTTAACAAAAATGGGACAGAGGGACAGTCTAAAAACTGCTGTTGCTGGCGGACGCATTCAAACATATGAACTGTCTAAAATTGTGTGAAGAAATATATTTCTAAAGAATTTACTAGACATCAAAAAACAAAACTAGCCCTAGCTTCAATGTTAAAGACATACCAATATGTCTGATTAATATTTCTAAATAATAAATATCCAAAACAAGAAGTAAGTCAAAAGCTGGTATATGACCTGAGTATGTGTGATCTGGGTTCACTTCATGTGTAAGAGGCTGGTCATTGTTCATGCACTGTAATCATCACAGCCCAATGCACAACTACACAAGCAACAGTGTGTGCTACTGTCATCTTATTCACCAGACTAATCGATTAAATGGCAACCCACGAAACCAAACCGACCTGCTGTGGAAACCAGTAATATACCAGCTATGACCAGACTAGGGATGGGAATCGATAACCAGTTCTGAGTCAGAACCGGTGACAACTAATCAATTCCATCAGAATTGTACACCTCCAATGTGATCAATTCGTCTTGACGATTCTCTCATTTCCTTGCATAATGTTTTCTGGTTTTCCTGAAATTTTGCGTCGCGGTACGTTGCGTCACACTGCGACGAATCAGACTACGAGAGGCAGCAGCATCACGTCCGTATCCACCATTTTTAGCAGCATCAAGGAGAGGAGGAAGTGATATAAAGTCTGGCTCCATTTCACGAAACGCGACAAAAATGCTGCCTTATGCGACCGGTGCAATGTTGTGATATCGCACAGAGGTGGGAATGCCAGCAACATGAGGGAGCATTTGTCCACCAGGCACAGTGTTAAATTACGAGAATGCCATGTGTTTGACCGCCTGCGTACGGGCGCTAATGTTGCTGGCCAAACAAGCTCCTCCGTTGACAACGACAACGGTCACATGAAATATCCTGCATTAGCACGCCGTCGCCTTGCAAGAGAAAGAAATAAAGTGTTGCTTTTGGTGCGGAAGACTGTGTAGAGCTCCTTTTTTTGCCACTCAATGACCTGCTCAGGAATCGACACAAGAATTGATAAGGAATTGGACTGATAGGCAGAATCGACAATGGCATCCATATTGATAAAAGCATATCAATTCCCACCCCTAGATCAGACCAACACAAACTGATTCGTCAATCGGGCTTGGCTGTCAACTAACAGTTAGCTGGGTGGGAGGCAGAGAGAGCTGCTGCCAGGGCCTGAGGCTCATCATCCGGCCAAGAGGACAGTTTACGTCACTGCTGTCTGGTCTGTAAATCAGCACTTTTCTAAAGGGATTTTGAAAAAGAGAATTTGCACGACACATTTAATTTTGAAGACATCACGGGGAAGTGCTGATCTGTTCACAGTGAGATTCTTTCTCCACACTGGCAACTGTTCTTGGGTTGTCCCTTCTCATTGAGGCAATACCTCAGTGTTAACTGGAGGGAAATGTTTCAAATCTAAGACAAACCTCCACTTGGACTCAAGGATGAATGAAGGAAGAGAGCTTTTGATGGTCAAATGTCACTGTAAGGTCACATTAAGGTGCTACACGGTCTTCAAATCTTGTTGAATTGGAGGAACATGTATCTAGAGTTATGCGGTTCAAAGGCCACAGCCATAGCGATTGCACAAATAACCGGCCGCGAGTCTATTCACGTGCTAATAATTATGACAAAATTTGACACAAACGTCTAACAGCATGAAACGGTGAAGGGATGATGTCATATAGCCGAAAAATCAAAGGGCAGCTCCGATGCGGCGTAGCGGTGTTTCGTAAAAAAACCCAACATATTTTGCCGTGTTCTTGTCATTACAGAACGTCATGAAGATGGTTTTTTCTTTTGCTTCAGTAAATTCTCTTAAAGTCCAGACACCATGAGTGTTGATAAACACGAATAAATGACGGTATAAATACTAACTGTTCTTAATCTGCCTGCCCCTTGATCACATCACATAGGATGGTTCATGAGAACAAATGCACTGCCACACCAACGGTATCATGTAACTCATCTGGCACAGCAATACACCCGCTTGGATCTTGGCTTTTTGAAATCTTTCCTTAAACACTAATGGAAATATCAAACATGCTTTATCACGTGCAACATTAAAGAAAGTGGAAAAGAATGGCTCTGCCCCTGAACTTCATATCAGCGAAACCTTCAAATCAGTTGCAAGTCAGCTCTGAATGAGACAGTGAAAACACAGCTGATGTTGGTGAATCCTATTAACCTTTCTCTCCCTTGCTTCCTAATCCATAATTGAGTCATGCTGTTGAAGTCTAAATCTCTGCGAGCAGAACACACAGTAATGATAATCCTCTTTGGGTTGAGCGCGTAGCCAAGTACACACTCACAGACAGACATACGCTGACAAATACAAATTAACACACCCAGCCGAGACCTCAATTCACATTATCACTTGGATTTACTCTCTCCCCCAATGACCTATATTATTGTCTGCCGCACCGGTGCCACTTCCTGTTTCTGTGCGGATCCTCACCTTGGGAATATCCTCTCAAAAACACACACACAGAGGATCTGATATGCACATATGAAGGGCGCCTGCCTCTCAGATCCCTCACAATGATAATGATTGCAGACTGTACACACGACTCTGTAAATAACTCTGCTCTGCTGGCCTTTCAGCATCACACCAATTTATGAAGAAAATGAGTGGGTTTGACCTTTGCCCTTTCAGTGAGGTATCTCATTTGAAGCTGACAGACTGGACTGTTGATATTGCTCCGCTCTCACCCCATGCGTCCGTGTAGATGTTCTCCTCACAGGTGAGAAACAGGCCAGTGTGAAAGGTGGGGAAGACAAAGCGGTCATCGCCTGTCTCCCAAGAGAACTGGATGCTGGAGGAGTTGGACACACCGGGGACCGGAATGCATTTGCTGTGCTTGGTGGGTGAACACAACGGTTTGGGCACCTTCTGTTTACCCACGCACCAATACGAGGACGTGAGAGCCAAGGCAGCCAGGAAGAGAGAAGCCAGGGTCTGAATGAAGGAGAGGCGAGGGGAGCGCATCTGCTGCAGGAACGCCATCACGCTGCGGTTCAAGTCAGACTCAGGCTGGGGTAGGGATATAAAAGAGTGTTGACGGACAGATATGCAGAGCTGGCCAAATGCAAAACATGCTGGCTGGGGCTATCCAATGAAAATGATTCAGCATTTTTTTTTTGTTCAGCCGTAAAGTGTCAATATTACATCAGCTAGTATTAATACTCCATCGCGATATATTGTGATAAAATTATATCATAACCGATGTATGTTTTTGCAGCTCCTTTTCAGTGTAATCAGTGATAGTGTGCAACTTTTCATTCTGAGAAGCTGGAATGGAAATCATAGATAAAATAGTTTTGACAGTATTTATCTCTTGAATTATAAAAAGAAAGTGCATATTATTTGACTACCTATGTTGTATACAGAAAGCTGTATTTCCTGGTGTATTTTATATTCATATTCGGTAAATCCCAGGACAAAGTATCCTTGAGCAAGATACTGAGCCTGTACCCCGCCTCTGGCCCAGTGTCAGCTGGGATAGGCTCTGGTCCCACTGCGACCCTTAATGGATGAGCGGTATAGAAAATGGATGGATGAATATTCGGTGAATCACATATAGTAATATTTACTGCATCATATTGTATCGCAGTACATCATGAAACATTACATTATGAGGTCCGTACCTACACACAGCCCTAATGCTAGCACTTAAGGTGGAATATAACACAACTAAGAAACTAGAAATGGTCATCGACGTAACTTTAGCGTCACAACCAGCCTATTACTAGTTTCCCAAGAAAAACAGCGTTGTGTATTTGCTTGAGATTATTAGTGAGGTGTTTGGAGGTGAAGGTGCAACATGACTAAACGCATTTAGGGAACGAAAAAAGTGGCAGAAAGGACACGAACGATGGGTGAAGGCACGGAATATAGAGGAAACTGCTGCGACATAAAGTGGTTGACTGAAACAAAACCCCACTCACCTCCTCCAGCCCTTCTCAGTTGGTCATCAGTTCAACATGGAGTGAGGTGGTAGAAACCTGCAGCCCTGCTCCTCTACCCATCTGCTCGCCCTCGTCATCAGATAGTGAGCGTGAGAGGCAACTGTCACTCTTTATGATCCAACCCAGCGGTCACACACACTGAGAATATAACAAACACACTCACACCCACACTCTTCTTTAATCCATATAAATCCAAAACAGACAAATCTGTTCCATCTGTTTTCATTTAGGTTCACTCATCCGGTCACCCATTCATCTCCCCTCGTCTGTCCCATGTCACAGTACTCCCCTGCCTCTAAAAGCATCAAACACTGTTGATTTCAAAATTAATATGACCTTTGACATGGTGAGAAATACAGCACGTACACAGTATTACACGAGTAATACTGCTTTGCAGTGCCATGCGTAATTTTCTGTGATGGCAATGAGTGGAGAGGTGGTGACTTCACACGAGAAAGCTCTAAGAGTGGGTTTTTTTCATGTGTCCACTTGGAAAATGACCCCAGTGCTTACCTTTTGTAATTAACACATCATTGTAGCTTACATCGTTACAGGTATTGAATTGTTTCTCTCAGCCTTCAGGTTTGTTCCTGTTTGCATTCGTGCTACATCAGAGAAGCAGCTGGTCTCAACCTTTGCTTCGTTACTTTTTATTTCATTTGTTTGAACCATGTATGAAGTTGGCTATTTTACATCCGTTACGTTTACCTGTGTATGAAGTATATCTGATACTATCAGTATTCTACACAAATTAAGTGCATTGTATTGTCTGTTCCTGTCATTTCTGTACAATATCAATGTTCGTAATGATAAGGTTGCAATTACATTGGTGTTTGTATTTGTATCCCTTCTCTACTGGACAAATAAGGTTCCTCAGAGAAAATGATGTAATTTGAATCGAATCCGCTTTCTATTTTGACCGCTACTGTAACACTTTAAGCTAAAGATCCCTGCCATCAGGCTTAATAAGGGACGTCCTTAGCTTTTCACAGTAGCCATTTTGACCCATCCTCGCAGGGTGAACAGGTGGAATTAGTAACATCAACTACGGCCATGTTCCTTGGTAGAGTGCATAGTGGTTCCATGGAATGGCAGTGAGAAGAAACTGAATATCCTAAGAGTGCACACTTGTGTCTGTCCTGCTATCAAACGTTAACATGGCAGCTGTGCAGTGCAGTGTATAACATATTTACTTTACACTTTTGACACTTCACGAATCGTAGCCAACAGTTTCCCCCATGAGCCAACGTTTTTACGTCACCAGTCCTAGCTAAGAAAAAAAAAAAGGACATCCACCTAACATTTTTAACTTTAACTTACAACAATTACATTTCAAATCTTCACTTTCGCTGTCTAAGCTAGTGGTTGAGCCACAACAATTTTATTATTATTCTCAGATCCCAAATTTGATTTTTCTTTGCTCCATTTTTGCCCAGCTTTTAACTCTTTCATGCTTGTAGCTACAGAAGGCATTCAAATATCAAGGTGAGTCTCTACCTTTTATGACTACAAAACCATTCGGCTGATATTATTCACATTGCATTTTCTTCTGGGGATGATTTTTGTAGTTACAATTACTAGTATGCAGACGTGTTAAAGCAAGTTGTACCTTCTATTTTATTCAAGGTATTTGAGCAGTACATCTGTCAGTGGCAGTGCACATGGGGCTAAATGTATGCATTTTCAATGAAAAATAAATAATGCCAATGTGATTTTTAATACTAAGTCATTTAAAAATGTATCCCAACAGTGGTTCTATTGCAAAGGGTTGCAAATATGGACATCTTTTAATAACAAATGATTTTTGGATAATCTAGCTTTTTCCTTCATGACCAACTCATTTTAAAATTTAATTCACGCTTTCCCAAAGGAAAACGAGGGATTTTTAGCTACTGGATTATATCAAATCATCCTATGTTTTACACCGAGACTGCTCTCCTTTTTTTTTTTTTTTTTTAAAAGTAAACTTTTCATATTGTGGCATTTTTAATACGCAAATGAACAGAAGGCCCGAATCCGAGTTGGTACAATGTTTAAAAACTAAAGGGAAAAGCTTCGATAATCTGTCCTATAAAGACATTCTGAAAAAGTCAGAGGGAGGTTATACACTCTCTTCAAACTGAAAAAAAAGCAGCAAGAGGAAGCAAGTGTGTGTGTGTGTGTGTGTGTGTGTGTGTGTGACAGACATTAAGACAGAAATTGATGATAACTGAACGAACGGTGGAAGAGATTTTGGCGACAAAAGCAAAACAGGATAGGCAAAATAAAATATCAGATGAAACTGAAAGACGTATTTATAAGTGAAAAAAAGTGACAAAAATATGTTTCAGGAACAATTAGAGCATACTTGAAGCATTTTTATGTGTATTCATTATTCATATACATATTGACAGGATTTGTAATACAGCATGGTCTTGATAGTGTAACTGTCTCCTTTCAGCTTGACTTTTTTTTTTTTTTTTAAAAGAATAACAATAAAAAATGATAAAGACAACATCATGTACGACTCACTTTTAAACTTTATGGCAATGCTTCTCTTGAATGGATTTTGCATCTCCCGATCAAATTGCTGCTGTTACTGAAAGGGAATATTCCAAAGTACTCGGTTGGGCTTTGTTCCCATTTGCCTGTACAGTCAGCCGATCACAGCTCTTCGTATGACATCTTGTCCTACATTTGCATTTCCAACAATGTTTCATCATCACTTGAGTGACTGACACCCATCAGTCAAACTTCCAATGTAGAACAAAAGCAGTTGTGCACCCAGCACACAGTTCCGCAATGATGAAAACTCTTCTTTGTCCCACCCTTCGTCTTATTCCAGTCAGCATGGTCAAAGATGGCAGACGCACGGTGTTCTTAGTGTTATCTCCTCATTCAAGACTGTCCTCTTTGCACATTATCTGAACTCGAAAAATAAGATAGCTTCCATCTGATTCTTCATGAATCCTGCCTGTACCGTAAAAACCCCGGTGATGAAAAATAAGAACACTTTTCAAAAGGACCAGAATGGAATCAAATGGACCCAGATATCGGCATTTTTCAGTTTCACATATGCGCGTGCGCGCGCACACACACACACACACACACACACACACACTCACTCACTCACTCACTCATACACATCTTTTAAAAGGCAACAGATGTCCGTTCTCCAAGGCAACAAATGTCTTTGTGGCAAACTCGACCCTGACATTCCAGATATCGCTCTGGCTCCTCCCTCTCCAGGAATGAAAAACAAAACAAATATCCAATTAATGTGTTGACTGAATATAAAGTGAGATACATCCATTTCATCTAGATGAGTAAATACTGATGAGGATACAAAGTAATAATGCGGACTAGAATAATAATTGTGATCATCCTAATATCATAAGATAAGAGTACTTGCATGAGGGAACACTATGCTCTCCTTTTCTGGGTTTGACACCCTATTGGCTCCCAATATGCCTCTTCAAAGCAATCAAAAGACAGCCAGAGCAAAAGGTAAATGATAGTACAGGTGATGATAAACATTAACATGTTATGGGAATTCCATGAAAATCAAAAATGATCCTGGAGAGGAAATCTGCTTCTTTAATTCTTTATGGAAAAATGTTCCTTAGCTCCTCCATCAGGCTTGACATCGCGTTTCATTTCGCTTCCATTTTTTGTAGGTTTTTTTTTTAAAAAAAAAGTCTCGCTTTTAACGCCGTTCCTTTGTGTTGCACGTCCATTTTTTTTTTCTTTTCTGCTTTTAAGTAAAGAGCAGTAATTCTCTTGGGAAAGAAATGCTTCTTTCTGCAATGTCTTAAATGTGAATGATTCCTGTGGAGAAATTGTAGATTCCCTTTTGTTGTTGTCCTAAGATGCCAGTCCCATTCCGTCTCGTTTGGGGCTGCTTCACAACAAATCCCATTTCTCAGTCTTCTGTTGTCCAAACTTACCTAGGAAAGAAAGTACGAACAGTTTGAAATGAAATCTCTTATCACATTCGAATACAAAGCTTTCCGACAATGGTCGAATTACAGGTTCTGTTACTGTTGTAAAAGCAGCGACACAAAAGACTTCTATAAAGACAATCTGCATTGATAACATTTACAAATTGGAGTGCGCACACCAATGTGCCAGTAAAAGCAGGTGTACGCAGCCAACTGATAGTGGAGCATGACTGACAGGAATATAGCAATTAGTCTGAGGTAAAGAGCTGGATGAATTTTCTCAGCGAGAGTCGAAAATGGAATCGACAAAGAAGCAGGAAGAGTGGATGTGCTGCTGTAAGAGATCAAACTGGAGCAAGTACTGTGTGAACGGAACAGGAGCACGTGGCCTTGAGGCAGCAGAGTCCCTTTACGAAAGGGCCTGGAACAATACACAACCCCATCAGGAAATGAAACAATTTTCCCGAACGAAACACTGACACAACATTTGTCAAACTTGTTGGATGCGAGGTGGACTGAGCAGAGTACAGCTCCAAGTGCTGCTGGTTTAAATGAGCCAGCTGACTGTGTCATGGTAGAAATGTCGTGGTATTCCCAGAAAATCCTCCAAAGAAACTACCAATTATGACTTTTCTCTACAAAGGCGTGTCATCCGTGATAAACAGCAGGTGACAGTGTTTAAGTGATGCTGGTTGTCTATGCATTTATTAAGATTTCTACGTCCCGGAAAAATGGGAGGAACTATAGTTAGATATTATCTGTATAAAGGAGTTGAAATGCCGGCTGGCTAAATGCTTTGACGTCATAAGGGCATGTAGACTGAAAGATTAATGTAATATCTTTTCTTCAAAAGCTGGCTTCGAATCAAATATATTCAATCAAGAGACTCAAATGTACGACGCACACGCACTACAAAGTTTCAAGAAGAAAAATCATCTGAACCTTGAGACCTATTTATTCTCAGATTAAATAAAACAGAACAACAGCCCATTTGCAAACAAACCAAAACATGCATCCTATCTGGTTCTGAACATTATTTTGAATTAATTCAATTTTTTTTTTTTATTTTGAGCGTGCTGCGGCCGACATGAATCTAAATTAGTGCATTTGCTACGGGCCTTTAAGATGAAACAGAATGAAAACTCTGAGTATACAAACCAGAAAAATTATACTTATTGCTGACCCGTGTAATTCTTACTTTTTTTTAAGCAGCTGACACTGAAGCACTTAACACCAAGGGTGCAAAGTAAAGGGCTGCGTCGAGTCCCATGGGACACAAAGCAAATCTTGAGGGAGAAGACAATTTTGTTGGCAGTGGCAGGTGAACAGAAAAAAACTGGGACCCATTCATAGAAAGATGTAAGGAAGGGCAGAAACGAAGTTGAAAAGAAGATAAAAGCAAGCCTACAGAATATCTGTGGATTCCTGAGCGTAGGGTTTTGGAGTCCCAAAGAAGTGATGGAGGAGGGGAAAAAAATGGTGAGTATTTCTGAGTACTTGAAAGAGAAACTACTTGTACAAATGCTTGTTCTCCCTGCAGGAGAGAACAAGCATTAAATCAATGGATCTCTATTATTGTGTGGGCACGAATGGTGATGTAGTTCGAGGATTCAGGCGGAACAGGAAACACATGTTCCCTTAATGGGTGGGAGTGTGACACACATTGCTGGCAGTTATGGTCAACCAGGAGAGGTCATAAAAAAGCAGTCACCTGCAGTGCAAGGTGTCTCCCCACAACTTTCAACGTGCACAGGCCTTGTGACACTCCCATGGCAACACAGGGGTGCCGTTTTGTTTTGCAGAGCGAAGCTTCTGCACGCTGGCATACTGGAGATGAGGATCAACACAAGCTAGCTTGGCCAGTTAAGCCCACCCAGGATGGAAATGAAAACCTCCAGAGTTTGGTGGTCACTGCAACGGCATCTCGTTACAGGCTTGTGGTATTAATGACAGGGGCTGTGCCTGGTGCTGATTCCAGCCTATTACATATGAATGAAGTGTTTAGGGATTATTTTCAGTGGACATTGTACATTGATAGAGTTCTACTGCAAGATAAAACTTTGATTGATTACTAGATTTCAGAAACTGAGGCTGATGAGTCTGATATCCAGGTGTACAATGCACTACACTTTACATACACTAGCTAAAATGTTAAAAATCCAGATAAACACAGACCCTGACTTCCATATTTCATTTACTGTGTGAAGCATCTGGAGTTAAAACAAGAGACCTGACGAAAGGAGGGTTTGGGAATAGGAATGGATTTATATAAAATAAGTGATGAGCCGCATAGTTCAGATTGCCATGGCAACAAGCAAACACACTGCACAATACAAAGGTGATGGAAGATTTGTGTTTATCTGCATATTGTGCAATTGGGTGTTTATCTGAGATTTATTTTTAACACTCACAGTAATTTCACTTTACATCTGATCTCTTCCAATGGCCGTACTCCACTACTGACATTTCAAGTCATTTCATGTTCTGTATTTTGCTCTTAACTGTTATTTGCTCTTGTCTCAATGAAAGAGCAGAACACATAACCTGTTTCATGTTGAAAATGTACTTAGTGGGAAGACATATTTTCTTAACTGTGTGAGGCAAATTGTATTTTTGAATATCAAAAAAAAAAAAGGAAAAAAAAAGAATGTGAGGACATCTCTTGACTACAACTTTTTAAAACAATGGGATGACAACATCTGAACCTCCACTCATGGGATTCCTCTGCATTTATATCACGGCAAATATACTGCTGTCCTCTCTCTCTACTTGCCTCACTCTCTCACACACACACACACACACACACACACACGCGCGCGCACACAAATAACTGAGTGTAAACTTACAGCACCCAGACTCCTGTGTCTCTTCTTCCTCTCCATTTCTCTCATCCTCTCTCTGACTGCTCCAGGTAAACTGACTTGGCTGGCCGGATACTCTGGGTAAACTGAGTGAGGAGGGCAGAGAACACGGTTGAAGTTAGGGGGGGGATGAAAAAGAAATCAAGAGTAACATCTGTGTTGGTATAAGACTGGTGAGGAACTAAGCATTGGTAAAAGACTGGTGAGGATTTTCACTGAAGAACAAAAAACAAAATTTCCACCAGAAACAATATGAAAACCAACCTCTCCTTCTTTACCTTGTGCTTCGGACACCGCAGTGAGAAGTTATCTTCATTCAGAGAGCAATCTGGAAGGGCAAGAGAAAAGCACAGATAAAGTGAGAGAGGCTGTTACTTTAAAGAGTTTTGAGGTTTTTGTGGCACGCCTATTCGTGACGCATCACCTTACCTGCTTCCATGGCACACAGGTAGTGATAGCGAAGTGTACAGCCTTTACTGTAGCAGCCCAGAGTTGAGCCAACCATCTCACAGTATGAGCAGTTCTAAGACAGACAGAAAAATGAGAAATCATTCATACAGAAACCAAGACCTCAAAAAGACAACACTGAATGAGAAACAGTGTTCACTATGGCTATTGACTTAAAAACAACCACCCACCCATCTGTTTAAAAGACAATTGAAATAAAAATGCAAATACAAGTAAACCTGAACCGTCCCACAACAAACAGGTCAAAGAGACAAAGAGGACACTCACTGTTTCTCTGGCACCATCTAGTGCCTCCTGCAGGCCATACAGTCTCCCATTGACAAGGTACACTCCACTGGTCCACACTATGCATCCCTCATGGACCCAAAGCTCCTCTGGGTCTAGGGGCATCTGAGGCAGCTGGGCGAGTTGAGCCAAGGGTCCCAGGGAGTCCAGAGCTGGTGGAGGGGGCTGGAAGGGCAGGGAAGCCTTACTGTTGGATGGTACCATTCGGGGGGAATCCTCACTAGATTTGTGCCTCCGTTTAAAGCGGGGATGTGAGGTCAACTTCCTGTGTTGAGGTCGTTGCTGGGCCTCATCCGGTGGTGGCGGCTGTGGCTGTGGCTGTGGCTGTGGCTGCGGCTGCAGCTGCGGCTGCGGCTGCTGCTGCGGCTGCTGCTGCTGCTGCTGCTGCGGCGGCGGTAGCGGCGGCAGCGGTAACTGCTGCAGGTCAATCTCAAAGTCCGGCTCTCTCTTGAGCTCGGGAATAGGTCTGATATCTAGAGTCATGTCCCAGGTGAGAGTTGTGGTTTTACCAATGGTGGTGGAGTAAGAGGAGGCAGTGTTCCGGAGTGGACCAGTCATGTGCATCATCATTTCCTCTCTACTAGCAAAGGAGTCTGATCTTAAAATAGAGGGAAAGGATGCTGGGGTTGAGTCAAGGCTGACGGCATAGTCACTCTCAGTTGAAGGCCTGCTAAACTGAGCATCTTGTGTTTGTGTGTCTTGGAAAGTACACAAAGCATTTGAGCTTGTGTCTGAATTTGGTCCTGTTTTGTTTGTGGCTGTGGTGGTTTGACATTGTCTGACTTGGGGCTGGTTCTTAGGCAGCTTTGCAGCATATTCAGCTGGATAGTAAGGCCCATAGAGATCTCCAAGATGTTTGTAATTTGCCCATTTTTGACACAGACAGCAAAGCAGGCGGCCAGAGTGATTGGTTTCAGTGAGCACAGGCCCTGAAACAACATAGCCAGATGAAGGAAGTGCTTTTCCCGACTGAAGTGTGGTTTCCACCTCGTCTGTCTCCCTCTTTTCTGATTCTCTGTCTCTCCTTGATAACTGGGAGGAAAGAGCTGAGGTCAGGAGAGAATCAATTCCACTCCCGCCTGCTTTCCCTCCCACCGCACTACGCTCTCCTTTCATCTTGTCCTCCTCAGCATTTACAATGGTGCACACTGCCCCAATCTCTGGGATTTTTTTCTCAACATGTATGTGAGGAACAAACAGGCCCTTTCTATTTGGATCCAGGAATGTTCTATTTGTGCTGAGACTCCCTTTTGCCCCTAAAGATGTATCTGGGTCATCTTTGGCCACTGATTGTGGCACTGCTGCTGCTGCCGCCACTGCTCCTCTCCTTCTTATCCTTTGTCGTCCTCTTCCTTCTATTGGCCCCTCTTCATCTTTCAAACCTCTGCGTCTTCGTCGCACAGGTTTGACTTCGATCTCTGGCTGTGTATCCTCGCTCTCACCATCCAATTTCACTACCTGGGTTAAAATTGGTGGGGTTATTGAGGGGGTGCTTTTGTTGTCTGAAGGAGGGGCTGCTATGGAAGCAGTAGTGTTGCTGGTAGTCTGTACTGTCTGTGGGGGTGTCATGGCAGGTGTAGTTGGAGTGGGTGGAGCTTGAGGTGCACTCAGAGTTGTGTTCTGAACCTGGGTTTGAGACTGGGCCTGGCCCTGTGTTTGGGTTTGGTTCTGGGCCCGTTTTTGTTTATTTACACTCCCTACAGGCCTCCCCTTCTTCTTGCCGGATGGGAAATAGCCTTTAGGAACAACACTCTCTGGTGGCTTACAATCTTGTGGTGACAGACTGGACCTACCAGAAGACATGTGATGTTGTCTGTTTAACATGTGTCCTTGGGCCTGGCTGTGGTGGGGCGGGGCGCTGCCATAATAGTCACTGCCAGGATAATCATCAAATCCCATGGCAGATTCTTGAAGCTTCTGTCGAAGAAGGTTGGCAGCAGACTGCTCTCCTCTTCTTGTCTCAAGCTGCTGGTAAGTGTTGGTGAAGTGCTGAATGTCTGACAGGGCAGATGAAGATGGAGGGGGGGAACCCTGGACAGGACGAGGAAGCGGTGGAGGAGGGGGTAAAGGTCCAAGCAAAGCAAAGTCTTCCTTGTCACCTGATGCTGATGCCACAGCAGCTCCTAATCCAAAGTCAAAGTCTTGTTGTTTGAGAGCTTGGGACGGCTGATGAGTATCACATGGGTAGGCAGATAGCGGTAAAGATGCAGTCTCATCAACTCCTCTGAAGGGAATCATGTCATTTAATGAATGACTTTCATCTATGTAACTTTCATCCCCTCCAGCGACCCTAGGGAAAGGAGTCAAGTCTTGGTCCTGCGAATCATTAAACTGTGGTATTTCTTGGTGAGAGAAGCCTGGGTAATGATTTGTCCCTTCATCAGCATGGCCAGCTGATTTTTTAATATTTGGTGCTATTTTCTGCACAATTGCCTCCAGTTTCAAACCACGTCCCTTCCTGGGAGGCAAAACCTTGGTATTTCCACATGATGGAGACAGAGGTTGTGAGTAGGTATTATCTCCAGTCAGAGGGGATGACAGCCTGGGGCAAGGAATATCTGAACTAGATGAGTCATCTTCATTGGGATAGCTAGACTCAGAATGAGCCCCAGGAGAGTGATGTGAATTTGTGGCAGCCCGCTGCTGAGATGCATCCTGAAGTTGCCTTTTGGCAGGAATAGGAGAGATAAAAGAACGAACTCTTCTTCTCAATATCAGTGGATTTGTATCTCCTGGACCCCCAGATTTACTCTGACGCTGTATCTGTGGCTGACTGGAGTTCAGGTCAGCAGCAGGCTTAGTGGAACTTGACGGAGGAGGGGGGCAGGGATGCTTGGCTTCCTCCACTGTTCCCCTGGTGACATCAACTTCAACAGCATTTGGACCGTGAGTCTTTTGAGGAGGCGGAGGGGCATGTGAAGCTACAGGAGCAACAACAGGTGGAGGAGGTGCTCTGTAGTAGGCGTCTCCCTCTATCATTCTTGCAGTCTCTCTTCCAGGGTGTGCTGACTCCCACATTTTCATTTCATAGTATCCACTTTGATGATGGAGTGACGTTTTGGTTGTGTGTTGTTCACTGGGCATGTCTGTTTGGGAGATCATCCTCTGTCTCTGCTCTGGCTGACTTACCTTATGTCTTCCTGGGGAAGAACCCTGTTGAATCATCATCTCCTTAGCTGGCCTGTTCATCGCTTTTACCCAGTCAGCCATGTCATGGGGGTGATGAGGAGGCCCACGAGAGTGAGGATACATTTGAAGTTTATTTGCAGAATGAGTTTGAGGTGACAAACTGTGGTATGGATGGTGGGAGGGAAAATGGGGGTTACTGCGTGGCAAAATATTGCCTTCCCGATAACCAGGAAAACTGCTTGCACTGCCAGTTGATAAATCAACACCATGAATATAGGGCTGATGCCTTGATGGTGAAGATAAAGGATTTGTGCCCAAAGGATGAGGAGGCAAGGGCCTGTAGGGGTCAGCATTCATTACAACAGATGAATGGACAGACTTGGAGTGATATTCCACATGAGTCTCATTAGCTCCTCCACCAACATGGTCAGTTTGTAATTTTGTAGCATCTGGGCCAGCCTCTTTTGATAAGGTTTCCATTTTCAACACTTGTTTCTCCACAGTATCCTTTTTATTAAGATCATTGGCTGCCGCTGGAGATGAAAATGGCTGTTGAATAACAGAAGCTCCACTCTGACTTTTCTCCCGGTCTCTATTACTTTCCCGGTCTCGTTCTGGTGTGCCACGTCGATTTGGTGAAACATCACAGATGACGGAGCGCCGTTCTGATGGGGCTAATATGGAGCCTGATGATTTTTGAGACTCAGTCTGACCAATGCTGCTTGTTAGTGGCTCTGGTTCTTGCAAAAGTAGCTCTTGCACAGCAGAGGATGGAATGGACACATTAGATAAGGCTTTTCTTTGTGGAAGAGAATAGTCGGCTAAGTTTATATGTTTTGGCGGGGTTGGCTGAGCATCTGATGCCTGTGGTAAATGACTATGGGACACACCCAACTCTGTTTTTTCAGCATTTAGTAATACCTTAGTGTTAGTCTGGTCTGACTTCACAGCGGACTGAGGATCGGTGGCAAAATCGGGCTCATTTACATGTCTCTGGTTTGGATGTACAGGTTTTCCTGAGCTTTCCATTTGTCCAGGTGCCTCAGTCAGTCCACTTTGCATCCTCATAGTTTCTGTCATGCCATAGGGGTGTCTGGTTTGAAACTGTTGAAGATGTGCAGGGAATGCCTGTTCTGGTCTGCCATAACGTCTGTCTAAATTGTAACCCTGAAGAACCTCTTGCAAAAGGCTTGGAAACTGCTGCATTTGTGAATTATCCTCGTGACCTTTCGCTCCTGCTCCTGGCCCTCTCTTCACCAGAGCCTCTGCTACAGAACCGACATCTTTTGAATGCAGAGTGCCATAAGCAGCATGCGATTGCTGGTAGCCTAAGTATCTGGAATGTGATTCCATTACACCCACTGGGCCAGCCCTCCCTCTGTTCTTCATTGACAAATCTGAGCCATATGTTGATTCTCCATAGCCATATTTATGTGGTCCTGACTGGGGAGGGTTTTGGGGCCGTCCGAAATTTGATTTCTGGTGGGTTTGGTGGTGGGACGAATATATACTCAGGTCGATACCTTCCTCCCCATTGTGACTGCTCGACTCTTTCAAAAATTGTGACTGTTTCTCCTCTATACAGATGTCTTGGGGATGTTTGATTTTTTCAGTGTGACTTCCTTCAGACCGGGCAGACACAATCACACCAACACTACTAGCACTTTGCTGTTCCTCTGATGTGTGTTTTTCTTCTCTCTCATTATTGTGTAATCTGGAAGCAGTATGCAACTTATTTTCCTTGTCCTGACCATTTTGTGTGTTGATTTCGCCTTCCCGGTGCATTTGGCTACTGCCTTTCTCTATGTTATCAACTGCATCTTCACTTTCAGTTTTGATGGCTTCATTTTTCAGTTCTGTTGTTTTCTTATGGCCACCTCTGTGGTCATTATATGCTAAACCAGACTGTGGGACACAATTTGGCGGGGGAGGAGGAATACTAGAGGAACTTGATGATGGGGATGAGGAAACTGGAGGTGTTGAATGTGAATTTGGGCCAGTCTCTGTCAACTGGCATCCAGAAGATGGAGATGATGATGTTGAAGGAACGTGAGCTTCATTTACTTTTGATTCAGGAAAAGTCTGTTTTTTCGATGGTGAGTCAGAGGGGACTTTTTTAACATTCGATGCTTGTCCAGTATGTGGCTGAGTTTGACTCTGAGGAAGATGGTAGCTTGTTGGTTCAGATCCACTGCTTGCACCACTCATTTGCCTGACTCTCCCACGTTCCCCTTCAGAAAACTGATCCTCTCTCTCCAACTTGGTCCCGGACGAGCCCCCGGCTGACATCAAGGAGGAGTCTTCATCTGGGCCGGCATCTAAACTGGTACCATCACCAATCCCCACAGCACTCCCATCTTTTACTGTGCTACTACTTGAGGCTGCACTTGCATTTCTACTCCTTGGTTGTGATGGGGCAATGCCATGTGTTGCCAGTTGCACCTGTCCACTGTCTTTCCCCTTCCTCTGTGAGAGCACGGTGTCGGTGAGGAGCATGTGCTGAACTGTGTTCGGTAAATTGGCTACTTGGGAGCTCAAGGCATTAAGACTATTCATGCCAGAATCCTGCATCTTGTCAAGTGGAGAAGATGAATAAACAGATGAGACTTCCTCTCTGGACCCAATTCCTGTGCCTATACCAATTTTGTTGCGGCCTGTCGGAGGAACACTGTTTCCTCCAGCTGCACCCATGTTATGGGCTTTGTGACTGCCACTACTACCACAACTACTGATGCTGCTATTTGAGTTGGGTGTGGGACTCAACTGAGGCATAGTCTGCAGTAATCTGCCATGACCATGGCTGCTACGGGGATTTGACGTAGGAGGATGTGAAGGACCATGACCTGAGGGGTTTCCATATGCCTCTGAGACACCCATCAAAGGGGAAGGAGAGGAGCTACAGCTGGGAGAATGTACTGCAGAGGCAGCTGGAGAGGGGTTGGATATTGGGCTAAAGTTTTGGTTAATTTGGGTTTGCTGAGCATTGGGGTGCATTGGGGATTTGGCTATTTCTTGAGATGCTGCTTGAGGTATACTGGGATTGGAGGGTTGGAGATGTTTAGCATATACAGAGCCTGGAGATGGGCCCTGGTGCTGCATCTTGAGAGAGTTGTCATAACCCACTCCTAAATTGTGCTGCGAGTTGCGGTGCTGTAGTGTGGCCTGCTTGTGAAGTGAAAGTGTCTGTGGGGAATATCCAGGATAATTTGAAGCATGGTAACTCTGTTGAACATTATCCATTGGCCCCACATTGTTAGCAGCAGCTGAACCAGATACAGAGTTTGCACTGGAGTTGACACTGGGAGAACTGTTAACTTTGGGATCAAACCCAGCACTAGCAGCTCCATCGAGATATCTCTGTGGAGGAGGGCTGTACATTCCTGATGACCCTGTGGATGCTCCACCCTGTGGGGAGTAATGTGGGTACTGGGAGGTCATTCTGTGCCCGGAGTGTGGATAGCTCCTATGCTGCTGTCCATGGTGGACAGCTGGGAAGGTTTGTCCATGCTGGCGGTGCTGCAGCTGTGAACTTGCCACTGCCTGCATTGCAGGGTTCTGACTCATATTGTATTGATGAGAAGGAGAGAATGGCCCAGCACCTCCACCTGAACCAGCACTGGCACCATAGTCTACTGGATATGGTGACATCAGGCCAGATGATGGTGCAGAGCCAGATCCAGCATGCCTGTACTGGTGAGGTATATGTCCATCTATGTTCGGGTACCCAAAGCCTGCCCCATAGCTCAGACCCCCTCTTCTATGTCTGTCTTTCCCACCCATTGAAAAATAATAATCCATGGTGTCCTTCCGGTAAGGGTTGTTACTGTTTCCAGT
This sequence comes from Aulostomus chinensis, assembly GCF_037954235.1. NCBI lineage: Eukaryota > Metazoa > Chordata > Actinopteri > Syngnathiformes > Aulostomidae > Aulostomus > Aulostomus chinensis. Next base: position 18,169,841 of record NC_141337.1, on the reverse strand, counting down.
GTGAATATTACCCTGTGTTGGTGGTGGCTCCACTGCTCCTCTGGTTCGAGCATTGTAAGCAAGCATGTGGCTCGCTTGGCTGGGGTGGTGGTGGCCTCTGTGCAGGCTCTGCTGTTGCATCCCTGCAAAATCATCTGTCATCCTTGGGGATATCTGGGGGTCAGCTGCTTGGGGAGGATATGGAGGTCCTCCACCGGGCCTCCCACTGAATCCAGGGGGGAGAGAGTGGGGAGCAGGACTATTTGGAAAATTTTGCATTTTTTTTCCTTTTCAAGATAAAATTACGAAAGTGGAAACGTCTATCAGTGTCTATAGCAGGGAATGCCTCTGATCAGAAACTAAAGGGCTTAGGGCAGTAACCATAAAGGCACAAAAAAAAATAAATAAATAAAAATAAAATCCTGGTAGAAAAACAAGGAAATGGTTGATGAAATCCAAAAAACTGAAGCAAGAGAATATATGGAGGATGTTAGAATCGCTTTTCGTAGAAAATGGGTGGGAGAGATTATTTTGTCAAAGAGTAAAAATGTTACTTCTTCTGCATGACGATGGTATTTTTCCACTTAAAAAAAGTTTCAATTTACAGATGGTATTAAAAACAGATATTTTTTCTTTTTGAGAAAAAAATATGAGCTATGTAGTGAAGCACGTCTCTACTGCAGAAAAATACAAAATGAAAAACATGCAGTCATTCCCATGAAGCTGAAGCAGTTTGGCAATGAGGCGATATCATGGATGACTGACACTCCACTATGTGAGGTGTTCCACCTTAAATGTCTTTACATGGAGACACTCTGATGTAACAGCTCAAGCAAACTGAGCTATTTACGGGTTATATTCAGTCGTGATCTTTAGCATTTTGTGCAAAAAGAAAAAAGAAAAAGAAAAAAAAACATCAAAAAACATGAGACAGAGTTCCGTCAGAAGAATCCTTTTGTCTGTGTAAGCCTGCCAGGACCTGACTTACACCTGTGTGAGATGAAAACGACAAAAGCAAGAATCAAAAAGTCTGAATACAGACCTACACTAAACTCCTGCAAAGGCAACCACCCCATTGATATTTTCATCAGCTGTTGGATGCAGTGAAATACTTGTTGAGATGTTCTTTGTCATTCCATTTCAAATACTATCCTCTTTTTCATTTTTTTCCTTCCTGTTGGTGTTCATTTGTACTGAAAAAGTCTTTGGTCCCTATTTATTAATAAAATTTCCTTGTTCTGTGTTCAGATTCCTCTTGATGCTCTTCTTTATCTTCCACATATAGCTTTCTTACCTTTGTCTTCTCCAAACCATCACTTAATTCTACCTAGTTCCACGGCAACAATTTCTCAAAAGGAGGGTAATCCATTATTTCCACTTCAAGTTCAGCCTGCTTTCAGTTTTTCTTCAGTATTTCCATGTGGATGGATTCATTTTCCAGCAGGTGCTGACAAGCCTTCACAACTCTGCAAACACAAAAGATAGTTAAAAAAAAAAAGTTAGCATGTCAAAATTTACAGGAAAATTTAAATATCATACCTTGTGCTCTGGTATGCCGTTATAAATATATAATTATCAAAGGATTTGGCCACATAGTCAGTAACACTTTTATAAGTTTAATACTCAATATTAATATTTTTATTTCAATATTCAGTGATAGAGATGACATAAAGGGATGCAGCAACAAACATAATCAGTGAAATAAGTTGTGAGCTTTTTTCAAGCACTAATTTCCATCCATTTTCTCCCTCTTATCCTATTAAGGGTCACGGGGGGGCTGGAGTCTATCCCAGCGGCTACAGGCGTGAGGCGGGGTTCACCCTGGACAGGTCACCAGTCCATCACAGGACCAACACATAGAGACAGACAACCATTCACACTCACAGTCACACCTACGGTCAATTTAGAGTATTCAATCAGCCTCGTCCCCTCTTGATGTCTTTGGACTGTGAGAGGAAGCTGGAGTACCAGAGAGAACCCACACAGGAACAGGGAGAACATGGAGACTCCACTCAGAAAGATCCCGTGCCCGAGCTGGGACTCAAACCTGGAACCTTCTTGCTGTGAGGCGACAGTGCTAACCACTGCACCACCGTGCAGCCGCCCTAATTTTGATCATCAAATTTTTATTTTGTTGACATGAATAATCTCATTAGTGGATCCTGCAGGGATGTGCCAATACAATACTTGATCTCAGCCTGCTTCCAGCCTAAATCCCTGGACTGAATATTGAAAATATATATAATATAATCCAATGCATCATCCCAAATTCACAGGTGAATGCTCAAGTAAACATTGAGCTGCATGCTGTAAAGAGAGAAGAGCCAAGAGTAATGCTGATTGGCAGTATGTGTCAAGTGTTGCAGAGCAAAGGAATACAGAGAAATATTTGTTTCACATTTAGCATGTTTTTTTTAGATGGCATGTGAGGCAAGATTAAGCTATCCAAATATATTATTAACCGCTTAGTTGTCTTACAGAGGAAAAAGCTGTAGCGGACTGGAATCAGCAGATACTGAAATCTGTGACATCGGACATGACAAACTGATGTAAGGCCATCTCCAATTTCTTTTAAGTAAACACAAATGCACACATATATGCAGACAGGTGACAAATTAAAGGAAAAGACAACATGAAGTGTCTTAGTGAGGTGTTGGGCCACATCAGGCCATCAGAACAGCTTGAATGTGCCTTGGCATAGATTCTACTTGAACTTGATATGGAAGGGAGGAATACCTCAACGCCAGTTTTTTTTCTAAAAGATATTTCCTCCCTCGGGTCATGGTTAGTGTTTTGACGATGACTGTGTTGAGTGCTGTCTAACACGTCTCCCATGGGGGTTTAACCGAGATCTTGTGATGGATGATTCGCATCATATAATAATTTATTAACCATTTCCAATAATTTGTAACCCTCTTCCTCTGATTTGTCAATACATGCAAGAGCCTTCTCTTCTGACTGAACTCAAACATGTTTGGCAGGGACAAAAGTTAGAAAGCTTGCGATGAAGGCAACAAAGTAACACATACAAGGTCACAAATGTTACTTCTAATATGAGCAAGGTTTGAGACCTTTTTGTTTTATAACAATGCGCTTAAATACCACTGACGTTTGTGTTTGACTTCTTTTAATGGACTTTAATTATTATGGGACATTAAAGTGATTGCGCCACTCTTATGGGGTCAGTGCCCCTAATTTGCAGTGTGACACAAGCCCATTGTCCGTCTCCAAAACACTATAAAATGGCCAATAACCCTAAAGCAACTTTGAATGACTTTTTTAAAAGTATAATCTGAACTATATCATAACAAGTCCTCTATGTTTAGGATTAGGCTGGTTAGTCTAATGTAATGCCATAGGTTAAGGGATTAGGGGTTTAACAAGGCACCAAACAAGGCTACAAAACAAATTAATTAAAATTTGTAACGTGTTTAATCAAACAGGTCTGTTTCCTAGTGTCACATTTCAGGGTGAAAGCTGGTGTACATGCCTGAGTAAAATCTCTAAAGTTAAATGTATTCTATTGATCTCCACCCGCCTATTGGCTTGTATCTTGATGACTAATTAATCACAGCAGCTCACTGAGAACCATCAGGCATCCACTATTCACACAACAGTGCAGCATTAATATAAACTGTTTCATTGCAGTCTGTCATCAAGTCCATCATCTACATTGCTAACTAAGAGCATACGCAATGTGATCAGAAGACCATATTATGTTCGTTTATGTTAGAGCCTCTGGCACACAGTGCTGTCTTTTGTACGCTAGCTTTACTAACAGTTAGCTACGTTAGCATTAGGTATACGTATTACAATTAGCTTTGCCTATTCTAGCCTCGCAAGGTTGGCGCTAGCGCTAACACCTCTGCAAATTGAGGAGCTAGCAGAGCAACAACCACTAGTTAGCACATCACCAAGCCAGCTAATATAAAATATTATTACAGACGTCTGAGAGCCTGCACAAAACGATAGCAGGCTAAAGGCACTGGGCAGCCATGTAGCTGCAAAAGAGAGGTGATTGGGTGCAGATGTTTCCCTCAGAAATTCAGTGGGGCTGTGAGTAATTGGGTTTAGCTAGAATAAATACAAGCAATAGACATTGTGTGTGTAACAGTAACTGCATCACGCTGCATGACATTTTCTAAATAGAGCTAACAGTTAGTGTTGGTCAGGGAGAGACAGTCGGTCAGAAGCAGGCTAGCTAACACTCATACCTGAGAACGTAGCAACACAAGGCCCCTCGAAGAGCTGTTTTTGACAATCCCGCTGCTGTGGCAGGAAACCCCAGACTCGAGTCGACCGCTCCGCCGCTTTCCCCTCACCCTTTTGAGTCCAGACAACCCCGACCAGCGGCGGCGAAGTCGGGGGGCCCGTCACGACACTCAGATTCCGGGCCTCTCTTCCGATTTCCCCTTTTTCCTTTTGTCCTCACCTCCAAAAATGATGAGAGCAGGGCACAATCGGGGTGCCTGTGGGTCCCGTAAGCAGTGAGGTCCATACACCCCCGCCCCCTCCCCTCGTTGTCCCTCGCCTCTCTCCCTCTATCACACACCGCTTAGGTGATTCCACCTATCTATAAGTAAAATTAAGCACACCGCCATCACATTAACCTCCACCAACACATGAAGATCTCAGTTTCCGTCACTGAATTGCATTTGCATACCTTCATCAGTAGCTAGACCTATTCCTTTCCCTCTACTGTTTTTTTTTCTTGCAACAGAAAGACCGCCTTGAAAATGCACTCATATTCCTGCACCCCCTCCCTCATCTCTCTCCATCACATCCCTCCATCTCCCCTCCCTCTCTGACGCTTTTGCTATTTCATTGATTTTTTTTTTTCCTCTTACCAATAAAAGCAAAGATTATACTAATCTTACAAATGCATTTTTTGCACGTCTGGGCTGAGCGTTTTGCACCATGCTCTTTGTTCTTATTTTACCTCCAATGAACATGATAATGAAGGCAGTAGGTTACAAAAGCATTAAGGAGAGGAGACAGGGTTGAATGGAATAGAAGTATGCCTGAAATGAATAGGTCAGTAACAGATAAAATGCCATTTGTGAGCAAAGCCTGCAATAGAGGAAGATTGCAGTCCTTTGGATAATGCTTAAGTTTATTGTGATTTCTTAAAGCTGAATTACAGACCTGTTGTATTCCCACAAAAAAGCCAGATGATATTCACCTTGTTTTATGCCTGACACAACACATTAAGAACCTCATCATGGCCACATCAACAATGGAAGAACAGTAAACAGTATCTTATTCCCATTAAATTTATTGTGTTGTCTGTGCCTGAGCTTATCTGCTCTCACACAGGGCCAATGAGTGCAGTGCGGACCCACTTACACTCTTCTGCCATCATAATGATGTGCCCTTTGCTCCCCTTCCATGGTGCTGCACTTTTAATATACTGCTGCCTGTCAAACATGCGCACGCACACACATCTGCCATACAAACTGTACAGAAAGACCCACACAATCTTGATATTCAAGCCTGCAATTCACAAAAGGCAATTAACTCACAAATGTATATGTGCACAGTCATGTATTTAACATGTCAATCACAAGAATAAAACCTATCCTAGCTCCTTAACAACAGTTCAATACATTTCATTCCCTTGCAGATACACGTCTATTTCTATCATAGTTGCCATAGCAACTGCATCACAGAGCTTTAACTGTGGATAATTTTTAGGCTACGTACCTAGAATTGCTTTTCACATGTGCAATTTCATGGAGACACTCTTGGTTGGCGGTCCAATTCTTCCAACCATGAATCACTTGCAAGCAGTTGTGTACTTGTGTTGCCACTAAGTCAAAGGGAACAAGCCGAGAGGCGAGATAAAGGGCATTGATACGCTGAACCCGTAAGTCAGCCAGCCAGGCCTATCCAATCAACAGGAGCGCCTGCTGGGATACACACAGGCTCTCTCCATCTCTGACAAGGTCACCAAATCTTCAGCAGAGAAGACTCCAACCTCACAGTTGTGAAGAAAGTAGTTCTTTTCTACCCGAACACACACACACATGCACACGCGCGCGCACGCACACACACACACACACACACACACACACACATTGAACCTGGACCTGGTGCATTTAGATCAGGATATAAAATCTTTATATCTTTTTATCTATATCTTTAAATACAACAACAATGATATAAATATCATTGTCTATATATAAAACAACAATTATATATATATACATATATATATATATAAGATCTCAACATCTATATATCTATATCTATATTTACAATAATAATGATAAAAATGAATATATTTAATTATTAAGTAAAATGTAAATACATTTACAGTATTAAAAGGAAAAGAGAAAAATGAATTATATGAATGATGAAGGTAAAAATGGGAAATAAATCCGTATTGGTCCTCTGCATAAAGATTCTCATTTGAGTCAGTGACAATGAAATAGGAGAACATCAGTTGTAAGTTGCTGTGATTTCATCACAAGCAACATCCCAAGGTTGCAGTGTTCTCAGCATTCTCAATGACATAATTGTCATAACGTTCCCTCTGGTCTTCCCTCCGAGTGTCTGTTTGCAATAATGCCTGAAGTGACATATCATGACGTAGACCTGTTAAGTATGCTGTATGGGACCCCTTGCATGAGTCTGCATTTCCATCTTGACTCCCTAAACTTTGACAGAAACCTGATCAAATCATTAACTACAGCAGTTGTATTCGCTCTCACACCTGCACTGCCCTTGACATGCCTGAACTAAATAAGGATGTTTTGCTTCAGTGCAGGGATTTACGAAATAATTTGCATCGGTGGAATATGTATGAATGGTTTCCAGCAAGATGTCCTCAATGTCCACATGAGAGTGTCTGAGACACTCAAGCAAGTGAATAAGCAATTAAAGTTCAGCTGGAACATCATTACCTGGGTGTTTGGAGAGGCAAACCGTGGTTAAATGCCTGCACTGTGTGCCCCATAGTCACTCTCAGGTCAATAAGGTGTGATGTCTCTGCACAGCTGTGAGGGGAGTTAGAAGGTTATATTGCCTTTAATCGCCAATAATCACTTTATTTTATGTGTTGATACTTTTTAAGATTTTTTTTTCTTACTGCAATGGTTTTTACAATCACCCTAACCCTACAAAACATACTGTGACTTATATTTTGATGTGGGCCGATTCTAATATCGACTATATTACTTTTAATATATTAGCACATCAACTATACTTTATGTAGACTGTTCAACAGAATCAGATCAAAGTCCAAGTTGGGTACATGTTTGTACAAAAGTTTATTCCCCACCCAATATTTCCTATAAATTGTATAATAACCATTAAGTCACTGCAGCTTGTATTTTCATACAACTTTGGAATATATTTCTTCATCCAAATTTTTCCCTGCCAAGACAAAACTAAAAAACTATGAAATGGAAAAAAAAATTGATTTGATCAACTAAGATTTTTTTGATAGCAACCTTGTTGATAGATAGGTTTTTTGGGAGGTCATTTTATAAAATGTCTTCACATGTCAATCATCCATCCATCCATTTTCTACTGCTTATCCTGTTAAGGGTCACGAGAGGGCTGGAGCCTATCCCAGCAGCCTTTGGGCGAGGGGGGTGGGGGGGTGGGGGGGTCACCCTGGACAGGTTGCCAGTTACATGTAAATTAATCACAATTACAATTTTGCCAGATTTAAAAAAAATTAACTATGAGACTTATTGTAGTTTGATCAATAATTTTGTGAAATGGACCAGACTGACTTTAAAGATGACTTCTGAAAATGGAAAAGAACTCTACCAGTACATCTTGGTTAATGAAGTCAGGAGGGACCTAAAAACAACTTCTTTGCTCTTAAGTCAAGTCAATTCAATTTTATTTGTCTAGTGCCAAATCACAACAAAAGTTCTCTCATGACACTTTACAGGTAGAGCAGGTCCAGTACCACACTCCTTCAATGAATTTACACCCAACAATTCTCCATCAGCAGCACATCCTGTGATGAAAACCTTCCTTTTAACAGGCAGGAACGTTGAGCAGATCCAGGCTCAATGGGGACGGCCTTCTGCTTTGACCGGTTGGGGGTGAAAGAGAGCAGGAGAGTGGGGCAGAGACAAAGACAGATAATGGAGGAAGACAGATATGCAGAAGGAAAGAGAGGGACAGAGATAAAGAGAGAGAAAAGGGAAGAGACTGATGGACAGATGGGGACGTGAGCAGGTGATGCTACGGGTGGCAGCTTGAGCCTCTCAGGTCTGTAACCTCCTCCAGCATTGATCTGGGATGAGGGGAGCCCAAAGGCTCTGGAAACAAAGATGAGTTAGTAACACATACGAGTATGATTTATGTATGACACATATAGGAGGACAGAGAGGAAAGAGAGGAGGAGAGAGAAGCCCAGTGCACCATGGGAGATCCCCCGGCAGTCCAAGGGGTAGCCTAACCCTAAGCCTATAGCAGCATATCTAAGGACCAGCTTAAGCAGCCCAACTATAAACCTGATCAAAAAGGAAGCTCTTAAGTCTGCTCTTAAAGGTATAGAGGGTGTCTGCATCCCGGACCAAAACTGGGAGACGGTTTCACAGGAGGGGAGCCTGATAGCTGAAGGCTCTGACTCCTGTTCTACTTTTAGAAACTCTAGGAACCACCAGTAACCCTGCATCCTTGGAGCGAAGGGTTCTAGCTGGGTAATAAGGGACTATGAGCTCTGTCAAATATGAAGGTGCCTGACTGTTGAGGACTTTGTATGTTAGAAGGAGAATTTTGAATTCTATTCTGAATTTGACAGGGAGCCAATGCAGAGAAGCCAGTACATGAGAGACATGGTCTCTTCTGTTAGTTCTAGTCAACACACGGGCAGCAGCATTTTGGACCAGCTGGAGAGTCTTTAGGGACCTACTGGTGCAGCCTGATTGGAGGGAATTGCAGTAATCCAGCTTGGAAGTGACAAAGGCATAGACTAGTTTTTCTGCATCTTTTTGAGACAGGATGTGTCTGATCTTAGCGATGTTACGTAGATGGAAGAAAGCAGTCCTAGAGATTTGCTTTATGTGGGAGTTAAAGGACAGATCCTGATCGAAGAGAACTCCTAGGTTCCTTACGGTCGTGCTGGGGGCCAAGGTGATGCCATCCAGGGTACTTATCTCATTAGACAGGGTGTTTCTAAGGTGCTTGGGGTCATCCATGTTTTATTTCCTTTAGACCGGCCTCCAGTTTAGTCAGCTGATTTGTTTCATGTGGATGCATTACGTACAACTGTGTATCGTCTGCATAACAGTGAAATTAATTGAGTGTCTCCTTATAATGTGACCTCGAGGAAGCAGATTTAGGGTGAAGAGGAAATTGAATTAATTCTTAAAAATTTTCATAAGGAAATGGAAGTAAAATATATCAGGCAACGGGGTGGTGGGGCAGCTACAAAATAAAAGCTAAATTATTTTCAGCACTGTTTTTTGAAATTTAGAAGTAAGTATTTGTGACACCTCCAAATGAAAGCACTGTTTGAATGAGGATAATATAGGCCATGTTTAGCTTACTGCTATATCACATATTAGTTTGGATTTCACTGTTGGGTAGAAAGATCTAATTAAATATCTGTGTTTTGCTTACTTCAGTGCTTTTTAAATCTGTATTTGTTGTTAGGTAGAAAGACCTATGTACATTTTAGCCTTCATTGCTGACATTTAAAAAAAAACAAAACAATTCCATTCCAGATCTGCTCTTCATTTTAAACAAAACCTCATCCTGGCCAGAACATCATGTTGCAGTGGTCAGTTTGCATAAAGCATCAAGCAGCAGTTTCAGTGATGACCACAGGGTGTCATAGTCCAACAACAAACATGCAGCTGTGCTCTCCTGCTCAGAAGCTGGCCTTAACGTTACAGCAGTAGGAGGAACCATATGTGGAAAAACAGCCATCACATTATGTTGTCTGAGACCCCTGTCTATTAATCCCTTTGATGTCTAAGTTATGCTTTGGTGAAATTTCCTGTCTTTGATCCGTCTTCCTCTTGAGTGTATTACAATATCCCAATTAGCCTGCCACTGATATTAAATATTACATCAGGAGAATGGGTACAGCTTTGATAGTACATGACAATACACAATTCGAAGGACAGCGAGAAATGAGATCTTGAACTTTGATTGCTACCAGGTGCTGTGCCCATCTCACTGTTTCAGACGCTCCTTGATCAAAGAACATGATGCATCACTGTTGAAATACACCTGCAGCAGATCCAAATCTAAATCTGTGACCTTAACTGAGTGGGATGATGCAAAGATGTATTCTCCTCAGTGGCACATAATCAGTGTTTTTCTGTCCACCAATATCAGAGTGATTATTCTGGTCCTACAAGTGATATTTCCAGAATGTGGCAATCAAATCAAAAGGAAACATACACTAGAGCTCTAAAAAAGTCAGTTTTATTCAAAGAGATGACGCTCATCTGCTTTTCAATAAGAGAGGTTGAACTGTGCCTGAGTATTGTATCAGTGACAAGCCATGGCCAGCAGGGAGCACTCTCCCCTAATGTCCCGCACCACCTTCACAACTCTATCACACTGAGGTCTGCTGCCACACTCTCCTCGTCTCATAGCAACCTCAGAACCCTGCCTCCAATCACTACGGATACCGGGAGGGACAGAGGGAGGGTGGGAGAGTGTAAAAGAGTCAGAGGAGGAGGAAAAGAAGCTGATAGGCATCATCATCCCATGCAGCAAAACTGAAGGACAGCAAAGCTAAGCGCCTGGTTGCAGAGTGGAGACAGAGGTGGATCATGTTGAGTTGGGGGATCTGGATGGGAGAGGTGATTCATGGAGCCAGGGGTCTATAGAGATCATAATTCAAATCACCTATATTATGGACCGTGAAGTTGAAGAGAGTGATTGCCCCAACCAAACCAGTTTGTCTTGAGAGCCCCCTTTGCTTCGATTCCACAGCTGACAGTCACTCCTCCCCCAGCAGCCTCCCTTACCCCTTCCTTTTACTCGTCCCCCTTCTCCTGCTGCCCATTAAATTTGATGGGACAATCATCATCTCTGGTCTGTCCTTGTGACTCCTTGTGGATCTCTATGTTTTTGTTTTGTTTTTTTAACACCACTCCTCCTTGAGGTTTTGGGTGCTTAACTCTCCTGTGATCTACCACACGCACGTGCATGCATGCATGAACACGTGGTCCAATTAAAAAATATGCACGCAGTCCACAGCTGTATCGTTATACCTATGACATCACACACGTCACATTCACTTACACCTTGTATGTTGGAGATGCCACACACATCACTGAGCCTTGTATAACATTCTGAGTATGTCATGCATATAGGGCACAAAGAAAATATACTTCTCACACACACCTACACATGATCGTCACTGGCAATGCTAGCACACAAGTGTTCCCACAGTCCTCATGTGAAGCAACAGTGACCTTAGACACTAGATCTCCTCCCTGTGGCGGTTGTCATGTGGGAATGAGCAGCAGAGGTAGACACATGACAGGATTCAGTCAGGAACACTGAGCCATCAATGTCAGGTGTTACTTCCATTCAACATACATATTTATACATCTGTAAGTCATGTCCTCATGAGTCCCCATGACAGTGAGTTTGTGGCATGATTATACACCTGACTTCAAATGTTTTGCTATCTATAATATATTTTTCCCTGTTTGTATTCTCCTAGTTTCTATATGTAATTTATTAATGTAACTGTACGCACTGTTAGTTATTTTTCCCTTTTATTCTTTATCACGATCTTTATTATTGTAAGCTGTCTTTTGGTACCAAAAAAGGGGCGAACAAATAAAATAAAATAACTGCACCTAAGTTTGCTGATTCATTGATTCATCTGCTTTTGAAACATTATTAAGATTATTCACTGCTAGACGACAATGCACCAATAACATACCTTTGCAAAAAAAAAAAATCCATGAAAAACAATTGCTTCAATTATTGAATTAGTAATATATAGATCTTTACACGAGTATAACCAACAATGAGAAAAATAAATTAATACTACTAATACTACTATCATGTAAAAAATGGTAAAAACTCCATACTGTGATACCACTGTCATACATTTGTTCGGCCATTACTGAATTTAATTCTGCCTTGACAGAAAAATAATATTTTTGGTATGATATGACATAATGTGATATGCTGTAATATGATGTGATGAGATGCTTTGTCCAGTCCCATTTATTTCCTGTGTTGCCATAGCATCAAGAAAACTGTTCGAGGAAGGGAAAAAAATTTGACTGAAAAACTTTAACTCTGATCTACGAAAGAGATGAAGGCGCAAGAAGAGAGGTGGGAGAACGTGTGTGTGTGTGTGTGTGTGTGTGTGCGTGTGTGTGTGCGTGTGTGTGCAAATGGAGGGATCAACAAAGAAAACGCTGCCTGTTGTTGCCTAGGCAACCATCTTTTTCTCTCTCTCTTTCCCCTCTCCTATTTAACCCTTTCTCCTTAGCACTTCCTTTTCACCTTCTGTCTTTTAGTATCACAGCAATCTCACACTTGTTGATGTTCTATCACTCCATCTGTCCCTCTCTTTATCCACATGCATCTCTTTGCTCCCATCTCACTTTTTTACTCCTCACTGTGAAATAAAATCATGATTTGTGAGCTGTTCAGACTCATCTTCCTCTTGAATATTCCCCCTCCGGTCTGCACACCTGTCATTTTGCTTTGTTCACACTGAGTCATTATGTGCTAGAGAACAGCAACAATTTGTGCTGAACTATGTTAAGTATCTCTAAGTAATTGTTCCTCTACTGGTGCTTTTGGTGAGTTGGACACGTGGCATAACATGGTTGTTTGCTTGCAGAAAATAAACAATATCCTGAAGACAGAAATGCTGGTGATACAGTGAAGTTGATTTTGAAGGATTAAAGTACTATGTGGCATATTCAAAGAGCTGGGTGAGTGTTTGTGTACATTTGGAATATATGCAACACCTTTTTGCACACATCTATGCAAGAAAGTGTTGAATGACAAAGATTTAGTGACTATGTTGCTTGCTGAGCGTGCAGTGGCATCAGTAACAACTCCCATGTGGGTATGTTAAAGGACCATGCCGACTTTTAGGAAAATATGCTTATTTATCATCCACCCCAGAAGGAGACGGACACTCTTTTCTCCTCTATGGGCGCACCTGGGAGTTGAGATCAGAAGTGACCAGCTGAATGCTGGTTAGCCTAGCACAATTAATGGGAGAAGATGGGCAGGTTAGCATACCTCCATTTTGCCCACTCAGCATTAAAAACTGTAGTTCTTCCTCTGTGTCTAAATAGATAAGGCTTAGGATCTTGGTTTGTAATCCTCCTTATCACCTAAAAAAGTCAAGCATGATTAGTAGCCGCAGTTTTAAATGATTTAATCGTGAACGTTACTTGCTATCCATCTTCTTGAGAACAGGCAACTGCTGAACCAGACAGACATGCGCCAAGTTCTGATGCTTTACTATAAAAGCCGGTCAGGATTTTAGGACCAAAATTTATAGACCAAATTCACAACTTCCAAAGAAAGTAGAACCACTGATCATAACACTTCAGACTGTAAATGGGACAAGGTCAGGTTATCAGCGAGGCGTATGCTGAAGAATCTGATACTTATACCCATCTACAAAAATTCCACTGATGTATAACGGAGTGCGGCCATTCATACACTGCCTCTTTTAGTCTACAATCATCTTCTTTGTTTTGCAGAGGTTATCATTGCTTCACCACTCTGATAACACTCTGACCTTTTTTTTATATATCCCTCAGTGATGAGGCCCAGGAACATCATCAGCAAACGTGGAGATGAAGTTAGATTGGGGCAATAACTTTTACTTCACCCCACTCACATCCACCCTTGAAGCCTCTCACCATTCTTCCTCTTTTGTTTCAATGGTGAGTGCTGGTAGATGAAACCATTTTCTTGTCAGTGAATATTACAGCTGAAGTCCTACAACCAGAACCTGCTTTACCAGAGTGGAATGTAACAAATCATCAAGTTTATGTCTCTTCAACATGACAATTACTTTTTTTTGTTAGAGAGGGTAAAGGGGTAGAATCCAGGGGAAAACAGGAAGGTTAACAAGGACCAGTGTTTTCTGATAACTGCTGCCAGCCAAGAATTTGTCTGGTACAAAGAGAAATGTTAATTGTTTCCAGTCTTTTCTAAGTAAACCTGGTGACTATCTTGTCAAAAGAAGCAGAACAAAACCTTTAAGTGAACTTGAGCCTACATCACCCTTTTTCACATTCTAGTCTTTATCTAGTGCTTCTGCTTCCTCCCTAAAGCCAAAGTGGTGCATTTCATGTCTATATTGATCATTAAGTCGCTGTGTAGGTCATCAATGCTGGAATCCAACTGCAGTAATCAGTAGCGGTACCTGATGTTCTTCCAAAAAATAACTCTCTACATCCCCCAGCCAAATATAACAAAACGGTTTGTACACTATGGTCAGTGTATGTGTATGTGAGTGTTTGTGTGTGTGTGTGTGTGTGTGTGTGTGTGTGTGTGTGTGTGTGTGTGTGTGTGTGTGTGTGCTATCTGAATATTTCAAACACAATAAATCTACCTTATATTATAGCAAATCATGAACATTGGGGTAAATCAAACAGTCCAGCTCTTTTTGATTGATGTGCCAGGCCCTACATTAAAGATGTGCTTGAAATGCACCATTGCTCATGTAAATGGTATCTTTCTTTGCTGCTTCAGACCCTTCTCCCCTCTGTTTTTAACATAATATATCCTGTTGCTAGGTAACTAATAAAGGTTGAAATGTTGATACTGCGTGAAGAGCAACAAAAAAAAGGAACCAGCAATTTAAAAAACACAGGGACAGGGAAATCTTGTACTTATAAGTGCAATAACAAAAAAGATCAATAATGATTTCAAATGAGTCCTCTAGAGTCACAAATTTTAAAGATGAGTCACTGAAACTGACTCACTGAAGTACATTTTCATCTCTTGTTCTTCCCAGCTGACCCTATGATGTTCCCTCTATAATTCCTTGAGTGTTTTCTGATTCTATCATGGAAGCCTCCTCCTATGTGTATGCAGTACACCTCCAATGCTGGAGGCATGTCAGCTGACTCCTTGCAATACGAAACATCAGCCTTCCGAGCTCCCACGGGATGTCTGAGTTTCGCCCAGAGGGAAACAACAAGAACATCTTCCTCGCAGCAGGCCTAGAGGGTGAGCTTACAGCCAAGCATCTGGTTGCCATCCTTTGACCCATGAGGCCCTTTTGGGCACAGTCCCATGAAAGCAACAGGGTGTAACCACTCTTTGGACCCACCACCAGCAGGGTGAGACATCTGGGTCGGATGCATTGCTGAAGAGGTAGCGGACTGAGGCGTGAGACGAGACGTGCGTTGAAGTGAAGCAGTGGCACTAGACAAAGTAGGGCTCACTTCAACACACAAGCTGTGTTGGAGTGATGGCGTGAATGGCAACAATCAGCCATTTCATGTGTGGTTGGTCTGCCATGGTCCAGACTGGCATCTCATCAATGGGATGGATAATATTCTATCAGGATTAACCCATAGAAGAGGACCCTTGTTTCTTTGGTGATCTCCTTGAATTTCCTTGAGTGTCACTGGCAGATGCCTTACCCTTTATGTCTTGATATCTACTGTGCAATGACATGTATCCTGAGGACTTAAATCATCCCTTGACTTTTCATCAATCATCATTGAATGGATTGCCATAAACGCTGATAAACATACGCCCCTATATGAATTCCCAATCACAGCTTTGTATTTAGTGATGACAAAAACGATTTTAAATGCTGCACATACGTTTTAGCATTGTCCTGTGAGCTATTAAGAGTGAAGCTTGCATGACCTCACAGAGATACTAGGATTGTGGTCACCCCACTCTCTCGCTAATCTCAATTCTACAGTTCACTTGAAAGACAGAGATATATTTAAACTGAGTAGAAATGCTAGAGGATGTTATGTATCGAGATGAGAAATGGTGTTCCTTTCAATTTTAGGTTTCAACACCAAGCATGTTTTTGATGCTAGTTAAGCATCCATTGTCCCCAACTGAGACTGCAAGAGGTGGGTGGAAATGTGAACGGGAGGCAGGACAACTCAGTGCTTAGAGAAGTAATTATTGAGTCATTGGTGTTGATAAAGAACCCTCTCAAACTCCTGCAGATATATTGTGGTGATTTTGTAAGCTGAGGCAGTGTGGCAGGAGCAGAGATGGTGTAAGGAACAAGACAGAGCCGCCTGAGAGAATCTCGAGGGGGCTAGATGGCATCAGACAAGGTTGTTTCGAGTGCCAGTAGCAGCGTGGATCACGGAGGGGATAGACCCAGACCCAACCGCTCCACCATATTCACCATATGGTTATAGTTTCCCCGGCAGCTCTGTCCTTTCCTCCTGCCCCCAGGTACTCCTGACAGCCAGGAGAAAGAGCAAGCTTATGTGTGATAGAATGAGCTTGTTTGTGAGTGTAGTGATTAATCTGTGAAAGGAAGAGTGTGTAAACACCTAACGGGGTTTTCAGATTTTGTGGAGCATGGTTTGTGTGCCCACAGCTTTCAAGAGATTCAAGAACAGGGACCTTCTACAGCCTATAGAAGCTATAGGACCGAGGTTTCACACAATTCCTGTGAAATGACTTGTTTCACTATCACAATTTGCATCCTCTTGCACTAGTTTAGGAATCAGGCACATTTAGCTTGAAGCTAATGGCGACTCACAGCTAACAACAGCTACAGGAACAAAACAAGAGCAAAAACTGTCTCAAACTGCATATCTTACTGTATAGTCCACATGGTCTTTGTCCAGTCCTATTCTCAGTAATCTGCAAACACTTTAATTTGAGCTGAAAATAAACTAACCAGAACTCCTCTGGTTTGGCCCCTGTTCACTGTCGCGCCAATGGGACCAGCGCTGTGCTTAACTTCACACTGAACCAGAATTTTAATACTGTAGTTAGCTTTTTGCCTAAATTCAAGGGTTCCTGATTGACTGAACATTTATTGGAAAAAATGATGCACTATAGCTTTAATACACCAAACAAATGAAATCAATAAACATTTGAGAGAACACTGAGGTGTGTGTGTGTGTGTGTGTGTGTGTGTGTGTGCGTGTGTGTTCAGTAGAGTTTAAAATTCCAAAGTACAGCAGAAAACACAAAACAAAGTTAAAAAGACAGTGCAACTTGCGTGAAACTTGTAGTTTTTATTATCAATACTCAACACTTCATTTGTTCATCATGTACAAAGAGAAAGAATAGTCTTATTTGAGCACTTATAATCTTAGATATCATTATTATCCTTATTAGAAGTATGTTGATGATGTTTTTTTGCATTTTGTCATGACATGGTTAATTTTGTTATTGAGATTACTTTGATTGATTCCATACAAAAAAAGAAGATAAATGTTTTCCCCATTATTCAGTATTTACACAACCTGTACAATTAGTTGATTTTGTGTAGTTTTCTTTCCCAACAGTGTAAAAATTTTGGCATTATTTTAAAGAAAAGGGCCTCAAAAAGAGAAAAGAATGGCCAAATATATTATGTATATCATTATGTATATTCGTCTTATGTTACATGTTGTTGAGCCACAGTAAATTTAAGTAGTTTATGTAGTTTCAGTGGAGTGTCGTAAACCTGCCCAACTTAAATACATTTTGTAGCAACCCCTTACATCATCATTTCCATCCAGATACGGCCATCCTTTAACACGTTATATGTATGGATTACGGTGATGGGTTATAGCGCTATCAACAAACAAACCAAACTGCATTCTTTAATAGAATTTTTTTTTTATGAATCAATATAAATCAAATACTTACACACTCCAAGAGTTTTAAATATTAGTAAATTAATTATGCAAATAAATAGGGTTATGAAAAAATGATGTACAGCCAAATTACTTGTCAGCAAATGAATAGAATATAACAATGTAATTCTTCCTATCTGCACAAGATGACACACGTGAGACAAAAGTAATACCAGGTGATCAGCAGAGGAATGGAATGAATGAAAATCATAGAAATACTGATGCAAACAAAAAGATCAAATTCTCTCCACTTGAAATGTGACTTCAGCGGCCCCTGTAGCTGGCCTGTCAAGGTCTTATTTGGTCCCATATGTCAAGATTTCAGACATAAAACACACATCAACTGAGGTGACCCTCCACCTTCAGGATGTTCCAGCCCACTACCATACCACAGCCATGCCTTGTGTTGTAAAAATGTGACACAGTGTTTTGCTCTATAAGAATCATCTGAGCAAATGTGTTGTGGCATGCTCGTGTGCAGAGAAGCAGAGAGGCAGAGAAGCGAGGCTGGGACCTATTTGGCCTTGAGGGAAATAAAGACTTCTGACGAGCCTGCTTGCTCTGCAGCACTCGCTGGCTGCAGAGCAGCTGGAGGTGGTAAAGGTCTGATGGTGGCATATTCACCACAGTGTCATGTGTACCTCCACTTCCAAACCTGTAAACTGGCCCAAAGCAGCCTTCCAATGCATGAAAATATAACAAGAGATATATTGGCACATACAGTATACAGTAAGAGGATTTGGTCATGCTGTTTATTGCAAATAAGAAGAATAAGTGAATGGAAAATATGCAAAATTTAGGTGGATATATTTTTCACTTTTAAATCAACCCTTAAGACAAGAAAGCAATTGAGGATAAAAAGAAAGATGAATTCCTTTTCTCAGGGCTGAGAAGATTAGTAGCACGCAAAAGAGGAGCAGGGAAATAATTTCTGGCTGCATATGCACACAAGAAATTACAGATTCTATTCCTTGTTTCATACAGAGAAACAAAAAAAAATCACAAGATAAATCCAAAGCTTTTAACTTAACAGCTGTCAAAAAAAGACAAATAAATAAACAAATAAAACGGTTTAGTTATACGTGAGCTAAAATATAGCAACAACAGTTGATTCCCCCAAAGCAAAACGATACAAAAGGAGACATGACAGAGTAAATGTTTCACCTTTTAATAAGGGGTTGCACAAATGCATTTCAGCTTCAAGTGAATTCTCAGTAACATTAAACAATCTGTCTTGGTTCTCACAAGATTGTGCTGAAAACGCTCAGCAACATTAACACCGGGGGAAATGTCCAGTGCACACGTGTGTGTACATATGTGCACACGCACACACACACACACACACGCACACACACACACACACACACACACACACACACGCACACGCATGCACGCACACACACATATACAATATACACACTATATATATATATATACTATATATATATTGTGTGTATATATGCATAAACCGATATATGTATGTATACACATACATATATGTATACACATACATATACACACATATATACATATATGTATGTGTGTATATATACACGTATGTGTATCTATATGCATACATATACATATATATATTTACACAAATACACATCCACACGCATATACATATATACTTTTCTTCCTTTACCACAGTGATTTCTATCCCAAATATAGAGAGAGAACAGGATAGGCCGGGCCGACGATGGCTCTAAATTCTGTGTGCAATCACCATTAGAGCCCAGGTCAAAAAAGCGGGCAAGAAAAACACAAATATTTTGTAAGATCTGAACAAGGATTGCAGCTTAAAAATGAATGATCACAATATACTGCGTCTATATGCAAATATCATCTATGTATACATGTAGTATTGTATTACATAAATGTGTAGATAATTGACTTGATCTCAAAAAGCATAAAGATTAGCTTGTCTTAAAAAGAGAGAATCTAACACAATTCAAGGGAAACTTAGCAACGACTCCTAAAACTAAACTTTTCCCTTTGATCACTAAACATCTACACCTACAGTAAATTATCCTCAAGTTCTCAAAACACTTCAGTGAAAATAAGAAAACGATTTCTTAACATAATACCGATTGGTAAACTATCATAATCAAGTAAACATGAGATTTAAAGAAGAAGAGGATCAATTTTATCACTTAAGATTAGTAATATTTGTGTCATAACTATATTTTGCACATTTTTGTTCTTTTTTTTAGTTTTTATTATTGTTTTATTTCTTAAATTGCTGTAAAACATGTTGAAAGTTACATCCTGTCTGTCCGTTTACTGTACAAAGTGAAAAGTTTGGAATATATTATTTACAAGGGTTGAACATACTAATGCTGACACTGATAGATGCCATCACCAAAGTCTGTCTTCTGCTTGCTCCTATTTCCTTGCCATTGTACCATCTCCAATCTCTCTCTCTTATAATGGCCATTCCACATGTGCACATATATAAAATTCCAGAGATTCCACTCTATTTATTAGGAGAGTTGTAAGTGATGGAGGGATGGATCGGTTTGATTTAAGGCTCGATCATGCTCATTTTGATGGTATTGTCTGTAGAGTGAGGTGGGAGGAGAGTCTGCCAGATTTATGAGTAATTATCAGCAGGTTAGTGTGTGTGTGTGTGTGTGTGTGTGTGTGTGTGTGTGTGTGTGTGTGTGTGTGTGTGTGTGTGTGTGTGTGTGTGTGTGTAGGGGAGCAGCTATTATCATTTGGTGACAACATATGTACTTACACACACACACACACACACACACACACACACACACACACACACACACAAACTTGAACCTGGTGCATTTAGATCAGGATATAAGATAGAAATCAGCAATGACAAAGATCACACACTTGAGCAGCTCCAATCTCTGGCAATCTCCCACAGCCCTTGAACTTCTGACTCCACCCGCTAATTAACAATCAAACCTTTGAAAAACTAAAGAGGCATCTGTATTCTGTACAGCTATGACAAGTCATTATCACACAGGGTGGGGGTGTGGTGGGGTGTGGGGGGGGGGGGATGATAAGGCGTGTCTACTGAGTGCCTTGTACCTACTCTTGGTAAAGGTCCTGTGCAATAAAACGAGGCTTCTTGAGCTTAAACAACTATCTACATCAGTCAAAGCTGAAACTTTTGCAAGATGGCCACCTTTGTGCAAAGGTGCCTTTCTCAAATAGACATCCTCAGCTCCAGCTACTACCAGTATAATTGTCACAGGGCGACATTTTGCTAACATAAATGACTGTGCATATATCAATTATACACAATGTCCAAACAATGTGTGACTTCTACGACATACTAGTGAGAGGCCGAAAAAAGTAAGTGCCTGGTGACTTGATTTCATGTAACCTGAATAAAAGAAGTTGAGGAAAGGCTGCCGTGCTGTGAAGAGAGTCACATCGGTCACTCTGTGACAGTGGGACATCCTGAATACAACTGCTTCATAAAGCGCTGCCCATTCTTAACATATGAAATCATTTTACGAAGTTATAAAACATCTCCATCTTGTATTTAAACTATTGTCAAGAGAACACCATAACAGGCGGATGGCGTTCTGCTCCGTCCTGGTGTTGCTGCGTGTGAACTGGAGGACACATCCACTGGAGACCATTAAGGCACGTCCTTCCTCTCTTCAGCTCTCAGCTTCTGACGTTGTTCACAGTAATAACACAAGTTCAGAGCCACAAAAAGTGTGTGTGCACTTGTAATGTCTTGAAGTAAGGATCTATTAGCTCTGCGCCAGTCGTCACAATCCCATTGGAACTATTTCCACAAGGAGTAAACAAATGAATGAGCATGGACTCAACTATTCTTCAGAAAAAAAAGGGCTCAGTCTTTCTGGTTATTGGGTTGAACAAAGAATAACCTTCCTAATGCCAACCGGCAGAAAAAAGATACATGTACAAATATTAAAAGTGAAATATACCAATAGAACATAAAACAAACAAAAACAACTTAGTGATAATATAAGCAGTGTTATCATAATCAGTACTAATATCTTTGTTATTCACAATGTTATTATTATTGTTGTTCTTATACCCTGTTTTTTTCTATAAGAATATCTTATTATTTCATTCATGATTGTATTTCTCATAGCAAACAAGATCGGGTCTTTTGGCATTGGGGATGAGGAGGAGGATGAGGAGCAGGGGCAGAAAGGAGGAGGAGAGAGAGCAGGCTGTCTCCTTCCAGAAAGAGAGAGAGAGAGAGAGAGACAGACAGAGCAGGCTGTCTCCTTCCAGAGAGAGAGAGGGAGAGAAGACATCTCCTTTGTCGCGACTTGGATAAATGTGACAACGTCTCCTTTCGGCAGTTACACTGGGCCAGATGGGCAGCTCGCTCCTCTCTCCAATCTTGCAGTCTCTCCTCATAAGCACTCGGTGGGAGCTCTCAGACAGCCATCAAATCTCACCAGGCTCACACATCCAATATGAAACTAAGATGAGGTGTTGCCTCTTGGTGATAATGGCCAAGTACATTGGCTTCTGCCTCACCAGTGGATGAAACGTTGGGCTTGAGTCGAGTGCATTGGCGAGGTTGAAGGGAATGCTGATTGACTGTGATAGGGCATAAAAGGAGAGTAGCTTTGGCCGTTTCTCAGAGAGGGTGAACATCCCACACCTCTCCAGGGTGTCCTGATTTTTTTTCTTTCAAAATAATTTTTTTCTCCATTGCTCATTTTTTTTTTTAATGTTGTAGTCTCTTCCTTCTCTGGTTCTCTCCTCCTTTACCTCATAGGGTTGTAGTGTGTGGACAGTGTCTTTAAAATCATCCCTGATCTCCTAACACTACATACCTCTATTCCTCTCCTCCTCTTCCCTTGCTGTCATGTACTTATCTCTCACACATCAGACTCAATGCTGGATAGTTTCTCGTACACATGGCCATTGCTTCCATTGAAGGGTCGTGGGGGACCGACCCCAAGCATGGAACCGTGGTGGTTCATCCCACCAAGGCTGAGCTCTTTCGGAAAACGTGGGGTGACACTGGAAATTACCCCCGCTGTGGCAGATGCTGGCAGATATGACGTCGCATTCATCTGGCCCCTAAAGTCACTTCGGCTGTTTTTGGCAACTTGTTGCTGCTGCTGTTGCTTTTTCATGTAATATTGTTTTGCTCCGTGCATCAGACACTGGTCGTCGCCAAAAGTGGGTATAAAGGGGTTCTGGTTTACCCGATCAGGGTAAAGAGATTTGGATAAAGAGAATGCTGCCCCACCTCCTCCTTCCATCAAAGACCTATCTCTATCTCTCATGTCTCTCTCTCCGATGGAGCGACGGTGGAGGCCCTCACCACCTCTGAACAGGCCAAATGGTGAGCGGCTTTCACCACCATAAAACAAAGGGTCTCTGTCTCTTTCTCTTTCTCTCTCTGAGCCCCCATGACGTTCAAATATGTGTGCAAAAGGGCTGGTGCCCTCCATATAGCGTTCTTTCTCCTTCAAGCTAACACTTCTGGGTGGAGGCAGCATTCCTCCCATACCTGGACCACTCATCCCTCCGACTCCTCCGAGTCCCCCCATCAAGCTTCCCATCCCACCCGACTCCTCTTTCTGAAGGTCGACAAATGTGTCATACGAGTGCTGCCGTCTGAGTGGCTTGCCGAATCCTCCTCCCTTCCTCCTTTGCTGGGCCTGAGATTGAGACTGTGGGACTGCGGCCATACCTCCCCCTCCTCCCCCACCTTTGCCTCCCCCCATCTGTTCCAAGAGGTGGTTGTTGTCCTCGCTGATGTCATAGAGGTTTCCTGTCTTTTTACAGCCCTCACAGCGCATGCAGGTTGCAGAGCTGGGGCGGCTGCCCCCCCCACCTCCCGAGGACCCGCAACTCATTCCACCACCATACCCGCCAGCACCCCCTCCTCCATGTATGGACATCTGCTTGCCTCCTCCTCCCCCACTAGCCCGGCAGTTCCTGCACTCCCACTCTCCTCCTGCCAAACCAGATCCTCCCCCACTCTTTGAATCTGACTTTTTGGGTTTACTCTTAAGAAAGTCATCCACTGGAACCAGAGAGGTGCAGGTGGGCACTCCTCCATCTCTACTCCCAGGACCCTCTGTCAGATCCACATGTTCCCACTGAGGGACACCTTCCTTTGGCCGAAATTGGTCCAAATAAAAATCCCTAACGCTTTCCTTTTCTCTAAACAAATAGGAATTCCCATCATTGTTTCCTCCTCCACCTCCACGCTTGCGTTCAGAGGGCAAAAGTGGTGGGGAGGCAGAGCGGTGGTTGTGGTAGTGGTGGTGGCTGATGTGGTAGGGTTTCCTCCTGTAGCCTAGCTCGATCTCATCCAGCTCCCTCCTGGACTTGGCAGAGGCTGGCCTCTTTTTCAGGCTATCGCGATACTGTTTGCGCTTCTTGGCATTGCCCTCTAGGTTCCCATATGTTACTGTGTGCGTGGAAATGTCAGAGACATCAGAGCGTATATTCCCATCGTCATCTCCTCTGCCTCCACAGTAACTAGGCCCAGGGATGTAGGTGGAACTTGAGGCACCTCCCTTGAAAGAAAACTTCCCATACAGGTCAGGCAGGCCTCCTTGGAAGCCCTGGCCTGAGGGTGGAGTCTGTCCTGATAGCAGGTCGAACTTGCTCATGTTCCTGTGGGTCAGTGCTGAGCAGGGCTGGGTGGTGAAAATAGGAGCCACCCCTCCCCCTAAGCTGTCACAGTCAAACATGCCACCCTCCAGAGAACTAGCACTGCCCAAACTATGGGGCCTGTTAGGAGGGGGTCCACTGAGCCCAAGTGTTGAACCATGATGGTGCAGGTAGTGATCCTGGTATAAATTGCTGTCCTTCAGGTGGATGTTACCAAACGTCCTCTCTACCTCACTGATGTAGTCACTGAACATGTTATCTTCTGGTAAGTAAGGTGGCTTGCAATCAGAGTGGCCTGCTAGGCTACGTCTGTGTTCAGAGATGTCGTACACAGATGATTCACGGCGGATGAAATCCAGAGCGCTGTGTGGTGAGCCATTCACCCCTGACAGAGAGGCCATGTTCTTTGCGGTGCGTAGGAGGCGCATGATGTTGGAATGGGTGTTGTTCATGGTGGCTGAAGGGGAGTTCAATGCTGAGCTGCTCTTCTCTTCAATCTGCACCCCATGAATACAGCTGTAGATGCCCTGTGAGGGGGAGATGCAGGCAGAAGAATGAATAATATAAACATTTCATAAATCATTGTCATTCACTATAACTAATACTCGATGTTTGATTGCATGCAAAAACTAAATGTTACCATACTGAACAGAGACCTTTTCCCACTGGCCAAAAAACCTTCTAAGAACATTAAGAATTGCTTTTATCTGCAATGGGAACAGGTTTAATCGGTGTTCCCTCCCAGGTCAAATGACTCCTGGGGTAAACGCAGTGATTTGTCACCACCCACATCCAATGAGGTCCAGGATTCCACTATCAACAATAACTTATATATTATGGAGGCAATGAAAGTCTATGCCGGTAGCTTCTGTGACTTTTTGTCAAGTCAGCAAAAAACTGCGTTTGACTGAAACAGAAGATATAAAACACTGCTGCTATCATAAGGGCTTTCTTCTACTGCAAAGACTAGAGCAGCTCAAGCGACGAACTTTTTTGACATCTTTTCACTTGTCACTGGTGCACTGACTGAGTTTGTGACATCAAACATGATGCACGAGGAAAAAACGAAACAGAAAGGTTAGTCCTTGTCCACTCACAATGAGAACGGAATGACTGAGCTTTGATTACAGAAGCTTGACAAAACCCCCTGTGTGTACATGAGTATGTGCAATGAAAAAAGGGTATAAGATGGACACTATATCTAGAACCTAGATGAGGTCCAATGAATTCATGCCGATGCTGTCAATACTTCACTCCCTACATACAGTAAGTAAAAAGCAAAAAACTGATGGGTAGAACCGTGTGCTATATCTGCTGGGGTAAGATGAAGGGAGTCAGACCTAGTGAGCACAGAGCATGAAGATTCTGGGGATGGTGTAGCTAGATTGTGGATGATTGATAAAGGCAATGGGGCAGTAAAAACCCCTGGGTCCCAGTGGTCAATACCTTTCATCAATGTGATTAGAATTCAGCTGAACAATATCCTCCGGCAGTTATTAAATACCTCAGTTCCGCTATCCCTCCAACAGCAATGGCCACAAAGCAGTCCCCTTGGAGGAAAAAGGCCAAGCCAAGGAGACACTGGTGTAGCATTACAGTGACAGAAAGATAAACTGCTCCATTTGCATTCGGTGATGTACGGTACAATATTCAGAGAGATAGAGGAGGCCAAATCAGGCATGACAGATGGGACAGTGTAGGATCAGATCAATTCCAAACAATGATTTTAGTCAGTTTTCTTGGACATGTGGAAATATAGGGATGCTCTGGCCACTGTTAAAGATCAAAGATCAGCTGACCTCGAAGCAGGCTCACCACTGTTGAGGTCACACCTCTGTCAAGAGGTTAGAGGTTACGTGGCTGTCAAACGCTCCCTCTTTGCCATTAATCTATGAATCGTACCCATCTCCCCCTTTTATCTGCTAATATGAATCATTCACCTCTCTTTACTCCTTTCTCTCATTTCCTGTAGTTGATTAGCAACCTAGAAAGAGC
The DNA here is from genome assembly GCF_037954235.1 of Aulostomus chinensis. Classification (NCBI taxonomy): domain Eukaryota; kingdom Metazoa; phylum Chordata; class Actinopteri; order Syngnathiformes; family Aulostomidae; genus Aulostomus; species Aulostomus chinensis. Next base: position 18,143,499 of record NC_141337.1, on the reverse strand, counting down.
CTATAATGTCCTTCATTCTTCACTCAGATGTAATATGTATCTTTCCTTCAATTTCACTCTGTTAACAGCGAAGAATGTACAGTTTGACCACAGATCAAACAGAAAGAGGTTTAACATACGAAACAACATTTACAAAATACAATATCTGATCTCTGATTTTGAAGATGTACACACAGTTTTCCTTTGTATTTATTTTCAATGATCATCAGATCCTTTTCTGTCTCATTTGTTCTGCTTTCACTCTGCCTGTTTGTTTAGATTCATTCCTTTCTATATTATTGTCCTGATTACGCTCCACCTGCTACTGCATCTGTCACCTCTTCCCTCTCATTTTTTTCATAATCCTATTCTAAACTGCATCTGTGTTAATCTCAGGATGATCTTCCGCCATTATGTTTTGACCTTTATAGATGTCGAGGTCGTATTGTGTTGAGTGACGATGGCATCTGAGCGCAAGGTGAAAATGAATATTCACTGTGTGATTCTTAAGCTCCCTTTCATCTGCTCACACACACACACACACACACACGCGCGCGCGCGCACACACACACGCACACACACATAGATACACACAAAATAAAAAAACTGTCGCAACTGACCATGTCTGGGGAGTTAATACTGCAGTGCATCAAATTGTGGACATTTAACAAAGTGATTTGTATTCAGCAGCAGATTTGATCTATTCTACATGCCCACGTAATGTAACAGTTGGCAGATTGCTGGCGGCCTGGTGTTACAGTAGCTGATTATTTGGGCAGGCTGTGTGAATAGCAATAACCAAGGCCTGAGGGTTGCTAAGAAATTTCAATTCACTGGGGGATCACAGTAAAAATCTATAAGTGATTAAACTGGTACAGAGAGGCAGGAAATCAGCAAAATAACTAGCCGCTCCCATTGCATACACAGCGGCTGCCTACATGCTGTAGATCGTAATTATAATACTGCCTGTATGTGTGGTGTGAGTATTAACTACTCACTGCAAATGAGCATAGCCGTGATCTAATACATATATTGTTCTCAAGTCATTCGAGGGCTTTTTGATCGATATAATTAATTTGTTTCAGTGTTGCAGGTTGGACCTGGAGGAGCAGGTAGCCAGGGGACAGCTGCTCACAAAGTCCCTCCTCGGGAGTAAGCGACCGTGAAGCCATGTGACTCACTAGCCGTGAAAGATGATTCATTTTTTACACTCCCGAGCTTAAATGTTAATTGCAGCACTAACAATAAAGTTTATTGGATTATGCTGTGAAATTAAAAATGCGGAATCAATCTGAGTGGCGGAGCAAGAAATAAAAAAAGGAAAAAAAATGACCAAAGGAAAGCAAACACTGGAGTCAATGAGAGGGAGACAATGTGATGCTGAGGATTGTGGAAAGATAATAAAATGTAATTTCCCCTGTATCTGTTTCACAATGGCTTGATTCTGCACATGCAAATGAACATATCTGCTGAATATTTTAACATTCTGAATGATCGGCCTTCATTTGTGGACATGCAGCATTTATTTATGTTGTCACACTGTAGCAGTGATAGAAGTTATTTCCTGAGCACCGAATGTTACACAACTGCTCTCCAATTCTGTCCGTTATCATAAAAATTAAAATGACGTAACATTGAAAAAACAACACCGAGCAGCCTGTCTGTGGACATTCCAATGCTCCTTGTACCCTAACAGATGAGTTCACGTAAACATGTCAGCAGCAACAATGTAAAATAAACAACATGGAAAATAATCAAAGCTGGGCAATGAAGTGTAATATTAGAGCGAAGAAAGGATTTTTTTTTTTCCCTGTTGCCTTGCTTTCTTGGCACAGGCAGAGCTGGCACCACAGCAGCATATCAAATGGAGGGAGATAGCAGGGTTTTGCGTCTCTCTGCTGTAAATTAGCCACGTGCTTTCGCCTGCAGCAGTTCACCTTCAGAGGCACACGGTGAATTACACCAGAGCCATGTCAAAACAATTGGAATGCAAATCAAATACCTCGGGGTGACTTTGGTCCCCTGGGATCAAGTAATCTACCCACTCTGGATCTGTGGCTGATTTTTGCTGAGTGAAATATTGATTTCGGCTGACCATTTTGTAAATATTTACCTCACAGAAGCCAGAGAGGTCTGAGCGACACGGCAAAAGGAGAATGCTTCTGTGTCTGAACACACATCAGAAGTTTAATTTGGAGTTGTCACACAGGGCGCAGGCTTCTTGAAAGAATCTCTAACTGAAGCCTCAAAGAATATTTTTATGTTAATCATTTAATTTCAAAGACATGAGAGACAGTAAAGCTGAGGATGTACAGGATGGTAGCAGAAAAGAGAGGGATTTTAATTGGAATCCATCTGCTGTTAACTGCAGTGGAAGAGACTTTGAGTGAGAATGTTGGTCATCAACTGCCTTTCTCTTGATAAGGGGTGTTCAACATAGGGTCCTAGAGGGAAATTTCAGAGGGTCCTCGGCAAAATGAAAAAGAACATCTTACGTTTTAAATGCTGGAGTGACATAGCATTGCTGAGTTGACCTTTAAATATATAGTTTTAAAAATCAATTGGCTTGTCTATCTTAACTGAGAAATATATATTTTCCGAATTCTGTTGTAAGTTGAAAATTTTTCTTATACTTTTTTTCCATGATTCATGCAAATTTTCAAAATAAGTCTTCCTAATTTCATGATGGCAGTTTCCAATGTCTTTTAAAAAAAAACTGAGTGATTTTCATAAGGAAAAAAAAGTATTTTAAATGGACTGGCAACAAAACACAATAACGTAACATCGACGCATCTACAGATTTGTTGTCTCAGTCCACCTCAGTGGTATGTTTGTGAAAGTAGCAAACTGCAGTAAGTATGAGAGTATTCCTTGCAGTGCATGTCTTCCTGTCCCCACCCTCTCTCACCCTGCTGATGGTGAAGACAAAGCCCGGACGGCCTGAGCAAACGCCCATGAAGCAAAAGCGTAGCTGCCAGTAGAACCAGTGTTCACAGATGAAGGTGATGAGCGATAAAGCCATGGCAGCACCAAGCATGTAGAAGACACCCGCCATGTTGTCCACATCCAACTGGCTTGACATCACCTCGTTCTTCTCATGGTGGCAGATTCCTGTTAGCCACAGGGACTCCAGCTCCTCCATCTCGCCTGGATAGAGATAGAGAAACGGATGAGAGATGTTGAAGAGGGCAGAATGGAAGGATGGTTAAGGGAGAGGAGGAGGGTGAGAGGAAATGACAGATGATGGGGATGTGATGATGACACAGGGAGAAGTGTTTTATAATTGACAAAGGAGTTTATGTAAAAAAGTGTCAAAAATGGGAAGAAATGTAAAACATAAAGGAGGGATATGATGTAACAACAGGATGAGTATTCGAGGACACCAGGGATGAAGTGAGTGATGCAACAGAGGAAGAGACAAAGGATTGGGAGGTCAGCTTGTTAGAATTGAAATACAGTCAGCTTCAAGGCAGACAGACAATAATGAGAACAGAGTAACACACACATGCCGTCGCTTACATTTTCACGGCATGGGTCCTAACTGCGGTCATGTCTGCAAATGTTCTGATCATCTGTATGTGTTTACTTCACCATGATCTCAAAGCGGAGGTAGAAATTGACTGGTTTATGCCTGCTGAAATCGCAAGCCAGGTTATTTGACCATTCTAACATTTGTCTCTTATTGTCCCCTGGTTTGGTCCAACACAGAAATAACTGACTAGGTAGATCGCAAAGAATCAGCTCATGTAGTCCTTTGTGTGAGTGTTGTATGTAATTGTAAAAATCAGGTTGAATTATTCATTAGTTCGCTAAAATATGATGTGAAAAAATAGATGTGACATATATATTAAAAAAAAAAAAAACTCAGAAAGATTTTGCAGTTTTCAGACAAACATCTTTATTCTGCTCCAGAGTTGTTTGGTATTTCCTTTGTTTAGAACTGGTTTAGAACAAAGAACTACACAGCGTCAATTCTGGATTGACTAAGACGTCGTGACTTCACGACTCCAAAATGTCCAGTGATTGCTAAGAAATAAATTATAATTTTGGGTGGAGTAAAATTCAAATGCACAGTGTATATATGTACATATTAATGTAGGAAGGGAAGCAAACATATATCGCAAATGCTAACAAAACAAACCGACTATGCATGTACATCCATGCAAAAAGGCATACGCGTGTGTGTAAAGGTGAACGTGTGTTCGAGCGAGATGGATTCTTCACTGGTCACCTTTGGCTTCGTCACAAACTGTTCCCTATCAGAGGCAACTGTAGCAGAACAACGTAGGTTAATTAATCATACATTCAGTAGCCACTGCTGCATGTCAGAGTGACACTTGCATAAGAGCTGGCCTCTGAACACCAACACACGGCACACACACACACACACTCCATACGCACTGTAATATATGTGCATGCTGGCATGAATACAGTTGTTGCCGTATGTTTTTCAGTCATTTTGATGGAAGAGTGGTGTTAAATGCTCTCATCTATATGATTTTGACGGAAAAGCTTTTTTTTTTCTGAAGAAAATCTACTTAGAGAGTTAAGACACTGACTTACTTATACAAGTTAGTCAAACACAATGTGTATCTTTGTTATATATTTTATTTTTAATTTTAACAAAAAAAAGGAGCAGAATGCTGAGAGGGTTCAACACAATGTAAAAAGTAAAAGGCCAAATAGGGGCCAAACCATACTTGGGAGTCCCTGCTCAGAGCAATGAATACATCTTTTCATTCGATACATTCTCAAAAACACTTGAACATCTGAGACACAAACACAGATTCCCTGCATTATAACGATGATAACATTTCAATTGGCCCGTTCAGGGAGGACATTTTGATTCTTCATAGTAAGAAGAAAGAGGCTCTGTCATCAGACACTGACACTGATCTTTGTCCACCTGAACTTGATCAATTTCAAATTCTGGTGCATTTGTCTGATTTCTGACCAAAAGATGCTGACTATAAGACAGAATCAATCCAAGTAGCACCTTGATAAGATAATTTCTTACTGCAAAGACAGATGATCTTACTTGTTGAAGTATAAAATACAAAGTTGAGACTTTTGTTGTTGCTGCATCTAATTTCTTGAAATAAGATTATATTAGGTTTAAAACATACTGACCAAGGCTTCACCCAAAAAGGGAATTTTGCCTTTCAAGTACTCACAAATAGTTGTCTTGAGATCAGACCTTTTTTTCCCCCTCCTGCCACGCTTCTTTGTGACTCACGAACACGGAAAATGCCAGCGCTGTCGATTCAGCCTAAAGCTGACTGTGTGTAAAAGCCATCGAGTACCAACAACACTGAAAATGTCCATAAACATTAGTTTAAAAAAACGATCAAGTGCATCATCTGGTTTAATACGCGTCTTTTTCATCCGCACAAATGCTTAGTAATCCACAAAGAAGTATCTGGGAAAACTTGAAAAGCAGAATAACACTTTTTGGGTGATGTATCACTTTAAGATTTAGTTTACCTCAAAATTATTTTTTTTTTAAACTTATTTTATGGGTCCACTCTTTAGCTCTCCCCTGTCAATCAGACACCCACAGTATCAGAGGTACTTCAAACACAAACCTCCATGCTTATGTTAGAATACCAAAAGTGGCTTAAAGTCAGTATTCAAATCAAAAGTTCCATTATTGAGGGGAATCGTATCATTCCGTCACTGATGCCTGGTCGGTGTTAAAGGTGAGCCTATTTTTTGTTTGTTTGTTTTTTTAATGCTCTCAAGAGAAAGTGCATGCATCGAATGGCAAAGACTCCCCTCCTGCCTCCTACTAGTCACCTGGGTTCTCCATGTGTGTCTGATGGCTTTCTAGGCCACCAGGAGGGGCGTGGATGTGGAGTTGTGGCAGGGTGACTTTGAAATCCTGAGAGGGGCCATACAGAGCTGCTTTGTTCCTGTTAGAATGCTTTTGCAGTGCAACAGGGGGTGTTACTGTGGGCCAACCCACATTTAGGAACAAAACATACATAGACATACACACGTTAGTCTCACATCCATACTTGTTAACAGTTATAATTAATAAATCTGTATTCTTATTTTTATTGAATGCAGGCTGGCAAAACACACACACTGCACTAACTTATGCACGCCTCTCACTTACACACATAGGCATCCTCATTTTGAGAGGGCTGACCCATATCAACATGGGCACAAACACACTCTCCCCTCTAACACACACACACACACACACACACACACACACACACACACACACACACACACACACACACACACACACACACACACACACACACACACACACACACTGTGTCGAAATACACCAGGAGCTATACTGGCACCCCTAACTGGGACGCACTATAGTGGGTCCCAGAGGGCTCTTGCTCACGCACACACACACACAAACCCACACGCACACACACACACACACACACAAACACACACACGCACACAAATTAAGTTGCATATGAAAAAAAATGGCTTTGTAAAATAACACTTAAACAGTCAATAAAGCCAACAAGTGGCATTTGGACTTAAATATTATGGACTATATTCATGATTTTTGCTTGAAAACCATGAAATACTTACTAGGTTTAGAAATAAACATTTGAACATATTTCAGTTCATTTCCTACTTGTTCTCTGAGTCATAAATGTTCCAGCCAGAGTTGACAGGAATGAAGAGTGTTTCAAAAGAACAAGCCCTGGAGAGCTTGGACATTCTCCCTTAAAAGGCAAGCATGCTCATAGAGTAGTTGGACCCCACAGTGGAGCTAAGTCTCAACTTATATTCATAGCAGCACTATCTTACCTTTTCTGACAGTACTTGATATACATGAGGGCAGAATTACTGAACATTCGAGCCAATTAATCACAAGAACTGTGTTAGCCCAAATGTACAAATTCAGAAGAAAAAGATTTCCTCCTCCCCTACAAGGCTTCAGTTTTATACAGGGTTAACAGTTATGTGTTTTTAGGAAGTGAATATATATTCTATAACAATAAGAACCAATCTAAGCTCGTAAAATTCAGCTGAAATCACATTTAATGATAACCTTTTGCGGTCAGAAACAATATTTTTTATGTACTGATAAAGGCTTTTATTGCTTGAACAAAGAATAAATGTGAGAGGAAATATCAGAAATGCTTGTTTTTTTGCTCAGTAAGCTGGAGGGGTGTGTGGGTGTCTATGTTTGATTGACAGCAGCTGGCAGGCTGCCAGTGTTACACTGCAAGGAACGCACAACAGCTCGCTACAACTAATGGACAGATTCTGTGTTGATATGAGGAGCAATGGCCATGTTGCCGCCTGGTCAATTGTCCGCACGAGTCACGATGGTCACTTCCAAAAGTTACGAATCCCTGTTGAAATATTATGATTGTTCACGCTTACTCGTAATCTGGGATGTCTTGGGTTAGGTTTTGACAGAGACACCAACATTAAAGCGACAGTGTTCATACAGAATGGACGTCCCTTACAACTCAAGCCCATTCCAAACGAGTTCTTTCAATGCTTGTTAAAATCATCAGTACCAGGTAAATCTCTGCATTTCAAAAATGGGTTTTTTGACAAAATGCCTGTATTGTCAGGGGCACGGTGAGCATTCTGTATTGACAGAGACCAGCTGGCTACCCGAACATGAGCGTGGATTTGAATCACGTTGCTAGAAAATAGAGACAGCTGTACCCCACAATAGCTTTCAGGGACCAAAGAACTGTTTAGGTGCTAAGTAGCTAAACTAAAATTGTATTATTACACTAAAGAAATGGGCTTTGGTTATACAGCATCATCACTACCATAACAGTGTCAACTCATTCAGCCATTTACATAATCATGCACTGATGGTGGAGGCTGCCGTGCAAGAAGCAAACCAATGAGCTCATCAGGGTTTAGAGACCCAGTCACTGTCTTGCTCAAGGGCACTTCTGCGGGGTCTGTGCAAACCTGGTGGATTGAACCAATAACCTCTTGAACCACAGAATATGAACAATAACGTAACAAGTGGCAAGTGATCCACAGAGCAGAAACTTTAGTCAAAACAATATGTTTGAAAATCCATTAAAGTGTGACGCCGGCGTGGGGCTACAGTTGGATTCATAACTAAAAGTAGCAACACATTGAAAGCACTGTTGAAATAAACCAGTTATCCTTTAATATTAGTCATAAATCTGGAGCAAAGGCTGTTCTTCCCCTGCTAAAGCCTGGTTTCATCTCAGTGACTATCTGGTGTGTGTCTGCACATCAACAGGGCCGTGTGCACTGATGCATGAGTCTGCTCAGTGTATTACACAGTGCAGTATCAACGAATACAGCGAAGAAGGAAACAGCATGTCATCTCACCGTCTCCAAAGAGCTGCAGGATGGCCAGGTCCACATGTCTCTTCCAGAGCGACTCCTTCTGGATGGCAATGCCGTACCCAGTGGTGGCAAAGATGTAACCGCTGCCAATGGTCACCAGTTTGCAGCCCTCGTCCCTGCCAGCCATGTAGTTCAGTACGGCCGCATCATAAATGAAAGCATCTAGTTTTCTAATGAAAACGAGAGAGAAAGAAAAAGAGAGATAGGTTATGATTAATTAGCACTTCAGAGTCAGACATCGGAGCTACAACATTCCAATTAACCTGCTAAATAGCACTAAGCTGCTGATAAGTGTAATAGACTTCCACTTGGTTTGCCAGAGTCTAGAGCTGACACACAGCATGGTGAAAATGTCTGAAGAGGGGGAGGGAAATTATTATTGGATTTAGTCAGCTAAAATGGGTTTGCAAGAAGACTACTACGACAGACAACACAAAAACAAGGAAATTTTAGCTTATTATTTTTTTAAAATATTCCCTTCAATGTGAACTTACATTAAAGTATGGCTTTTCCACATTTTAAGAGTCACATATTCTGCTTTCGATTTTCTTGAATTGGTAGAACACAAAATCAACTCATGTAAACCTTGCTGATGCAATTATGCAGTAGTAATATTTTGCATTTGAAATGCATAAACAAATGAAATTAGATGTTTGTATGAAGTTCCCGTGGTGTCAGCCAGACACAAAGATCCAGAATGTAGATTTTAGAAGGGATTGTTATTTATATTGTATGTAATAAATAATGCATCCTAAAAATCATTATATTTACAAACAGAATGGGTCTGGACAAACTATCTTTTGGAAGCATTAACCATTTTCCCACTTCTACTCTTGTGTATTTGATCATGCTTGTTTAAAACTGATCTAAAATTATTATGCTCTGTTGTTTAACTGTGTTATTACTTTTTCCATTGAGCTACATTTGTGCTACCAGCTTCAAACCCCCAAAATCAGAATATGTTATAGTTGATGATGATTTAAAACTCAGTAATCCAGTCAGACTGCTACAGGAAGTTAGCAACAGCTTATAAAGTCTGTAGTGATCCAGATTAGACCATACTGAGATCAGATTGGGTGGGAGTTACAGTGCAGACATTGAATAGTTGTAGCTGTGGCTCCAGGGTAAAAATCATTGACAACATGTTTTAGGCACAACAGTAAAGTAAAGCTCAGCTCTGTTTTACTGTGCAGATCCTCACCCAGCCTTCAAACTCTGCAGAGCCTCATTGACATTTCTCTGATGGAACTTGGTCATGTAGGAGTGCATCTCTGGATAGTTGTTCCGTATGTTTCTCTCTGTACTACCGTTTGGGACGGTGCCAAACCGAAACGGAGGTGAGAAGTCATTGGGACTCTGGAACTAAATAAAGTAAACAGATCAAATGAGAGAGGGGGCATGTAAAAATAATCTACTAATCTAAGTAGATGGAGAAAAAAAATGAAATGAGGAATAAGTGACAGCACCCATCTTACTTTTTTATCAGAGAGACCAGACACCTGGTCCACGTATTCCTCCTGGATCATGAAAGCAGCCAGGTTGGCAGTATAGGAGGCCAGAAAGATGACAGCGAAGAAGGCCCAAACTGACACCATGATCTTACTGGTGGTACCTTTGGGGTTCTGTACCGGCACAGAGTTGTTGAAGACCAGACCCCATAACAGCCAGATGGCCTTACCGATGGTGAAAGATGGACCATGAGGCTCTGAAAGAAATAGAGACTATATTAGAAATTACCTGAGGCAAAGTATAAAAGGACCAGAAAGCTCTGGTCTGGCGACAATTCAATTTTTAACAAGATGTGGTCAAGACCTATTCTAAATCTACAGGTCAGTGTATGAAAATGTGGCTAATTACTGACAGGGGCAGTTAGTGTGTCTATAATGTGAAAACCTGGATAATAAAAACCTGCATGTACTGTAGTAGTCATGTCTACTTCTGTCTGGCTGCCGCGAACCTTGTACACTTCATGGGTTCGCAACTAAAGCAAAAGCTTTAAGGCTCACGAAAGGAACAAAGTTCTGTCTCAGGTTTACGGATGATTTTTTTCATCATGCTTACAGTAAGGCAGCATGATGATCGGCAATCTCTTATTTATAAAACATCGTCATCATAATAAGTACTACGAATTGTTTTTGTGTGAAGTTATTCAAGTCGCAAATGTGAGCATGCTGAACAAACCCTAGAAGGTGATCATTCACTATTCTGCTTCATATGAGGTTATAACAGAGCCTAATGTAAAAAAAAAACAGCCATGCATTTATCTCTGTGTTACCATGCAAATATTACAATTAGCATTTAGCATCTCGTACAATCATACAAGGCTACACTTGTATCAGCAAGGCTATACTCTGTTAGCATATATTGTATACATGTATACTGAACTTATCACATATTAGAATGTAATTAGTCATGTTATTTAATTAGTAGGAACTGTGTTAGTTCAGTGTGCCATGAGCCGATGGCAGACTGGGTCCTTACAGCCATTATGGTGTGATAAGCAGTTGGATTGTAATATTTGTGTGGGAATGTGTGAGTGAGAAAGGGACAGTGTGTGTGTGTGTGTGTGTGTGGGGGGGTGCATTGTTGTATGGGGCTTTTGTTCATGGACAAACTGCCTATCATGCTATCATGCTAAATATCTCCTTTTGTGAGGATTGCAAGAGAGTTGTTTAAATGAATCGAGCAGAGACTTTACAAATCTGCAGCACTGCCATTGACATGTTATTGTGCTGAATCCTTTGAGGCCAAACTTCGATCTGCACTCGTTCTGATGTCAAACTCCCACAGTGCTACAAGCAGAAACAACAAGGAGGCTCGGGGAAGAGAACGATGCGTTAGGGAGACTGGGCTCCAGCTTCTTCAGAACATGATGGGGGATGAAACCAATGAAAAGAAAGATGGAAATAATCTATACAGAGCCCCATCAGAGATGGAGTTCTGGGAAAACATTGATTTTTTTTTTTTTCATAACTCTTTGGCAGGGGAGATCTAACACAAAACTAGCCTCTTGCTGTCAGAGCTGACTTCATTTTTGGAGAAATGGAAATGTATGCAAATAACTTGTCCAGTGTGGAAGAAAAAGCATCAAAGGTGTGTTGAAAGCCATGGAAAGATACACCTGTAAATGATCAAAAGAGCAGCATGGAGGAGGAGGAGGAGGAGGAGGATGAAGTCACTGAGTCAGTGAGGACGGCTGGTCTGTGTGTGGAGGTGGGATGCATTGTGCGGATGTCTGTGTCTCTGTTAGTCTTTGTGCACAGCAAAACATAATTCAGGCAAAATGCAGAGGCAACATTAGCAACAGAAAGCATTAACCTATAGCATGTCACCACCTGCACTTGCTTGTTTGGAGGAAATTATTAGCTGGAGCATCAAAAATTCACTTCACCGGAAGATCAGATCACTCTGCGCTGTGTTCTCTGCATATTTTGGATCCACATACACACACTCAGAAACCTTCACCAGACGAGATGAAAGTATTTTCATGTTTCAACCCTCTTTAAATATTAAGCCACACTTTTAGGGTTTGCTGAAACTTTGTGTACAGATACCCGTTTGCTTGATTCAAGCCGCAATCCAACCGTCAGGTGTTTTAATTTTTTTATGACTATGGTATTGCCTTAATGTGCTGTTGGTATTCTGTCATCCTAGCTTATCTTTCTTTAAAAAAAAAAAAAATTTAGTTTATTTTTCACCGTGTCAAATTTATTTTTATATTGAAGGTTAATATTTCTTTTTGTTTTCCCAGCTTCCAGTTCTAAACCTTATTAAAGACTTTGCACCAATAATTCCTCGTATTGTTAAAAACTTTACCTAAATCTGATACATTTAATTTGGAAAATAAAATTCAACCATGGACCAAATCCTGGTGAAAGTTTTTACCTTCGACAAACAATCAGCAAAGCCAAACATACTGAACCTTGACACTGGACACAAAGTTCTATTCCTTGTGTTGTTTTTGCCTACTAATGTGCAATTTTTATGCTTTTATTTTGTTTGTTTTATTTCTTTTAACAATCATTACCTGCTGCTTGTTCTTTCCGTAACCAGGGGATTTTTGCATCCACCACAAAAAATAATTTCAAATCATGACATGCCACAACCACCTGACATGGTGTTAGATACTAAATACTTAAACCCAAACGGTCTGTTGTTTTTATGGCAATAATAATTTGTTTTTAATGCTTTATGAAGCCTTGAAGAAATAAACAAAGCAACTGTTCACAATCTGTCCGAGATACAATGAAGAGGAGAAACAGATGCAAGGAACATATTTTGTTGTTTATCTCTCTCATCCTTAATGTTGCGATTAAAACACGTGACATATCCTACAGTAGGATACATGTGTCTGCTGACCATGCTTTGAGTTGCTGTACTCAGTATGGACATGGTGCTGACTGTGTGAGCTTCACATTACACTTCCTACTGACTCACTGCTGCAGATTATTTATATATAAACAGCATTTTTTAGGAAAGAGGATTGGAAAAGATGAATTCATAAAAAGGTTGGTCGTGCTGAAAAGCCACATTTTATTCCCAAAGTTGAACGGCACCTCAAGTACATGTTGCAAAGGTATACTTTGAAAATTTAACCGAAGCACAACCTTGATTCAGGTATTATGAGGACATCTCTAACACACCTGGTTTCATCTCTACAGGTAACATGTCTTTGTCTAAGGGTGTGTGTCTATGTTTCACATCGTCACCTGATTATAATAATCGCCAAAGTCATTTTTTTAGATTTTTTTTTTGCCTAAAACAACTCCTTATGATGTTTTGTCTCCAGTTTTTTTGTGTTTTCTGAAAAACTTGGAAAAATGACAGGTTATTATTTTAAGAAGGCGACGACATGCGTGTTGAGCTGCAGCCCCTCACCTTTGCCGTCAGCCAGACAGCGGTTGTAGCCCACAGGGCTGAAGTACTCGAATATAAACACAGCAACTGCTGACACCAGCAGCAGCATCACGAACATCATCACCCACACATCCGCACTGAAGGGCTCTGGAGGGCGAGAGAGGGAAGATAGGAGAGGGGTGGGGGGGGATGAAAGGAGACAAGGGATTGAGGGAGAGAGTGTGGACGAACAGAGATAAGGAGAAGAGAAGAGAGAGAGAAGGGGTTGTGAGGAGGCAGAAAATGGGAAAGAGATGAGGGACACGGGGGAAGAGAGAGAGGAAGCAGGAAAAAGAGCGAGGGCGGCAGAATGAGAGAAAATCAAGCAAGAGCAGGAGAGGGCAAGAGAGATATGCAAATGTGGTGCACCAGATTGAGAAGAGGAAGGAAAAGAAAGAGAAGTGGAGTAGGAGTGGGAAAGAGAGGGCAAAGGGAATGAAGGAAAGAATAAATAAACAGTTACCCACATTATCATATAAATGCATTCTAACTAATCACTTAGTGTGGACACTGAATCATTCTTAAAGGTGTAAAAACTGTTGTGACCTAACGCAGCTCCATCTATTCTGGCGGAATGACCAATGAAAAACACTATTTCATCAAAATAAAAACATTTTATCTCAGCAGTCTGTCGAGAAGTGGATGGCTTTTTTAAAATTCACCAAATGTCAAATCCTTCACCCAACTCTGCCACCTTCAATTTTCGCAGCAAGCTGCTCACCTAAGAATGCCGAGGGCGAAACAGTGCCATTGCTGCGGGACACCATGACACTGATGCCTGTTTCAATGAAGGGGACAGAAAAGTCGATGACCTCCGACCTCTCCTCGTTGATGGTCAAGGAGCCGACAGCCATGTGAGCATTCTTTGTCACCACCTAGACACAGGGTACATCAATAAATTTTGTTCAATCTTCCAGGATATTGAGACACATTTTCACAACCAAACATGTCAAAATTTCCCAGTGTTAGCCTTCGTGGTTTGATAAAACATAAACATGTCATAGAATATATCCATATTAACCAAAAGGGCTTTTTTTCTGTCAGTCTTTGCTGAATCACATGGACTCCCAAAATTTAGGGTATTTGTGAAGCAAATTTTCATAGCCTTTCCAAATTTTTCTGGATTTTTAGATTTCTCAAAACCATTTCAAGGCCTGACATTGCTATTTTTGATGACCTCTCCGGGTTTTTCATGAAACCTGCAAACAGGAGGTGGTGAGAGAAGAGAAAAGTCAACCCTACCCATTATCTATTCATCCCGCCCTTCCTCAAGGACAAAAAAGAAGATGCATAAATTGGGTGCATTTTGAAGGAAACATCTTCAACGTAAACTTTTCCCTGAGGGGGAATGTTTCATGTTATGCTGCAAAAAGAAGAAAAGACATCTAAAAAAAAAAACCATAATAATAAATCAAGAATAGCTTGTTGTCATGAAAACATAAAGGACACAAACACAAGGATAAAAAAGCCTATCGTACCACATCTTAAATAAGGGTACTTGAAACTTGCATTTCTGGGCCCGTTTTGTGTTTATGTCTCTTAAGTGTGACTGAGATCCTCCACAGGAATATTTTCAGCAATGTAATTTATAAAGAGAAAATATCAGGTTTAAGCACCAGTACTTGCAATCCAAGAGTAATAACTTCTGTCTAGACACATCACTTTACACTAATTTTCAGCAACCATACAGAGAGAATCCATCATGGATGAGGTTCAAAACACCAATTTTTAATCTGACTTCAAACAGGTTTGATTTGAAATAAAGGGGAATTCTCTGACTGCTCCGTGAAGAAAAGCAAATTCCTGCACTCTCTTTGTCAGCTGTCAAAGCATATGCCGTCAAATGTGGAGAACCTGTATGACATAGTAACTGACAGGACAGGTTGAGAGAGCCACTTTCTTTACATATATCACATTAATATGTGATGAAAAGTGGAGTAACAAAAAGATAGGTAGAGACGAAGATAGGGAGAGACAGGACAAGCTGAGAGTGGACACGCTACAGGCGAGGGAATGAAGGAAGAAAGTGGGTTACCACAGTGGGTCATAGCTGCTTGAAATAGCCACCCCAATGCCTCTCCTTTCTCTACCTGCCACCCTCCCTTCAGGGGCACAGGAAGTATATATAGCCCCAAAATTCGGGGGTAAAGTGGGACGAGATCATCTCACTGAGTTAATAGAGCATGTGACTGCATGAATCAAAGCTCTTGTGTGTGTGTGTGTGTGTGTGTGTGTGTGTGTGTGTGTGTGTGTGTGTGTGTGTGTGTGTGTATCATATGAGTGACTCACAAAAGGAGGAGAGTGAACCTTTGTTCTCTACAACTGAAGTGGACTTTAGTGACAAAGAATACTACACTTCTACTCAGCACATTATCTACAAGTGTGTGTCTGTGCAATACCAACTTTTAAATCTTTTTTTTCTGTCAGCATGTGCATATTCACATTGTGTGCATGTGCTTGTATGTGTGTCTGAATGTGTGAATGTCTCCCCAGAGGGAGAGAACAAGTCCGTCCAACAGTATACTCACTTCCTCTCTCTCCATCCATCCGCTCCATCTCCCTCCTACGACTTGTTCTCTCAATGTTATGAAAGTGACCCATGTGGGTGTTATTGAGAATGAGTGAGTGAGAATTTGTGTTTGTGTGTACAGAATCTGTGTTTGCGAGTATGGGTGTGCATGTGTCTCAGCTGGTCTGTGTGTGCCTTTGTGTGACTCGGCCAGTGAGGCCAAACTGACGTAATCAAGTGTCTTGCTTGTAATATTTTAGATTAGGGGTATTAAGGGTATACAAGTCACTGCAGAGCAGGAAATCTGACAATGCCAGATCCAGGCGAGACAGACCATAGGCCTTCCTTCAAGAGTTCATTGATTTCATTTCCCTCTCATTTTGATCTATTTTCTTTCAAAGCTGCAGCAAATTGTGCAAAGGCCATCAGTGATCATGGTGAGTGTTCAAGTGTGTGCAGAGGCACGCTCAGTACCAGAGTGTGTTTGTGTGTGTGTGTGTGTGTGTGTGTGTGTGTGTGTGTGTGTGTGTGTGTGTCAGCATCAGTCTAGATTGGGTCCATTAAGAGTGTGAGATATACTGTAGTTCTGGCTGTTTTCCAGCTGGAGAAGGACAAGGATGGAACAGATACAGCAAAACCTGTGTGTGTGTGTGTGTGTGTGTGTGTGTGTGTGTGTGTGTGTGTGAGTGAGTGAGCGGGTAAGAGAGACTAACAACAGTGCAACTGTCTGTGTCCGTGAGTCTGAAGCCATGCATTGACTCATTCATGCATAACGTTATAGCGTGTGTTTGTGTCAATGTGTCCATGCGTGTGTGTCAAAGAGATTATTCCCCCTCCCCTCTCTTCTCTTAATGACCATTCATCTGTGGAGGTGAGAGGAGACAGCACATTACTGCGCTTTTAGTAAGGGTGATGGAGTTTATTACAGGTGAACACACTTATTGCTCAGTGCCCACTAAAGACAGAGGCTGACCGGCGGGGTGACTTAAATGGCTTTATATAATAGATTAAATGGGTCAGTTTAATGTAAATTGAATAGCAAAAGTTCCACTGCGGGAAAAAATGGATGCATTATCTTTCAGTGACTTCTGAAGGTTATTCAAAACTTCCGTGTTCACACAGTGTGTTTTGAACCCGAGACCTTTGAGTAACTATTGATCTGTTTGACTTCATTAACAAGCCGCCAAAGTAAGACAGCAGAAATGCAGCTCGGTATTATGGGTTGAAGTATCAGAACTGACAACAAGCTTACCTTGGGACAAATGTCGATTAGGGAATATTAAAAGCCCAAAGTGGGTTGTTGCACCTGACTGAAGTGAATGCACCCTTGGGTGAGGTGCTTAGCCCATGTGACATACTTGTTAGGCCTGTGGGGCAAAGGACTGACCCGGAAACAAAAGCTCATAATTCAAGGTATGAAAACACACTTCAAAGTGGAAAGTTACCCCTCAGGCAGCTCTGTTGCAAGCTAAATATAGCACAGTTCATGTGGCCCACTGGGAAGAACTAACTCTGTCTCCCTTTTAATCTTTTCTTCACCTTCACCTACACCTTGGCTGTAATTTTGAGTCTCTTGTGATAAACTCTTTCTCAGCTTTAATCAAACCGACCAAAATCACATTGACTGCATCGAGATGGCAAGTTACAAATTATTTTATACCGCTGAATGATTTATCCTCTTTGCAGTGTCCAAGCTTAGAAACTCTATATATCATAACAGGAACTCTAAGATATGCACCTCAGCTGACAGTCTGCACCTGAAGTCTGATCTGTATACCTGAAGACACACACTGGAGATGTCCATATTGTGTTACATCAGTGGGGAGGAATTGTTTTTTTAACCAGCCACACTGACTGAGTTTCTGTTGACATACTGTCATTTGAAATACCCGAACAGACCGTGTCATCACATGATGAGAAAAGAAATAATAGTAAAAAACGAGCAAGCATAATAGTCTTCGCCTGAAGTACCTTCAGGCTCAGGCCCTAATAAATAAATTCACCATGCAGTGATGTTTGTGTCATGCATGACAGATGAGTTAAGTATAGCTGCTTCACATAATAGACTGCACTACCCATACTATACCCATGTTATAGCATAACTCAAAGTGTTTAAGACATTCGATGTTGTCCCAAATATGTGTCAATGTGTTTCCATTGAATTGTCAAGCAAATCTTAAGCGCACTACGGCTATGTTACAAAAAAGAAAAAAATTAGAAGGGTTTCTATTAACCGGTTCTGAGCTAATAAGATAAGTGTCACAGCTCCCGGCCAGCCACGCCTCCCTCCACCTGTTTCCCATTCCCCTAATGAGTCTGCTGCAGGTGTACTTATATCCCAGCCCTTCACTCTGTTCTCCGCCAAATCATCGATTAATCTCACGCTTCTCGAAATCCAGAAACCTGCGTTCCCTAATCCTGCCAGACCTGCATGTCCTGCCAGCATTCCTTGCCTGCCTGCCTGTTTTCCTCCCTGGCTAATCTCTTTCCTGTCTGCCTGGTGTCCTTGCCCCTCCATCTTTGGATTTCGTGTTACTGACCAACACCTGAACCTTGGCCACACTCCTACCCACCCCCCCTTGGAGTCTGTTCTAATAAGGACAAATAGTGCACCAGCTGTTGCATTTGGGTCCTGCTTCATGGTTCTTGTCAGTGCGATCTGGTCAAGATGATCAGCATCACTACAACCCATTCATGCTGCTCTCTGAGCACAGGATGAACATCCAGAAAGATCAGAAACAGAATCAACTTGTTTGGCCAAGCTCGAAAAAAAACAAAAGAAATTTGATACCGGGTTGGCACTGTACAGGGAAAGGAATAAGTTTGGTTAAAAATAAATAGAAGGAAGGATCTGAGACAAGGCGGCACAGTGGTGCAATGGCTAGCACTGTCACCTCACAGCAAAAAGGTTCTTTGAACCCAGGGTCGAGCATGGGGTCTTTCTTTGTAGAGTTTGTATGTTCTCCCTGTGCCTGCATGGGTTCTCTCCAGGTACTCTGGCTTCCTTCCACAGTCCAAAGACATGCAAAAGGGGACTAGGGTAATTGGAGACTCTAAATTGACCTTAGGCATGGCTGTGAGAGTGAATGGTTGTTTGTGTCTATATGTGTTGGCCCTGCGATGGACTAGCCACCCATCAAGGGTGAACCCTGCCTCCTAGCTGAGGCAGCTGGGATAGGCTCCAGGCCGCCCCCCCCCCCCCCCCACAACCCTTAACAGGATAAGTGGTAGAAAATGGATGGATCTGAAACAGGCAGACCAAACTTTTGGTGAATATGTCTTGGAGTTCCGGATGCTGGCAGTCAAGAGCCAATGGAATCCTGCTGCCTTGACAGACTGGAGGGCCTGAATGAAGTAATTGGACTGGTGAGAGGGATTGACAAGTGACTCAGGAGAGACACAGAGTTCACAGTCGACCCACAATCCATTCAGTCCTCACAGTTCAGCAGCAGATCCAGAGTACTACCTCTGTTCACCTCCCTGAGAGAATGATCCAGCTAGGTCAGACCCAGGTGACCCCTCAAGAGCCGTCCAGGTGAGTAAAGAAGAACCTCTGCCTGTATTGTGGCAAGTTGATCCACTTTGTCTAGACGTGTCCGGCAAAAAGAGCAGGCTTGCCAGTAGCAAGAGGAATACTGATGAGCCAGACCAGAGAAACCACCTCATCCCTAACCCAACACCTGTTTCATGTCCGCCTGTACCTGCCAGCTGGATCCCAGATGGTGGTGGCTCTAATTTGACTCCGGGGTGGATGGTAACATCATGGACAAGAACATGGCCAAGCAGTTGGGGATTCCCACCGTTTCCTTGGGCCGCACCATCTCCAGCAGTGTGCTGGATGGCCACATCGTGGGGATCATCACAAACCAGACACCACCGGTACAGATGGTGGTCTCAGGAAACCACATCCAAACCATCAAAGTCTGTCTGATGCAGGCATTTAAGCTCCTGTTCATCCTGGGACACTCCAGGTTACACCAGCACGACCCACATCTAGACTGGACAAGCAATGCCATCTTGGGGTGGAGCTCCAGGTGTTATCAGCATTGCCTCTGACAAGGTGTGGTACCTGTCCCCTCCTGGACCCCTGAACCTCTGCCAGACCACTCTTGGGTTCCCCCAGAGTAACTGAGGGTGGTATTTAACAAATCCCAAGCCATATCTCCGCCTCCTCGCCGACCGTATGACTGTGCCATAGACTTGCTACCTGATACCACACCCTTTATGCTCTGTTCACAGGGGAAAGAGAGGGAATGGACACTTACATCAGTGAGTTGTTGGCTGCAGGTATTATCCGCCCTTCTTCCTCCCCGGCGGATGCAAGGTTTTTCTTTGTGGAGAAGACGGGCAAGACCCTGCAGCCTTGCATCGATTATAGAGGACTGAACGACATCACTGTAAAAAACAGGTACCCTCTCCCATTCATCTCCTCAGCCTTCGAGTTACTGTAGGGGGCTAAGGTATTCAATAAGTTGGACCTGAGGAATGCCTACCACCTGGTTGGGACTTCAGAGGGTGATGAGGGAGACTGCTTTTAATACCCCTTTCGGACTCTACGAACACTTGGTCATGTCATTTGGTCTCACTAACGCTCCTGTGGTGTTTCAAAACCTGATTAAAGATGGACTTTGTGAATCGTTCTGTTTTTGTGTATCTGGATGACATTCTGATTTTTTCTGGCTCTCAGAAGGAACATGAACATGTTCGCTGTTACGAGTATGGAGTGGACCCAACTGCAGCACAAATGAACCAGGTTTTCGTTCTTGAACAGTCTTTATTCGGCAGGTTAGAGCTGGCACCCAACCAGCCAGAGGATGGCAGCAGAGGACTGGATTCAGGTGAGTATAGCAGATAGGGTGTGGGGTGTGTGGGACTCATGAGCAGGTCCAGCAGTTCTCAACTGTCTCAGCGAGTGTGGCGGAGGGAAAGTAGTGAAAACTCCCTGCTGATGGGGATCTTACTGGAAGGTGGTTTGAAAGTCATCTGGGTGTTCGTCCGGACCTTGAGACAGAGTTGGTGCGGCTAACATCACCCAGGAAGGTGAGCCGCTGAGGCTTGTCCTTTTTGCAACCAGCATAAGACCTCCCACCAACCTCCCTTTGATCTCTCCCACCCCCTGCCAATTCCACATCGCCCCTGGTTGCCCATCTCTGTCGACTTTGTGAGTGGACTCCCCATGTCAGATGGCTACTCAAATGTACCCACAGTGGTGGACAGGTTCAGCAAGATGGTCTATCATCTGCCACCTCCAGATCTTCCCTCCACCCAAAGAACTGCTAATGCAGCACATCTTCAGACTCCATGGGATCCCTGCTGATGTGGTTTCAGACAGGGGGCCTCAGTTCTCCACCCTTTTCTGGAGAGAATTCTGCAGATTACTGGGAACCTCCGCCAGCCTAACCTCAGGATACCACCCTCAGTTCAACGGTCAGACCAAGAGGATAAATCAGGAGCTTGAGACAGCACATCCTTGCATCAAACAACCCCAACTCTTGGTCCAAGCAGTTGATATGGGCTGAATACACAACTTATTGATCTGTTCTGCAACTAACATGTCCCTTTTGAGTGTGTTCTGGGATATCAGCCTCCTCTCTGCTGGGACTTGGAGAAGGAAGTCCCTCAGCCCAGGTATCTGCAAAATGATGTCGGGAAGCATGGTAGCGGCCCTCCAGGCCCGCCTAATGCCGAGGAAGCTGTACAAGGTGTCTGCTAACTAGAGACGCTGGCCGTGAGACTCAAGCTGCCTCCATCTCTGAAGGTTCACCCCACATTCCACGTGTCACGGGTTAAGGCTTATGCAAAGAGTCCCCTTGTGTCTTCTGTTCCTCAAACACCACCTCCCCAGATGATTGAAAGAGGCTCAGTCTATACGGTATGCTGCAGTCCCAACATCGGAGACGAGGTGTCTAGTACCTCATGGACTGGGAGGACTACGAACTGGAGGAAAGGCTGTCGGTGCCTGCACAGCACATTCTGGACCAGCGTCTGATCTGGGATTTCCACTGCCTGCACCCTAATCAGCTGGGGGATCCTGTAGGGGTACGGATCCCTGCCAGAGACCCACACGATCCCCTTGGGGATGGAGACCACCTCAGAGGGGGAGGTCGCTGAGGAGGATTGGTTCACCTCCATCCTCCCACCACCCACCTGGAACCGATGCTGGAGAAGTAGGAGTTTGCTTTGGGTTGTTGGGTGACAACCCTTGAGGGGGTCTGTCATAGCTCCCGGCCATCTACGCCTCCCTCCCATTTCCCCTAACGCCTGCAGCAGATCCCCCTGGAGGTGTACTTATACCCCAGCCTTTCACCCTGTTCTCCGCCAGGTCGTCGAGTTATCTCATGCTTCTTGCACTCCAGAAATCTGCATTCCCCAATCCTGCCTGCTCTACCTGTCTTCCTCCATGTCTACCAGCCTAATCTATTTCCTGTCTGCCTAGATTTGGTGGTACTGACCTACGCCTGAACCTTGGCCACACTCCTGTCTAACAACCCCCCCCCCCCCCGAATCTGTTCTAATAAAGACTAATAGAGCACCAGCTGATGCGGTTGGGACCTGCTTCATGGTAGTTGTCAATAAGGGGGTACACAGGTACATAATGCCACCAGAAGACAGCAGTACAGGCAATGTTACACTTGACTTTAGCTGTAACAAACAGAGTAAAGGAAAGGCTCTCTTTCAACAACAAATCAACCTCATCACGCACCTAGAACTATTCAATTTTCTGTTCATGTCATGTTATTAATTATGCCAATGTATTCCTGCAATGTAGGATGCCACCAACAGATTAGCCCCACCTTTTAAAAAGTAGTAACATCAATAATAAAAAGATGCCACGACAGAGTGTGATGTAATTTTTATCAGGAAGCTTCCACATCACCACCTGACTGTAACAAGCACAAACAAGCTTGTTCACCGACAACTTTCCACGGACTGGTTATTGTTCATGCATAGCACAGCCTTTAGCTCTGGCTACTTGGTTGACACCTTCAATATGTAAAGCCCCTTTCACACTGCACCAAAAACGCGGGTTAACACAGGTTTTTGGGCACTCTGAAAGGGTCGACTCAACATTTCGTCCCACGTCAACCGACTCGGCTCGGCTCGCCTGCAGTGTGAACTAGGCGACCCGCGTCGTCTCGGGTTTCACGCGACCTTCCTGTTGTATCCTGATTTTGTCACTGTGCCGCCTGTTAGGCTTTGCCTGTAGCTTCTTCAGCTCCCTTCCAGACTAGCCAAAAATTCCATCCTCCTTCGCTGCATTAGCGCTCTGACATTTTCCAATCTGCGCCAAGTTTGAATGCTTTGCAAAAGAGACAACATTGCAATGCACGCAGTGTTGTTTTTGGCAGGCATTTTAGATTTAGTTTTAGTCTTAGTCTTTTGGACTAAATGCTTCTTAGTTTTAGTCACATTTTAGTCATTTCTATCCTTGATAGTTTTAGTCTAGTTTTAGTCGACGAAAATTCAAAGGTTTTAGTCAAACACCAAAGATACCTATAAATAAAAGATATATGTGTATGTACTTAATAGACCAATACAGGTATTAGAATGAAGCACACTGAAACTGATCTACCTTCAAAGGTGAGATTTTTCCCCTCTTTTTCTTTCTCTACCTTTTACTTTTATTATTTTGTTGCAGATGCAGACAACACACTGGCACACAATATGAGTACTGTGTCACAATCAAATATGATTAAACAAAAAATAAAAGCACACTTGACTTCCATATGAATGACCATATGGCCTACATATTGGCTTTAGCTGCTATTATTGGTTAAAGCATCCGCTTGTGTTGCTTACGATAGGGAACAGCAACAGGTCTGAAGACTACCGTGTTTCCCAGTCCCACAAACAAGGGTCAAAGCATTTCACTTGCCACCCGTCCACAAATGGACAGGGGTTTTATTCATAACATGCTAAATTAATAGAAGGGCTGGTTTAAACCAGCCAACATTAGCGGGGCCCCTGGCAGCCCCATTCATTCTAGCTTTAGCATGTAGCACTTGGAAGCGGTCTCTGCACCACGGGGGAGGAGTAACCACCACCACCACCACAAAACTTTAGGCTTAATACAAAAAAGAAAGTGCATCACAGGGCTGGCCTAACATAGACGAAAGCTATGCTTTAGTCATCCCTCTTTTCACGACCGCCTGACACCGCTGCTGCTGCCATGGTGTGTGCCTCGTCCACAGCAGACAGGCCCAGACTTGTCTCTGTGTGTGCATGTGTGTGAGCGTGCGAGAGAGGCTTTTAGTGCGTGTGTACTGATGATGGGGGCGTGACCATTAGCACAAACAGCTACAGCGGCTCCATGCTGATGTTTGAGCTCTTGATTGACATTGCACGCAAACTGTGATCGTCCACCGGCTAACAATTTAGTCTCGTCTCATTCTTGTCAGACGAAAATGTATACAATTTCGTCATATTTTAGTCTTTACAGGGCGGGTGACGTTCGTCTGAGTCTCATTTTCGTCATGGAAAAAAGGGGTCTGACGTCGTCATTTTCGTTTTCATCCAGCGTGACGAAAACAACACTGAATGCACGCAACGACAACGCTAACGTTCGACTCGACGATGTCCATGTTGTCGTTTGTTTACCTCTCAGTGTTCCGGTGCACGTTTAAGAGTAATGACGACGTTGTCAGCGCGATGACGTATGAGAGAGAAAAACACACACAGGCACACAGCCCTCACAGCGGGAGTTCAGACCCGGGTCTTCTGGAAGTTTGAATGCGCCCTGGACCCGCATTGACGCGCGTTTTTCAGTGTGAAAAGGGTATATGATTGCAAACTTGGTTCTTTGTGTCTTTCGGACCCTGGAGTGTGAGCTGGAAAGACAGAAATGAATAAATGAGTTTTCACCTCACCTCTCCCACCATGCCATTCCATGTGCCGTTGATCTTCTTGCCGTGTTTGCCGTTTGTAACCAGGTAGAGATCATACGTGAACTTCACCGACTTGGCAATCTTCTTCAGGATGTCAATACAAAACCCTTTACAGCAGCGCTTGATGTAGATTCCTGTCTCCTTTGTCTGATTACTGCATGAATAGACAAGCCATAATTTATCAATTTTCCTTTCTACTTTGGTCAAACTTGATGTCAGAAAGAATTGTTGATTAGTTACACTCTATTTAAGCTGATGAAGACAGAATGAGGGAACAGATAGTTCTGCTTCTGAGTCACCAGCACTAAGAAAAAAAACAACTCATTAAAAATGCAGATGCTGTTGACTTCACTGATGTTCCTCTGTAAAATCTCAAGTTAGAACAACATCACACCCGGATTGGTTGGTTCTGTGTAAACAAGCAAGATGTAAAAATGGTGTAGCCGCTGTTGTGACTCAATAGCAGAATGTCTGTGTAAAAGGGGCCACTATCTCAACTCAAGCTGATTCGGGATTCCCTGACCAATCACAGAAGACCACCAAATCCACCATAATCTGATGCCATTATGAGTCTGTCATGTTGACACAACAATTTTGCAAAGTTTTAGCTTGGCAGAGCAAAGCCCAACTCTTACAATGTATACTGAGTTTAATAACACACTAACACTGACAATAAGTAGTGTTTGTCTCTTTACACATTTTTAACCACATTTAAACAGTTGGACTATTACTTGATATATCTGAGCTTCAAGTCTCACAGTGATTTGATCTGTTTCCGGCAGGGCACAGTGTTCCTCATACAGGTCCCGCTTAGTGGATCCACATCTTCCACAATGACAAACGGTGCCTCCTCCAAGGTCACAATGGAAAGGTGGTCATCCTCCCTGGTTGCCGCCCCCCCATATAGTTCATAGCGAGGCCACACATGGTACTTCATGGAGAGGGAACCATTCTCCCACTTTCCCACCTGTGAAAATACAAAAAAATTTACAGATTGGTTTGAAAACTTCAACTGGAGCTGCAGCACAACATCGAACCAGATTTTTTATGTTTGCTACGCAAAAACAGATCTTGTTAGGAGTTTTATGTTGATGATTAACTGTGCCTCCTTCTCTTATTCTTTGTGGCTTTTCCCCTCTGTTTTCTTTCCAGGACTAATTCCACCAACTGATCTGGATACATAAAGCCAGTCCAAACAGCTACAATTTTTACAAAGGTTTAATAAAAACATGGACTTCAATTTATGAGTAGATTTACGAATCTGTCAAGAATTGAGAGCCAAGTATGACACTAATTAGGCTGGATTCAAGAAAGTGTACAAGAGATAAATCTAAGAACCAAGATATTTTCTGTTAATTAGATCAATATTCTCTTTTTAAATGATGTTAACGTGCTTTAATATTTAAATCTGAATGTACAACAATCTTTAAGTGATGAATATCTCGTTTATCAGTTTCTCTCTGTTAGATGTCTGGTATTCATAAATACGTTTTTTTCCCCTGCATGATGTCTTGTTGTAGCTCAACTTCAAAAAAGGCTAGACTAAACTTGTTGGGAGGTGCTGCTGGAGACCAAAAGTCCTTTTAAAAACTCTCAAAGGTCTACTGTACAAGTTGTCTTAATGCAATTGTATGGTCAACACCCCAAAAATGGTGAATTGAACTGATTCATTTTTAACATGGAAGTTTTGTACAGTTTTACGCGCGTTTATCCTCGATCTCCAGTAGCTTCCGGCAACATGTATGTTGCCCGCATTTTAAAGACACCAAGCATGAATATCCATCCATCCATTTTCTTCCACTTATTCCTGTTAAGGGTTGCGGGGGGGGGGCGGGGGGGCTGGAGCCTATCCCAGCGGCTACGGGAGAGAGGCGGGGTTCACCCTGGACAGGTCACCAGTAGCATGAATATTTGATAAGAAAATCATGATATTTGAGTAAGGTATTACTTTAACTACAATTTATGTGAAATCCCACGCAGCTAACATGCATTGCTAGCATACAGGGTGTGTATAGCTTCTTTACCTCCTGCCTTTGTGTGTTTTCGACACTTTGTATGATCTGAACTGTGATTAATCGGTCCTTTGTTTTATCGAAGTCCTTTCAGTTTACAGTTTTTTGATGTTATTGATGTGTGTTACTGGTTCTGACTTCTGTTGCTTTATTGTTTTCACTTTATTTGCTTTAACCTGCATAGGTGGGACTTGCTAGGGTGTTCAGTTTGAATAAAGTGTCACCCAAGTGTAAATCCTTTTAAATTTACTTTGTTCAATGAATATCTGAACTCTTCTTGCTTGCCTCAAGAGTTGTTTTAGAAACCTTTGACAGAAGTGAATGTTAGTGAGAGGAAATTAGTGAGAAACAAAGATGAGGAAAGGACTGGGACATGAGCAGAGAATGAGAGCAAGGTTAACATGAAGGACAGGACTGAAAAAGAGGAAAGAGCAGAATTCAGATCATGCAGAGAGAGAAACAGTGCAGGGACGACGGAAGGATTATATGAGACAGAATGGACAGAGAGAGGCGGGGGACATTGCAACATGGACAAACATGAAGAAAGACTGAAATGAGTGAGTTGCCAAAAACAGCTACATTTGCAGAAAGAAAGGGAGAGACTCAAGTGACCACGTGACAGAGAAAGAAAGCTGGCGATGGGGCTAATTCAGATGCAAAATGCCAGCTCTTCTATGGAGGAGTGTCCAGCTATATGTTTGGAGGGCCCTCCAGCCCTGGCAGTTGCACTCCACTGACTAAGAGACATCAATTTGTCAATTTCCTCCAATGCCAGTCTCATGGAACTACCTGGCGACGATGCCCTTTCCTTGAGAAGTGCTTGGTAGGCTACTTAGGGAAAGAGGTGGGTGTAAATGGATATGGATCATCAGCTAATTGGACACACTTTAATAGGAGACAGGACAGGACAGTGAGCTGTGGGCTAGAGTGTGTTAAGTCAGTTTTGCATGCTTGTTAAATATGTAAATGTACACACACACACACACACACACACACACACACACACACACGCACACATACACACACACACACACACACACATTTTGCACTCCAGGGAAGACAAACTTGGCAAGGCTGTCTGGAGTGGACAAGCTAAGGCTGTGTATCCCTGGGGCACAATGCAGCCTTCATGGACTAAAAGGGAGAGCAGGAGTGAGTGAGAGAGATAGACAAGTATGGACAGAGGGAGGGAGGGATAGGAGGTGGTGAGAAAGGGGTTCAAATCAGCCTGGAGGGGAGACAACGGGACTGGACACTACGGAGTCTTCCCAGCACTTCAAAGGTGCCGGGGAGGATGGTTGTAAGAGCTGGAACTCATTAGGATCCAAAGAAAAGTGGTTCAGCTGGAAGTCAAGCTCAGAATTAAACATGAGTGAGCTAGCAAGAGCATAAGGGGTAAGAAAGAGTAGAAACAGAGAGGGGGGGAGGGGGTAAAGGATGGGAGCGATTCACCTTCTTCTCTGATCAGAGGACAGAATATAGATTAGAGAGGCAGAAGAGAGAGAAACACTAAGAATAAAGAACAGAGAGAGTCACACCAGTCTGACTGCAGGTACAATGGAGGATGAATGTCAGAAACACCGATGTATGCAGATGACTTTGTAGCTAGAGAGCTGTGTAGCGGGTTCATGTCAGGTTGTGACTCAAGATTTTTGTTGCCTTCTCTATCTCCTCTCCCAACTAAGGCTTTTAGATCTACTTCTCCATTTCTTCAACACATTTTTCTAACCTTTAATTATTTACATGAAAAAGAGCTAATTTTACACAGTCTTTTCAAGGGAGAATTAGCCCACAGTCAACAGACATGTGCTCCACATCACTGCCAGTCTAAATGTATCACTCGAACTGAAGTGTGAAAACATAGGAGTCATTTTAGTGCACAATAGAAAAAAAGAAAAAAAAAGATAGGTGATGCAGACTTTGTCAGTTACCTCTGTTTTTTTTCAGGTTTTTTTTTTTGCAATTTTCCCCCAGATGCTAAAGCTACAAAGCTGTCCTGGTCGTGACTCCACTCCCCTACATCTCTGCTCCTTCACATGTGTATGCCAGTTTCATAAGTGGGATGCAGCGATTGGGAGGATCATGCTATTCCAGCCAACCTCCCCTCCTCCCCGAACAGTCTCTGACCAACACCAATGTGAGGAGGACGCATCCAGCGTCTCACTTGCAGACACAATAAGTTATGTTGCAATGGATCCCTGGGCATGGACTAGACAACACTGTGGCCCCTATGGGCCCCAAACCAGTGGCCACTGTATTGGTAATTAATACAACAAATTGCTGAACTACCTGGGTGCCCCACATTGGCATTGTCTCTGTGATACAGCCATGTATTTTAAACAAATTCCTGAGACACTCTTACCTCTTACCTTATGATGTTTTTCACTAGTATTTTTACAATTCTACAATTTCATTTAGCATACGCTTTCGTCCAAAGCGACGTACTACACAAGCAATAGTTTAGACTGGGGGGAAAATCCTTTGTAAGTACAACAAAGTGCTTCAAGTTAGATTGGCTGCAGGTGCTACCATCTAGTGGCAGAAGGGTCAGAATTTTTCTTGTTTGTTTTTTCTTTCTTAAAATAATGTAATCACAACTGACGATAAATAATTCATCGTCAACAATATCTTTCAACATTAACCACATTCAATATTCAACATTGTCAGTGCTCAGTATTCACTAAGAGCTGGGTGCTCAACCTTCTGACTCATTCTACCCTGAGGACAAAGAGGAGAAGGGTCAGACTTAAGTAGCTGGGTGTTTCCCAACAGTTGAGTCTTCAAAAGTCTCTTAAAAGTAGAAAGGGACTCTGTGGATGGTATGGAGTTGGGTAGTTCATTCCACCATTTGAGAACAACAGAGGAGAAGAGTCTAGCTAGAGATTTAGAGCCATGCTGGGCTGGGAGCACCAGCCATCTCTCACAGGCAGAGCTTAGTGGGCCAGAGGGAGTGTAGACCTGGATGGGGGATTCCAGGTAGGCAGGAGCCGTTCATGTCACTGTTCTGTAAGCTAGAAGAAGAGCTTTGAATTTGATTCAAGCTGCCACTGGAAGCCAGTGAAGAGGCATTAATGTGGGGTGACGTCCAGCTTTGGGCAAGTTAAAGACCAGACATGCTGCTACATTCTGGATCATCTGCAGAGGTTTAAATGTACATGCAGGGAGGCCTGCTAGGAGAGAGTTACACTAGTCAATGAGTGAAATCTTAAGGGCCTGTACCAGAAGCTGTGTGGCTTGTTGTGTCAGGTGGATTCTGGTCCTCCTGATGTTATCGGCATGACCGAGCAATTGAAGCCACATGTACTTTTAAAGGTCAGCTGGTCATCAATCTTGACACCCAGATTTCTGGCAGAGTTTTGGGGCACGAGTTGATTAGAATTGAGAAGAAAACTGATCTATGGTGAAAAAGAGGGACACACTGGAAAGTCAACAAGCTCAGTTTTGGACAGATTTAGTCGAAGGTGGCGTTCCTTCATCCATGTGGAGATATCAGCCAGACATGCTGATATTCAACCTTAGACAGTCGTGTCTTAGGTGAAAAAGACAGGAAAAGCTGAGTTTCGTCAGCATAGCAGTGGTAGGAGAAGCCATGTGAGCAGATTATTGCACCGAGTGAGGTGGTGTATAAGGAGAAGAGTAGGGGACCAAGCACTGACCCTTGTGGTACCCCTTGTCGATAACCCATGTGATTCAGACACTTCTCCCTGCCATGACACTCTGAAGGATCTAGCTGTGAGGTAGAACTTGAACCACAACAGGACAGATCCTGAGATGCCAAGTTCGGAGAGCGTGTGGAGAAGAATTTGATGGTTCAAAGTATTAAAGGCAGAAGACAGGTCCAGCAGCAGTGGGACAGAGGACTGACCAGCAGCTCTAGCCAGTCACAGTGATTCTGTGACTGACAGGAGTGCAGTCTCAGTGGAATGGTCACGCCTAAAGCCAGATTGATAGGAGTCAATCTGGCTGTTCTTCTGCAGATGCTCAGAAACTTGGTGGAAGACTGTGTGTTCAAGTATTTTGGACAAGAATGAAGAAGTGGGACCAGCCTGTAATTTTCAACCTGTGCTGGGTTGAGATTGGGCTTTTTGAGCAGCAGGGTGACCCAAGTTTGCTTAAAAGTAGTGGGGAAGACATCAGTTTCCAAGGAGGAGTTGACAATGTGTGTGACTCAGTGAATTTGATTGTGGACAAGATGGTCTGCAGAAAGTTGGATTTTCTATTTTGCTACTTCTGGTAAGAATACTGGTTGGTTAAAGTATGGGCAGTACACTAAGTCCTAATACACTGAACTTCTAAAATCAAGAGCGGTGGCAAACATTCTCCCTACATCACCACTCTGGTGTCTGTGCTGCTCAAAGGCACCTTCACCAAGCTGATATTATCTAATCAAAGGAGTGCTGAAAAAGCTTAAGGTTTAAAATGCTTAAAAAGGAAAAACTCAGATGATGGGGAAGGCTGATAAAAAGACACAAGGAGATATTCATACACCAGCCAGGTACTGTAATATCAAGACTCACTTGCTGTAATGGAATATAATCTATATGTTACCATTAAACACAGAAAAATGGTTATTCCTGATTGGTTCTTCGGGTTTTGGAGGTTCTTAATAGAATTAAAAGTCTATGATTGCAAAGCATAGAATCACTTATATGTAAGGACCATTTTTCACACACAAACACACTCTCTCTCGCACTCTCTCTCTCTCTCTCTCTCACTCACTCACTCACCCTGTCCCACTGTCTCTCTTTGTTGAGCAGAATGATGACCAGTTTGGGGTGCATCTGGTATCCATCCTCGCTGAACGACAGATTACGTCCCTCAAATGTCACATTCATCAGGTACCTGCACAGGGAAATATTGAGGAGATAGAGAGAAAGAGACTTATTGAGGTATATATCACTTACGGGAAAAAAATTATATTTGTGAGATGACAAATGCTTCACTCTCTAGATCCTCCTTTGGTTGATGTCTGAATTCCAAGACGGGGCAGCACAGTGATGCAGTGATTAGCACTGTCCCATCATAGCAAGAAAGTTCCGGGCTCGAACCCCGGTTCAAGTCTAGGGCTTTTCTGTGTTGAGTTTGTATGTTGCCTGCTTGGGTTCCCTCCGGGTTCCCCGGCTTCCCCCCACAGTCCAAACACATACAATTTAGGTTAATCAGTGACTCTAAATTGACTGAAGGTGTGGCTGTGAGTGTGAATGGTTGTCCGTCTATATGTGTTGGCCCTGTGATGGACTGGTGACATGTCCAGGGTGAACCCCACTTCTCGCCCGAAGTTAGCTGGGATCCTTTACAAATAAGCGGTATAGAAAATGGATGGATGGATGGATGGATGGATGGATGGATGGATGGATGGATGGATGGATGGATGAATACCAAAGCTTCAGTGTGGGTCAGTCTTAAGCTAGAGTTAATAATTTCATCCGTATTTGTCTGTTTGTTTGTTTGTTTGTCAGCAAGACAAACTTGTTGCAAGGGTGTAGAGTGGGACAAGGAAGAACCTTAAATTTCACAGCATTTTTTATCTTTTTTTTACATTGTCTGTCACAGAGGTATAAAAGTGCAACTTCTACTTGTGGCATTTATCTTCCCAAACAAATACAGAGACACAATGACAGTCAGTAAGGAAGCGTCTATTGGCTAATGTCCGACTGGCTGCTCAGTGAATAGATTAGTATACATTAGCCATCAGTCGCAGGGAGACATCTGAGGTAAACAGCAGGTGATGATTTTAAGCTTGATGGAGGGAAATGAAATTTAGTGAATCATTTCCAACCATCCCATATGTTGAATGAATGATTCAATCCCATCAGCCGGTGGACTAGCCGTCATTGATGTGACCTTAAACGAGACACCTGTTCTGAAATGCATGCACACTTTTCACTATCATCGACAGTGTGATATACCGCTTCAAACATCAAATTCACTTCGAAAACAAGAGAAAAGCATTCATTACATGCCCTCTGGCTTTCTGACTAGAGGGAGATCATAATAATTTTCTATGAAATCATCAACAAAATCATAAAAAAACTTACTTATCCTCATTCATATGGTCATCAGATCCTAGTGTCAACAAAAACTAAGAAGTCAAACATCAATCTTACACTAACTTAAGCCAAATTATTCCTCATACATTAAGCACACTTCTTTTAACATACCATTTCAAGTTGTAATGAAGCATGCTTTTAAATATGAACAGACATATTTTAATTACATGTGATATTCAAAAAAATTATTTGGTTGCATATACACCAGCATAAATTATTTACTTCTGGCTATCTACTGAATGAATGATTCAAAATGTTTAATTAATGTTTAATTAAACTGATTAACTATTTCACTAAATGAAGGAACAAGGATGTCAAAAGTGATGCCAGTCCTCACATCAACAAAGGGGCGTTTGAAGGTCAAGACTTGGTTTTAGGGGTGAGGTTAGAATTAGGTTCTGTTTAAATGTGTGTGTGTGTGTGTGTGTGTGTGTGTGTGTGTGTGTGTGTGTGTGTGTGTGTGTGTGCACGTGTGTGTGTGAGAAATTATTTCACCCGAAAGAAACAATGCATGTGTGTATGTGCTATAGGTACATAATAACGGAATATTTATGTCAGATGAACTAAAAATCACTTCACTGTCAACTGTCATACACACATACACACACTCACATATTTGAATCTCTACATTATCCCATTCCCCGGATAATTACCCCAACTGAACCGAAACGCAGGCCTATCTTTAAAACCAAGTCTTAACTCTCAAACGGCCCTAAAAAAAGCCAAAATGTCCTCACTGTCCTTAAATGTCCTTTTTCACAAGGTCCTCGGAAAGATACACTCACAAGCCAACAACACACACACACGCTCACACACACACACACACAAACACACACACACACGCTCACACACACACACACATACACTCTCTTAACTCTTTCACTCCCTCATCCTTTACTCTCTCTCTATCTCTCTCTCTCTCTGAGACTGTTTCCATGGAAACATTCTGCCTCAAAATCATGGATACCGTATACATGTAGATGAATACATGGATGACAAAAAAGGTTCTATCTATCTATCTGTCTATCTATCTATCTATATGTGACTTATTTAATAATCCAGTACTCTAATACCAACTTCCTTATTCTGTTTCCTACATTAAATATTGGTATTTTCAATGGGTTGTGATGAGCCCTGAGTCCTCCAGCATCACAGTGTCTCATGCAGCCCCATGTGTCCAGCTAACAGCCCTGTCCAGGAGCGCCTTGGCACTGATACAAAGTGCAGCGAATCTGCTGCATAAATCATAAGCCATTTACAAAATGACTTGACGCTATGGCCCCTTTAATCTTCACCGAGCAAGGTATTGTTACAAAGTGGGGCCGTGTGTGTGTGTGTGTGTGTGTGCGTGTGTGTGTGTGTGCGTGTGCATCCTACACACATTGACAGCGCTAACAGAGCGAAACACAAGCATATGTGTGTTGCCATGGCGCCCACAACCACTGCGACTTCCAAGCCAATCTGCTGCGTCACTATGGTAACGATAATCTCTCAGAGGGTGGGAGAAAGAGAGAGGGGAGGGATTCAAAGAAAAAAGGAAGCGGATGGGATGTTACAACTAGACTGCAAAACTGGCCTTCTGTTTTTACTGGAATGTACTTGGACTTTGTCTTCCGTCCATGTGACAGTATCTGCTGAAGTTCTGCCTTACTGTCAGTGAAAGCTTCCCTAAACACACTGTGACAGTGGACAATTTACTCAGCGTTCAAGTCAACCCTCAAAGATATCCTCATGAAATGTTTGTATAATATCAAAAGTTACATACAATTTTTGTTCATAATCCTACAAATAAGGCTGCACGGTGGTGCAGTGGTCAGCACTGTGGCCTCACAGCAAGAAGGTTCCAGGTTCGAGTCCTGGCTCCATCACAGGATCTTTCTGTGTGGAGTCTCCATGTTCTCCCTGTTCCTGTGTGGGTTCTCTCTGGTACTCCAGCTTCCTCCCACCGTCCAAAGACATCAAGAGGGGACGAGGCTGATTGATACTCTAAATTGACTGTAGGTGTGACTGTGAGTGTGAATGGTTGTCTGTCTCTATGTGTTGGTCCTGTGATGGACTGGTGACCTGTCCAGGGTGAACCCCGCCTCTCACCTGTAGATGCTGGGATAGGCTGCAGCCCCCTCGCGACCCTTAACAGGAATAAGCGGAAGACATGGATGGATGGATGGAATCCTACAAATATCCAGTACCATGTTGAGTCCAGTTACAAGTGCTTCCTGTTCTATAGCGAAATATCAAAATTGTCCACCACACCAAGTAATACTGTTAAAGAAAAACTATATATTCACAGTAACAATCACAAATTTCAGTGGTTTTAACCAAATTTTAGTCAACCCACTTGGAGAAGTACGCCATAGTGTAAAAAACCATACCATTTCCTGTTGCCACAAGTTGGAGTAATTAATCTGCCCTTAGAATGATTGGGTTCTTCCATTTTCCATTCAAGACCCCTGACATACAGAAACAAGTCACTGAAAATATGACCTCCTTGGCAGACACACTAAATACTGCTGTAAACATCCTTATGTCTCACCAAAAACCACAAGTTTTGTCACCAGAACAAGGCTACAAAGGTCCAGCCATCTTCATCCCTGCTCCTCCTTGTGAATTATAGTGCAGCACTTTTTTGCATAGGTTTAAAAGAGAAAAAGAAAAGCCTGCACATCCATGTTCTTATGGGCCCTTGCGTGATCTCACAATGCTGAATAGCAAGAGTTAGTTACCTTGCCACCTTTCTTGTCCTACAAGAAACACAAACAACCCTTTATAATTCATCTCCCTGTGTTGCCTGAAGTGATGTGACATGAGAGTGTATTTTCATGAAAACTGGCATTGAGTAACTTGCCCGCTATGCACACATGCTGTGTGTGAAAAGCGTGATAAGACGGTGGCAGACATCCGCCCACCCACTGCACCCCTTGTTCTGACATCCTGTTGAGCCAGTCATCTTCTAGCTACGGCTAGAAGAGGAAACCTCAATGCTACAGTACAGCTGGTGAATTCAAATTCACATGGCAGCAGCAGCCGTCTCCACCTGGCCAACCGGAGCATCACAGTTGCATATCGCCTTCACATCGAAGACATCACAGAGAATGTTGTCTTTCTACTTTTCTATGAGGACAATCTGAACAACATGGTGCCAACCCCCCCCCCCCCACACACACACACACACACGCGCGCACACACGCGCACACACACACACACACACACACTCCATGGCCTGACACAGATACGTTTTAGCACATGTTCTGGTGTGAATAATGGAGGAGTCGTGTGAAATATTGATAAGGCAGTTTTAATAAATTAACCCTGATATAAATTAGTCATGAATTACACTCTTTAGCAATTACTGTGGTGCAATGTACTTATCAGGTCTGTGGAGGAGGATCTATATGGCCGATGATGACATTGTACCCTTGCTGCATGCTCACTCGGGGGCATACAGTGTGAAAGCAAAGAAGGTGTAAATTTGTTGCGTGTGTATGTGTTCGCACATGGATGTATTGAGTGGTGTGTGTTCAGACATGGGAGCTGGATGTGTAAACAGCGTAATATATTGTGCTAATAGGAAGAGCGGCGAGAGAGACGGAAATGAGGACAGATGACATCAAAGCAGCAAATGGCACGAGATATGTAGCTTGGATTGGACAAATGGTAGACATCACTGCAATAATTAGAGTATAATTAGACAAAGCAAAGCTCAGTGCCTCTATATTTTGGTGTTGGAGAAACGTATCGAATAAGAATCAAAAATAAAAATTGATAGCCAGCGGAAGGAGTAGTCATGCAAATAAAGAAACTAATCCAACAAAAATAAGGAGACATTGGTAATGTCAGATCAAATCAGCCTATAAGAAAGAAGAGCACTGGAACGACCTGGCGGAAAACAAAGATTCACTCAGAAACAATTGAAAAGATTTCAGCAGAGAAAGGAAGGCAGGTATAAAGATGGAGAGACACAAGAGAGCAAAAGCATCCTGACCAAGTTCCAATCAAGAACCATCACAAACAGGAACCTTTTTAACGCCTTCCATTGGCCTAACCCATAAACACACACTCAACCGGCCTTTATAAACTAGTTTAGCACAGGTGGACACAGTGTCTGGAGAGCAGGCACACGCTCTTCCCTCAGCTCAGTACGCTGCTTCAGTATTCTGCACACACTCATGCAAACACATAAACACTCCATCGAAAGCTTCACTGAGGCCACACAAGTTCAAAAATGTCCACAGAGCTTAAAAGCACTTGACACCTTTCCAAGTCCTAGCTCATTTGGAACCTGCCCACGGCCAGCAAGGTCAGGGCCGCCGTTGTCAAACTCATGATTGCCACACTATTGTGTATTGCTCAGTAGTGGTCACTCTCTCAAGCTCCTTCCTCTTCAGCTCTCTCCTTCCTCTTCCTGCTATCTTCATTTGTCAGGCTGGTGCTGCAGAATGTCACAGTTCTGGCTACAGTGGACTTAATTTACTTAGTGCAGTGGTGTGTCCTTCTCTTGTGGCGTTGAATGAAGCGCTATGGGCTGGACAAGGCGATGCTAAAATGGGATCAGCAGTAAAGTATGGCTTATACTCAGGTGACTGTGACCATACAGCGATTATTCATCAGATTGAACTGTAAACTACATTTGATTTACACATCTCCGTCCCTCTCTCACTGACCTAACATTTTGT
This sequence comes from Aulostomus chinensis, assembly GCF_037954235.1. Taxonomy (NCBI): domain Eukaryota; kingdom Metazoa; phylum Chordata; class Actinopteri; order Syngnathiformes; family Aulostomidae; genus Aulostomus; species Aulostomus chinensis. The sequence continues at coordinate 18,106,161 of NC_141337.1, read as the reverse complement.
AATCCTTGCTGGAAAAACATCACCAAGTTAGAGGTTAAGTCTTTATTATCCCTCATGACAACTAGTCCTGTAGCAGGACTGCAAAGCAGTATTATCTGTCATGAAAATATCACTGATTAAAAAGGAAACAGGATTTATATAACTTTGGCTTGAGAGACTTCACTGACCGAGAGCAAACTTAGTTTTTCCCCAATTGTAAATGGTGTTATCACCCACCCTACCAAGCTGGTCCTTCTGCTGCTATGAGGAGCACTGCTGACTATCTCATTTTTTTCTTCCTTGGAGTCACCGGCTGCATTTTTTCAACCAGTTGGTGAGCAAGGGGAATGTAGAGCCCCCCAGCTCCCCTCTACCATTTACAGGTACACTGACCAACCTGAGGAGGCACTGTTGCAGTGACCAGGACATATACCCTCACCTGGCTTCCAACCTGCAGACATTGTCAACAGTGTCTGTACGGATCAATCAATCAACTCCAAGAACCAAACCAGCGTGCAGCACCTGAGTGCCACCGAAGACAAGAAATTAGGATGATTCATTGCAATGACCTGTTCAAAGAACTATGAAGTCAGTACGAAAAAAGTACACAAAAAGATTGAATAATTGAAATCGAGGTAAAGGTTTGAAGCGACATGGTCCAGCCCTTACGGCTCATACTAAAAAAGAAAAGTTTGAATTGATAGTCCTGGTGAGTCCTCACCGCCACACTACAGGAATCAGCTGCAACTATTTGTTTGATTGTGTTTGTTGGAAGTGACATGTCATGCTGCTCCAACTGCTGGTCCCTACAAGGGCAACACCACCTCATACTAAATCAAGTGTAAACAGGCAGGCCACTCCCATCAGTCAATAACCACGACTGTGAATAACTACAGAATCAGTCAAGGTGGGGTTGCTACTAACACATACAGCTATTTTAATTGTTGCACGTGCCCTTTTATTTTTCCCAAGCCTTATTCATTTTTAAATAATAATGTTTTTGAAAAATGCTCGTCCTAAATGCTTTTGTCATACTTTGTTGTTATTATTATGTGTGCTATGAGTAGTTATGGTATTTAGGGGTCAACAATTTTTCTTAAATTTCTATGTATTATTCATATCTATCTGCTTTTATGTATGACTGTTAACATGTCTGCTGCTGGCCTGTTAAGGGGTTAAAGCTGCTGTTGATATTTTCATACTTGCTAATATTACATAGATGCCATCAGAACGAAGACATCTGTCAAAGTTCAACAACTTCGCAATGCCTTGGCACATGCAGGGTCCTGACTGAACTAAAACAACACGTCAGACCAGCAGAAACGTTCCAGAGATGTTTACAAAGTGTCACTTTGCTCAGTGTGGTTTGAGATTTTCAAACACCATTAGTTTTTGAAAAATCCCGTAGATTATTAGACAAACCCGTCTCAGAATAAAGAAGAAACAAGACCTAGATCATGCATTTCTTGAGTCAAGGTGAGTTTTTGGAGCAATAGATTCTCATTTATGTTTGCAAACAAATTATCTGCAGCAAAAAAAAAAAGGTTTCAAGAATGCATCTTGGCTTTGACCTAATAATGATTTGCCGTTAACTGTGAGGAACTTCAGGTACAGCATTTGAATTCATTGGAAAGTGACGACGAAGCCTCCCTTAACCTATAAAAGGGTCTCCTGATTGAGCTGCTTCACTTCCCAGCCATCTCTCATCTCTTTACATTTTGATTCACTCCACTTCAGTAAAGTGAACCGACCAGGTGTCAGGGATCATCCAGCCATCCATCCAGCCAGCCTGCCAACCATTCACTCAGGTTCTACAAAATAGACTGTAGGCCAATTGATAATCTCTTGAACACTTGAAGACAAAGGTTATCGCCAAACAAATTTAGTTACATCAGCGAGGGCCGAAGGATCTCAGCAGCGATCACAACTGATCTAATCAACAACACAGCTAATTTGATTATAAGACTGCTGGTCTAGAGCGCAGACGATGGCTAGGGAGGAGTAGAGCAGTGGAGAAGAGAAGAGTAAATTTGAATGTGTGTGTGTGTGTGTGTGTGTGGGGGGGGGGGGGGGGGCAGAGACAATTGAGCAGAGCAGATGTATAAAAACAGACCAGGACTGAGGAAAGACAGAGCAGACATGGCAGAGTGAAGAAGCAGAGAGGAGATCAGACCAGGACATGTCTGAAACAACCACAGGAGTGCAACATACACAAAATGGGAAACGCATTCAGCAGCTGCCCTGAAATCCATTGTCATCTCAAAGCAGGAAGTATTGTGTGCATTTAATTTACATTGTTCACATCCCTCTAACTCCCGTTTCCAGCTGGTTGTGTTGCTGTGTAAGTGAGATGTGATGATGTGAGAATCAGTTTTCTCTGACTGAATGTGAGCTTGTATCAGAGGAAAAATGTACTTCCTGTGAGCCTGTCCAAGTGTCCATCTGAGTAACACAAATTACAAAGCACTCAGAGAGCACATAACTCCACCAACCACTTCATGCACAGACCTTACCAACCCTGACAGGACTGTTCTGTGGAGTGGGATGGAGGTGAAACCAAATAATGTTAGGATTTTTTTTTTTTTTTGAAGGAGCAGACTAATGCTGCCCTGTGGTGCAAATTTCACTTCCTGTGTCCACTGAGTGGTCAAGTCAATTCAGTTTTATTTGTCTAGCGCCAAATCACAACAAAAGTTATCTCATGACACTTTACTAGTAGAGCAGGTCCAGTACCTCCCTCCTTCAATGAATTTATACCCAACAATTCTCCATCAGCAGCACATCCTGCAACAGTGGCGACAAAACCTTCCTTTTAACAGGCAGGAACGTCAAGCAGACCCAGGCTCAATGGGGACGGCCTTCTGCTTTGGCCGGTTGGGGGGAAAGAGAGCAGGAGAGCAGGACAGAGACAAAGACAGATAATGGAGGAAGACAGATATGCAGAAGCAAAGAGTGGAACAGAGATAAAGAGTGAGAGAAAAGGGAAGAGACTGATGGACAGACGGGGACGTGAGCAAGTGGTGCTACGGGTGGCAGTTTGAGCCTCTTCAGGTCTGCAGCCTCCTCCAGCAGCAGCATCAGTCAGGGATCTAGGAAGTGACTGCACAGACTGCACACTACATCTTATTTTTGTTTGTCTACATGAAGGAAATAAAGGTGTCATTTCAATGTAAATTAAATGGGTTTTTTTCACATCAAGCTTACTTTCTGCCACCACTCATTGGCAGTATGATTTAAATTTAGCTCGTAAATGCCTTCAGTCTGGGACTCTAAACAAACAAGTGAGGTTTGGAAAAGATCTTACAATATGAAGTCCGGATACAAGTGTTTTATTACGAAATATCAAAAGACCTTTTAAAGAAAACTCTCTGTCTTCACATCACCAGGGTCTTAAGACCTGTCTGACCAGGTCTAAGGTAAATCTAAAGTACCTGCAAGGAGGAGTACATCAGTGTTTACAAAGAACATGTCATTTCCTGGTGGTGCAATGGTAAAAATCACCCTCATATTTCTTGAGTAATACTGCTGACAGACAAACATTACCTCCTTGCCGGCTTGTGTTTCTGTGTGTGTCATGAGCCCAATCTCAAAACTGATATAAAACTAATTTTGAAAGAAGCATCCAGACTCACTTTGGACACAAGTCCCCTCAGCCCCCCCACATACACACACACAGATTTTGCCAAATAAAAAAAACAAAACTATACTGTAGCAACACACACACATGTGCAGCTACAGCAGACATTCAGGGTTGCTGAAGGGTGCCCCTGAATACAATACTGAGCTCTGGAGCAGAGCATGACAGGCATCAGTGTCCTACTGAAACGCCACTGGGACCAATTAGGAAATGCACAGAGCAAAGCGCCACTGAATGCTGTGCTTCACAACCAGTTCAAAAGGCCTGCTGCTGCGATGGACAGCTGTGGGGGTGGGGCTGGATTTTATATGAAGGGGGTGATTTGTGTGTGTAGGGTATTATTGCTTAGGAGGAATGATCGTAGCATGCAGGGCATGAAGGTGTGTGTGTGTGTGTGTGTGTGTGTGTGTGTGTGTGTGTGTGTGTGCGCGCGCCTGTGTGTGCGTGTGCGCGCGCCTGCGTGTACTTGTACCTGAACCAGAGCACTTTTTAACGCTGCTGTGTCGTATTTCACCATCCATAAATGATTGCCACATTAATTTGGGGGCATTAGTGTAATTGTAAAATAATGACTGTAACAAATGAGACTGTTTCAGAAATGCCTGGCCTCTACACTCTATCTTACATTGTACAGCCCATAAGCTGCTTCTCCACTACACGCTACCAGCTCCATTAAACTCCATTTGACTCACACTCACATTTCCCACTGCACACAACACCAGACATGTCAACCGCTTCGGATGCCCAACATCTGGGAAAATCTTCAACCTCAAAAATCAAACATCATCTGTAATCTAAACTCTTATTGCGCTGTTTAATGAAGCATTTGAGACTGATATTTACTGGCGACGGGCGTGAATAATTAATTGCTTGATTGCTTGCTTTAAATTAGGAAACTCCAAATTTTACTTCTGCACTTCCCTCTCTTGTCAGGCACGATCCTGGATCAGTTGCCTATTAAAGTCCCCTCCAGTGCAGTGATATTACCTTAAAAATAAAAGCAGCAATACGTTATTGCTATTATTGTTTTGTCAGATTCTGAGGGCCTTATTCTTAAAGATCCGAACCAAAAGTCTAGTGTTAGCTTGTCCTTTGAGGCTAAACAGGGACCCCCCTCTCGTTTGTACAAGCACTTCTCCCTGACCCGTCCTGGAATACGCTACTCTACATGAAATATCCTACTATCACATGAACCCTTCGGTCTCCCTAATCATTTCATTGTGACTTTTTTTGTCAGCTTTGGTCTTGCATTGCTGCATTACCTGCACAGCTCGCAGGATCAATAAGCTCAGTTATACCTGATTTGGGGGGCTTGAGTAATAAATAAATTCATGTTTACATGTAGTTTATGAGTTTATGCTCTTCTACACTTAATTAACATTCCTTTTTTCCAAAGTTTTATCAGCTGTGAAAAATTCTTTCTCTCAAGTAGTAACCGTGACTGCTTATTACTCGTGCGATTACTAGAGCTGGCAAAGTCTGCAATATTTACCAAGTTGTTATGTGACAATTTATACTGTTACACTTTGTGTTCTCAGGTTCTGTGAGCAGGAAACAACTCCCTCACCTGAGCACTTCATTAGGGTTGCCTGAGATGGGGGTCTTCTTGTCAGGAGCTCCGTGGCACTCAGACTTCAGCAGGGTGTGAGGTCCACGGTCCATCATCATGGTGGAGGTTGCCATTGTGATGATAGCCACACCATCACGAACTCGGGCCTCCAGGCCGTAGTCCCACTCATCGTAGGACACGGACAGCAGCCCTGCATGGACCAAGACAAAAGAAGAGACACGTCAGAAAAATGATAAGAGAATGAACAAGTGAAATATTTAAGTAAACTGGTGGTTTTCAACCCGGGGGTTGGGACCCTAACAGGGGTCATTTGATAAAAAACAAAATAATTATCTATTTCCCTTTTTTTTTTCTTTTTTACATTGTGCAACCACTAACAAAATAATTTGAATTAATTATTGAATATGAACATCAATGGTCTTCATTTATAGAATAAACATACAACAGGAAAAGGGTGCACAATTGGCGTGCAACCATCACCACACAAGTGACATGAATGGAGTCATGACCAAATCTCATCTCATCTCAGGTGGTGTACACACATTTTCAGGTCAGAGTGACGGTAAATCTGGCAGAGTTGCAGAATTGTTCCGAGACCATTCTGACTGGCACCAAAGCAGCCCCGTATTCATTTGAAAATAAAATGAATCCTGTTGCAAGATGTTTCCTGCACGCGGATTCACAGTTTCTATCTTTGATCGATGACTGAGGGCTTGAACTAGAAAACTATGAAAACTGGTGTAAATGATCAACTTTTAAAACGATACAAACAGACACTTCTGAACTAATGCACATAAAAGTATAAGTTGACAGGTTTCGTTTTTTTTATTTCACAAGTTAACAGTCCCAGTTACGTGAGTAACATTTGTTTATCATTGTTTGTTTGGGCTTAAAATACACGTCGACTGTGATGTAAACTCACTGAAGTCGAAATTTGATGTATTATTCAAAAAAGATATGGGAATGGAGGTCACAAAGAAGTACAATTACTGTAAGGGATAACGACTGAAAAAGGTTGGGAACTGCTGAACTACATGGTGAGAGAGGTGAATTGGATCATGAGACAAGAGTTGGACAGATGCAGGTAAATCATAGCAGAGAGAGACAGATTATTATGTTAGGAAATACAGAGAGGGGGACATGTTTGAACGTACTCCAATAGACAGCATACACTATGTGATGACTAGACGCATCTATCACCTTGCTGTTTGTCCATCTGTCAGTCTAAAGCGCAGTCTGTCTATGTTGGCCTTTACGCTGCCTGTAAGCCTGTTTATCTGTCAAATCCTGCTCTCTTCTGACAACGTGTTTGGTTATGAACATTCATTTGTGGGCCTTTCTCTCTTCGCCTCTCTGCCCATTTCTCCAGGTGACCTTCTAACTATCCATCAACCTCTTCAGCTGTCTGCCAGGGTGTTCATCCTTCCTCCACCCTCCACAGGTAGCTGTGGTTGACCTTACAAGTTTGGCATTTTTAAACCTTTATTAATCCAGAGACGATACATCCATGCTGCTAAACTCATCATGCATGGAAGACTTATTCTTAATGTATTTTTATCATGCTGTTCATCTAAAATAAATAATCAAAAATACACAAGCAACATTTTCAAAGGAATGGACTGTGTCTTCGCTAACCTGTGATCGTGCGGGGGCACAGGTGAAAGTGTATCATTTGCCATTCAAGAGCAATAGTTCAATAAAATGTCTAGCTCATTTTGGAAAAGCCAGAGGAGAAAATATGAAATACAGCCATTTCCATCAAGTGGTTTAAAGGAATGAATCAGGCTACATAAGAAGTATTTCTGTCTGAAGGTGGTAGGATAGGCAACATACAACAAGACTTGGAAACAATGGAGGTCTCTCCATGGTTTTTGCTTGTGAGGAATTACCTTTTGTTGGACAAGTTGTAAGTGTTTTAAAGTACTAGGGAATATCCAAGAATTTATTGGAATGAGTCAATCATACTGTATTTCCTGTTTTGCACATTAATTCTTTTTTTTAAAAGAAAAGCCAAAAACCGTCTAATCAAAGCATTAAAACTTTTTTATCATTGTGTTGCCATAATAAGCTGAATCTGCAAAAACAACCAAATGCGCAACGACTCACTTAGATGTCTTGGACTCAGAGGGATATTTTCTTCCTCTGGAAAGGAGCACAGTTCCTATCAATATTGCAACATACACTGAATGCACCATCCAGTATAATCAGTGTCTTCATCATCAAACTGTACACTCAATAATCCATAAAATCCTTGCCTGGAGTGAAGCACAAACTACAACACTTCTGGTTTGGCATGATCATGAATGAGTAAGAATGGGTTGACCTGAATGTTAAAGTTAATCACGTCATCATTGAACGCTATGGACACTTTTACGATTGTTCTTGGGCCTCTCAGTTAGCTTCCTGCTACACATAGATGGCTGGTGTTTTCAGAATTCCTTAATCTCCAGTAAGTAACGTAGGTGGGGACAACTGACAAATAGTGAAAGGAAAAATAACAAGTCTGAAGAAAAATGACACATTTTGGATGAAGTGTTGCCAAAAGTTACAAGGTGCTGGTAGATCAAAGATAGGCCCTTTTCACATCAGCCATTTTGAAGGGTAAATGTAGTTGCAATTGATTAAATCAATTACAGTCTTATTCCACCTTGAGTTTATCCATTTTAATTAGCCAGCATGAATAATAACCCTTGCCCACATTGGTGGAACAGTAACTAATGTTAACGATTACACCTCCCTTTTCCCTACAATAATATGTCAAAATGGCTGCTGTGAAAAGGGTCTTTTAGACTAACCCTAGAATTGTAGCTCCGTCCATCACTTTTTTCTTTTTTTTTTGTTTTGAGACAGTTGACATTCTTTAGCAGGGGTCCCCAAACTTTTTTCTGTGAGGGCCACATAACTCTCCCCTTCTCTGATGGGGGGCCGGGGTCAGTTTGTAACAGAAAAAGTGTGGCGATCGCAGGGGTGCCTAAACGTAAAAATGTATTGTTTTCCAGGAAGCCACACAACCAAATCACCCTCTCTGGGTTCTTCACTGAAAAAAGTCAGGAAATCTATAATGACACCACCAAATCACCCTCCCTGGGTTCGGGTCAAGGAACTTCTTCTGGGGTTGCCAGACAGGGGCACAGACTGCAGAAGGGTGGAACAGAATGTCACGCTCTGTGCGTGTATGAAATAGTTACTAACTGACTGTTCACACCAAACGCGACGCAAATTTTCACGTCGCTTTATTCGCGAATGCCGCGGATATAAACATATTGATCCAGCGATCAAATTTGCGCGAATAAAGTGACGTGAAAATTTGCGTCGCGTTTGGTGTGAACAGTCAGTTAGTAACTATTTCATACACGCACAGAGCGTGACATTCTGTTCCACCCTTCTGCAGTCTGTGCCCCTGTCTGGCAACCCCAGAAGAAGTTCCTTGACCCGAACCCAGGGAGGGTGATTTGGTGGTGTCATTATAGATTTCCTGACTTTTTTCTCTGAAGAACCCAGAGAGGGTGATTTGGTTGTGTGGCTTCCTGGAAAACAATACATTTTTACGTTTGGTATGAACACACCTTAATAGATAATAATGAAAATAGTTCATAGCTAGCTATCAATTTTATTATCAAATACAAATACACATATATGGAAAAAAAAATCTAAATGTGTCTCTGGTATTGTTCAGGGGGCCAGGCCAAATGTGGAGGCGGGCCGTATCCGGTCCACGGGCCGTAGTTTGGGGACCACTGTTCTATAAGGTACAGCCTGACCAGCAGTAAATACTTTAGTAGTCAAACTACTTTTAACTTTGTCGTCGTCATCGACTTCCGCTTATTCCTTACTAGTAAGGGTCGCGGGGGGGCTGGAGCCTATCCCAGCATCTACGGATCACCCTGGACAGGTCTCCAGTCCATCGCAGGGCCAACACACAGAGACAGACAACCATTCACACTCACAGTCACACCTGCAGTCAATTTAGAGTATCAATCAAATTGCATGTCTTTGGACTGTGGAGGAAGCTGGAGTACCAGAGAGAACCCACACAGGAACAGGGAGAACATGGAGACTCACACAGAAAGATCCCGTGCTGGAGCCAGGACTCGAACCCGGAACCTTCTTGCTGTGAGGCCACTTTGCTGACCACTGCACCACCGTGCAGCCCCTTTTAACCATGTCATTTAGTTTATTCATAATCTTTAAGTTGTTGTTTTATTTTCTGGTACAAGTAACAGACACTGAAAAATATAAACACTAAATGGGACTAACCACTGTGGAGCTTGTTTAAGTATGACTGTCTAAGCTAGCTTTCTTTAGCTTGAAACCACACTTCCTTTAATTCTGTGCATCATCGTCATGGGACTGATAATTTTGTCAGGGACATAAATTCTTAGCCTCTGCCTTCATAAGCTTAAAAATGAATGCGGTGATGTACATGTGATGTGGTTTAGCTGATGTTTATCATATATGGGTGTGATCTGTTTTGTGTGCTCAGCGATCTTACAACGGCTGTGAGCTATGAGAAAAAAACTGCACACGATTTAACACTCTTCACACTTAAACATCAGAAGCAAACACAGTTTGAATATAATTATTTGTTATTTGAATCCATTTTAAAACAAGTAATATTTGTGTGTGCATCAGAAATACATTCGTGAATTTTATTAATTTATTTGTGGATTATTTCTACTTTTAAGGACAGATATTTTTTGTGTGTATTGAAAAATATTTTGAGTTGGGAGACATTTGTATATAAATCCCAATATACATTTTGTGAATACTTTGTTCATTTGTTGATTATGAGACTGATCTAACTTTATATTATGCGCTGCTTCTCTTGGAAAGGGAAACAGCCATTACCATTGCAGTCTATCCTTTTGTTCTAACTCAATGGGTGGTCGCCAGCCAAACAGGTTCCCAGCCCCCACATTGTCCTAGAGTACAGAATGACCAGTAACAAAATGTACATCATCAGTCCCTCCAGGAAATCTTGCGATCGCAAAAATGAACACATATTCAACCAATGCTAATATGACTGTCCACTGGCAGTTTCCTGGTCTATTTTTGCCGAGAGCCGCGTGCCTGTCGCATAAAAAAGAAGCTCTGAAGCTCAGAGCTTCAAGATCACTGGATTTATACTTTATCCAAAACCTGTCGGGGTGAAATACTGCATGTCCTGGATCAGCAAAGTAGTAGGTCTGTTCTATAGAAACTAACAAACTGCTAGTGGTTTGTGAACTTCACTGCGCTTGAAGTGATGAACTCCCGGCACATTTCAGAGCTGAGTGAACTTGGAGTCATGCTCACGTTGATGTTCACTCCATCAGGCATGTGTTCACAGTAGGATGGGCTGAAAAGTCATCATTAGCATCACAGTGTATCCTTTTGTTCTAGATCAATGGGTGGTCGCCAGCCAAACAGGTTCCCAGCCCCCACATTGTTCCAGAGTATGGCCACTGAAAGAGGCCAATACAGAGAACCAATACCAATATGCCTGTCTACTGGCCATCTCATGGTCTTTGTTTGCCGAGAGCCGCGCGCCTGTTGCGTAAATCACTGCCAAGCCCTGGAATCTCCAGATGACGCGCCGCAGCAGACACGCAGAACCGGCGCAACTCTCCCGCTGCTCATGCTGGCATGAGCACAAAACGGGAAATAGACAGTAAAATCAGTATCATATGAGTATTTTACAGCTTTTATAATGTCTGTATCTGCATATGTGACACTGATGAGAAAACACACAATATGAGAGGGACAGGAGTTCTCCAGCATCTCTGCTGCAGCTCCGTCTATGTTCCAGCGCATGTTAAGTAAAATTACATCACATAAAACCTCACAAATTATAGCGCAATTTTTTAGAAAAACCATTGCAAAATCAAGCTTTTTTGATCGCACAATCACAAAAAAACAGTGTGAAATCCTGGAGGGACTGGTATACATGTATGTACGCACACAGTATACTGTAAGAGAAAAAAAAATCAGGTCTTATCTATTTGCAAATCGAAAATATGTATTAAAGCAAAACTAAAGCAGAAGATGAATGCAGCAGAGTAAAAATCTTCTGCCATCTCCTGGTGACACCCTGCAATTGAATAAATGGGCGTGTTTATGGTGGCTTCTGGGCACACCCCCAAGGGGGGGGGGGGACTCCCAGTGGCTGGAAACTGGAGCTGGACACCGGCTAGCAGCATTTTTTTTTCCATTTAACTGTGGCAATCTGCAGAATGTAAACGAAAGGGAAGCAATTTTTCAACAAACAAAAGAGAGGGAGACAGAGGTGCATAAGCAGACAGATAGAACAATCAGAAGCCATAAGCTATTATTTAGTTGTTGTAGTCACTTCTCTGAAGTTTGAATCCTTTAATCATAATGGTTAGAATTATGTTAATTAGATAATTTAGCAGTTTATAATCCTACATTTTGAATCCTGCAATAGTTGGGTTAATAGAAGCATTCAAAATGTAGGATTATAAACGGTTAAATTTTAGAATGATGTAAATTCTATAATTTAACCGTTTATAATCCTACATTTTGAATGCTTCTATTAACCCAATTTAGAAGGACACCCAGGTTTAATACCGTTTTTAGCATTGCTGTTAAATAAATGTTCCTCAGGCTATCAAAGGTCGCTGCATGTTTAAATCCATAAATTACTTGACATGCCTGGCAATCTTCCACAGTTGTTATGTGTTGTGACAATGGTGCACCAAGACGTGGAAAAGTTAAGGTAGAAATTAATTTGTTCACAAGTATTAAATGTACTGTACCACTATACTTGCATGATGGAAACAATGACTTCTTTTTTTTTTTAAATGACTAACACAGTCAGGCCATCACTGCACTGTTCCCTTATTTGCTACATGTTGGCAACAGGCCCGACCAGTTCAGACCAAAAAGTCATAATGAGCTGAGCAGTCTTCATTGTTCCTCCTCAGTTCTGGTCAAGGTGTTTATCTCAGCTTCTGAAAACACCAGTGATAAATGGCAGTGTTATGATGCTGTAAACTGGCGGCTTTCAGAATGTTGCAGACTTTGCAAGAATTGAACTGGTTTTGTCCTGACTCTTTGGCCTAATATGCCATAAAACCTTTAACTAGCTTTTGCTTCATTAAAAGTCAGCTGGAGAAAAGTTTAGCATCGCACCCTTTGCTTATACTAACATTAGCAAGCTGCAGGTCAGTATAGACCTGCTCTTGACCAGTGCTGGGCTTGTTACTGAATAAAATGTAATGTACTATTCATTCGTGCTTTCAAAAGGCAGGTTGTTACACTGTCACAGTTGATGTTTCAGGAAGTCTGACGTCGTGTTTTCCAAGTGGAGACGTGCAACCTCTACCTTTACGCAATACACGTTGGACAGCAATTTTCATGTTATTTTTCCTTTCAAAAACAATCATACAAATCGGACTACATCCAGCAGCTGAATGCATTCTATTTTCTACCTGCTCATTTCTGCAGGATGTAATGTTTAACTCGTAATGCCCAACACAACTTGATTATCTACGGTTGTTAACTGAAGACGCCTGCTTTTGTTAATTCTGCATGAAATCAACAGCTCATTTGTGAATTTTGAATGATAAATCTACCGTCACTGTGAACTGTTGCGCTGGTTACGCTTGACAGGCGCGGCGGCAATAACAATAAATGGGGCAGGGCTTGTTCACTGGCATCTGATCTTGGAGACATGCCTGTCCAAAAAGCAACTCTTATCAAAGCTCTCAGCCAGAAGTGCCCTTATGACTTCTGAAAATGGCCAATAACTGATCTTTGAGCATCACTGGACACATCTGGGTTTGGGGTCACACAGCTCTCAAAGAACAACCCCCTGCCTTCAGAAATTTATCTGGCTATCTGTCTCTCTGTCTGCCATTTAATCTGTCCCTCTCTCTGTCCATCAGTTGCTCTGCCTCTGTCAGACAGTGTCTGACCACATGTCAGCTGGTCCACGACCATGTCAGTGGTCAGAAATAGACAGGCGGCCTGGCAACCTGCCTTCCTCGCGGGGCCTCAGCTCTGACAGCTCTGGCCCCCCAGGACCACATCTAATGTCACACGCTGCTGACACTTTTTCAACACTCAACTCACTCACACTCCATTACTTGTTCAACAAACTTCGCTTTTATTTTAAGCCTGTTAGACTCGGTACATGTATGTGGTTTGTGTTGTATGTGCGACACTTCATGTGTGGTGTATTTTGTATCTGTATTCTTTGCTGCATCTTAAGAACTGCAGCTCTCTGAATATATATTCCTACATCTCTCAGGACATGTTTAGATGTCACAACACAGACATGTCAGCTGGCAGTGCTATAGCTGAACAGCACTGTGGCAGCTGCAACTGCCTCTGTTTAAACGCAAAGACTGTCCTGTCACAGATAGACACACACGTACGCACAAATACACAAAAAGATTGCAGACAGAACATCCATGTGCAGGGAAATTGACTGGAGAACGTCATAGTAGAATGACTATCGCTGGGTATTTTTGGAAACAGCTTATTATTGTCGGTGATGTCAGATTGGGTGGTTACGTTGGCACAGTGTGCACAGCAGTTATGTTTAATTCTGATTGGAAAGAGTAAGGCCGGGAAGAAAGGGCTGTTAGAGAGGGAGTGGGGGTGGTGGGGGCAGCAGAGAGTGGGGAGAAAGCCAGGAAGAATAAAAACTGAGAAGAAAACATGAACTAAAGAGAAAAAGGAAGAAAGGAGGAGTGTGGGAGGAGACATGGCTCCCCAGAGCGCCACTTAAGGAGGGCATCAGGAGAATTACCCAGGAGAATTAGAGGCTCTTCATCACACATGGTGCAAACTATTTAGTGTGCCTAGTAAGCAAATTAGCCTCGCAGCTAGTGTGCACCTTCTGATGAACCCTGAACTACTGGATTAACCCAGAGCCCCACACCATCAGTCACATGCCGTGCCACGGTACCATTTTACCCTGTTTTAGTTCTGACTGCCACATCCGGCTCCACATGGCGTCTGGAATGTGGACATCGGAGGATGAGCATGGGTTGAATGTTTCAATACCTGACATCTACAAGTATCAAGCCCTTGTGTTTCCTTTGTAGTTCAGTTGGACAAATATAAATCCAATTTAAATCTATCTGAAGAGCCCAGCTTCTGGCTCTCGTCCAGAGCGCAAAACTTCTGTGATCAATAACAGGACCCTCACCCCAACACACACACACACACACACACACACACACACACACACACACACACACACACACACACACACACACACACAGAAAAACATCCAAATTAATGTTTTGTCTTGAAAGAACGAGGCTCCTTTCATTTTTTTCCAGCTCTCACTGCTGTTAAGAAAAAGCCAACATCATCATGTTCGTCAGGTCTGTGAGCAGAACCTGAGACCCCCTTTCATTCTCACTTCTGTCCCAGGTGTCACAGTCTCATTTGGACTGTTTGAACTTCAGTATTTTTGGTCACCATTGTTCTCTCTGAATGTTTTACTTCCTGCCTGTTCATGTCTCCACCTGTGTAACAGATAATTTTTCCCTAATCCCAAACAATTGGCCATCTTGACTAGTCAAAGCAAGCATAATTGGTTGATTTATAAAGATAAATTGTGGTCTGTGGCCCATTGAGGTGGAAGTGGGCAATAATTAATGCTGTCAATGACACATCTTTACAGCTGCAATGATGTCAAAATGGCTGTTGTGAAAACTGCCTATCAGGTCCCTGCCAGCAAGGGCTGAACAATTTACACAATCAGAATTTGCCAAAAACACTACATGGCCCAATGAAATTTTAAATCTGAAGAGATGCTTGTCAAAGGTAAGTTTGTGTAAAAAAAACAAAACAACAACATTCTAAATTCTGTTTTTTTTGTTTGTTTGTCTGTTTTTCGTATAAGAATGAATGACATTGGATTTTTCCTACAACATTCCTATAGTTTACCATCTACTGTATTTGACCAAATTTTACTCACGCCAATATCATATAAAATTATATAATATTCACATTTTGTAGTTACTGAAAAACCATGAAAAAACTGTGAATCTAACAGGGTGATATTTTTCTTCGAAAAAGCCCATAAATAATATATTTACCACACTGGGTTCTCAAGAACAAATGATGAGCAAAAAAGAAGAAACTTTGGTCAAATCAATATCCCAAAAATCTTAACATGGCCAATATATGATTATATCAAGGCCAAATTCCACAATGCTAAATCCATGTTAACTGAGAGAGGTTTGTGTGTCCATCAACACGCCCTCATTAGTCTCATCCAGGCAATACACAAACTGGTCTTGATTGGTCAGTGACAACAAAAATCCAGAGAAAACGTGTGATTTTAAGTACCGTCATCTTCTTAAAATAATTGACAAAGTCATAAATAATATATCTGATATGGTAATACGTACATTTTAAACGGTGGGACACTAATTTGGAATGAGCATTGAAACAATCTCTCTCTGTCTCTCCCTGTCTCTCTCTGTGTCTCTGTCAGTTATACACAGTCATAGATCGTTTACCTTGGCACTCGCCATCTTATAAGGTGCACAAAAACACAACCCGTTCGATTACATTCAACTATTATTTTCACATGCAAATTAAACCATGAACCAATCCTTCATTTCCCAGACAGACACACACACAGACAATACACACAAAGGCGCCCAGCTTTCTCACACACACTCCTAACTACAATTTAGAGTAAATCATCTATGGATGCCAATATGAGAGCAGAGGTGAAAAGTTTGATTTACAATGCTTGAATGGTACGACCAGCTCAGGTTCAGCCTGGTGAACATTTCCCAGAAACTGCTGAGGACAGAATATCTCCCCTCCTCTGTAAATCAAGAAGTCAAACACCAACAATTGATCAGGCTCATATGTCCAGTGTAAGATACGAGCTGCTCTTTGGTTAACACGCCTCTGCTGAGCTAAACCGACTGAAGTTGGGGAAAGTTTTATGAGTTTTCACTAGTAGTTAAAGCTTTGACCCCCTCCTGAGAAGTGGCCTTTCTAAAAATGCTTGATCAGCCCCCTCCTCTGTGCCAAGAGTCATGTTGAGGTGGGCTGACAGGAGTGCCTGACAGGTTGCGTGAACATGTTGAGTGGTTAATGCACCCCAAGTTGCTCGCCAATTTTCGTTCCAGATTTGACCTTCAAAGGTTACAGTGATCTCCAGTGGTGTTGTGTGGGGGTTGTGGGGGCTTCTTACAGAGGAAATGTCAGTCTGTTTCTTTGACAGGAGAAAATCAAAATAGCAAACTTAAAAATCAAATAGTATAAAGAGAGTTTTTCCCACCATTGTCACTAAGTGCTTGCTCAAGAAAGAATTGTCACTGTGCATACTTGACTCCTCCTTCCACTGGATTCAACATTATCTGTAAAAGCCTGGACACACAATCCCTGCAGCAACAACACACACTTCTGCCACCTGAGATGATTTTGAGTTGTGCACCTGTCCAACTAACACTCCTAAACAGATGAGGATGCGTTAAACTGGTCAAGGGATCCTCAACTATATATCTGGGAAATTTCTCCCAGGTACATGGGTAGGACACCTAGAGAAATGCCTGTCAGAAAAACAAACTAGTTGGAATAAGCTGGGAGGGTTCAAATGGAGTTACAGATTGTCATGGTGCTGCTGATTCCTGGACTGAGCAGTTTTAGCTCAAAGGAAAAGACTTTTGGTTCTACTGTGACATCCCTCATGCTTATAGGATTTATAGCATCCAAAATGAGATAGAAACAAAACTCATCAGAACATTAACCACTTAACATACCTCAAGGGTGACCTAAAATGCTGGAAACCATCTAGAACCTTGTGCTGCTTATCCCCCCTCCTTTAAATTATCCTGCTTCTTCACTTTTAATTCTTCTTCAGGTTTTACGCCAGTCAAATTATAGAAACTTTACCATCACTGTAAATTCTCCACAAACTTACTTGTCGTAACAATACATGGACTCACTGGACCTTGAGTAGCAGGGACTGCTCTGTTTATTTTACATTCTGACTGACGAGGACATTTGCATTCTCACATACTGTAGTTTCTTGTTCATAAGCGAGAAAAGTAGAAGAGAGCAACTGGCCATAAATGTTTATTGCAGCCATAATAATATTTCTTTATGAACTTTTCTCATGATCAGATGTTGTAATGATACACTATGTTAGTACACCCGGGGTGTGTATTGCCACTTAAACCATGGACATAAGCTGATGAGGCAGCCCTGTGGCAAAGTATGCTTTTGCCTCCATATGAACGAAGCCCAACACAGTCTTGATCGTGGGGGCTGAGAGATGTGCTGAGATGGTCCATCAAGGGAGAACAAACACATCAACTCAGATGCTAATGAAGGTGCTGTAGGAGGAATGTGATGTGTGATCCCGACAAGCTGCAGCATCCATGATCATACAATGTTCAATGGGTGCATGATGTTAAAGGATAATATGAAAACTTTGATTTGAATAGGGGAGTCTTACTGTGAATGATGACAATCAGGCCTGCTTTGAAATCAAACCACATTACAGGTCATAAAGCCACTGTTCCTGTGGTGGCCAGTTTGCCCCCACAACCATCACCACCTCCACCACGATTGCCCCAATGCCAATGGGTTGTAGCTCACTTTCTATTATAGATTTAATGATGATCTGATAATTTTGACCATTTTGTATTTGATTTGTTTTGATCTGTATGGTGTCTATTCAACTGTTTGCAAAAATATGTGAAAAAAATTAAAGCCTGTCACAATTTCCATCCATTGTCTTCTGCTTATTCCTGTTGGAGCCTATCCCAGCAGCTATGAGCGAGAGGCAGGGTTCACCCTGGACAGGTCACCAGTCCATCACAGGGCCAGCACATAGAGACAGACAACCATTCACACTCACAGTCACACCTACAGTCAATTTAGAGTATCAATCAGCCTCGTCCCCTCTTGATGTCTTTGGACTGTGGAGGAAGCTGGAGTACCAGAGAGAACCCACACAGGAACAGGGAGAACATGGAGACTCCACACAGAAAGATCCTGTGCCAAAGCTGGGACTCGAACCCGGAACCTTCTTGCTGTGAGGCAACAGTGCTAACCACTGCCCCACCGTGCCGTCCCCTGTCACAATTTATCTAAATAAAAATATATGTACCAATTCTAAAATGCAAAAAAATAGACTTTGGAAAGACAAGAGGCACATGAAAATATGTTCTCGTACCCTCCTTGTGCTATAGTTGAGGGGAAGAGAGCAGAAAAGCGGGGCAGACAAAGATGGATAATGGAAAAAAATAGATGTAGAGAAGGAAAGATAGGGATAGAGACAAAGGAAGAGAAGAAGGAGGGAGAGAATGACAGACAGGGACATGAACAAGCTGGAAGGAGAAAGATGGGTGGAGAGAAAGACAAAGGGACGGGGGCCACAGTAAAAATTAACAACACCTAGGGACCGATTATAAAAACATCTTCAAGTTACTTAGCAATCAATTTCAGCATAATATGAGCAATTATGTGCTAGCAAATACAAACACAATGATGATGTCAATGCGACTACAGTATTGAGAATACTAATGTGAATCAGACTAGAATTAATACTGATACGATGCTAAGGGTGGCAGCTTGAGCCTCTTCAGGTCTGTGGCCTCCTCCAGCAGCAGCATCAGTCAGGGATCTGGGAAGCACAAAGGCTCCACAGAAGAAGTCAAGTTGGCAACAAGTATGAGTACAGGAGGACAGAGAGGAGGAGAGAGAAGCCCATCGTACCATGGGAGACCCTCAGCAGCGTAAGACTACAGCAGCATATCTAAGGGTTAGCCTAAGCCAGACCTAACTATAAGCTTTATCAAAAAGGAAGGTCTTAAGTCTGCTCTTAAACAAAGAGAAGGTGTCTGCATTCTGGACCAACATTGGGGAGCCACAGCAGGGGAGCCTGATAGCTGAAGGCTCTGGCTCCCATTCTACTTTTAGAAACTCCAGGAACCATAAGTAACCCTGCATCCTGGGAGTGCAGAGTTCTAGCTGGATAGTAGGGGACTATGAGCTCTCTAAAGCCCCTTTCACACTGCACCAAAAATGTGAATGAACACGGGTATTTGGGCATTCTGAAAGGGTCAACACGGCATGTCGACCCGCATCCCAACCCTCCAAGCGACCCGGGTGTTTAGCGGCTTGCCTCCGCTCTGCTCAGCTCGCCAGCAATGTGAAAAAGGCAACCCGAACTGTTTCATTTTTCACGCGACCTTCCTGTCGCATTCTGATTTTGTCACTGTGCCACCTGTCCGGCTGTCATTGTGGAAGCTCCAGTAAAAAAATTAAAATTAAAAAATTGGGCTGCACTGCGAGAGTTGCTCACTCAGCTCTCAATAAAGTTTTGACCTCTGTCGTACGATCAGTCTTCCTGTTGATATCCCCAAGAATCTGTTTCACTCCTTTTTTTCAAACAATTTACATGTGTATGATCTTACGTGAATTAATTAATGCTTAGGAAACCCTAAGGCGAACTGCGCATGCGTGACCGTGTTTGTAAACAACTTGTAGAGCGATCTTGCACATCTTTTTTATTGGTCATGGCAGCGCACTGGCAAGATCGTGAAGCCCGTGAGTTGCTCGTTATCGGTGAAGAGGAGATCCCGCGGCAGATTTCTGGAACCGTACGGGGCACGGTGGTTTATGGGAACATCACCGGCAACTTGAGACAAGGCGCACTTTTATGTGTAACGATGACGTTGTCAGCGCGATGACGTTGTCAGCGTGATGACGTACGAGAGAGAGAAACACAGGAACGCAGCCCTCACAGCAGGAGCTCAGACCCGTGTCTGCTGGAAGCTTGAATGCTCCCTACTGCCAAGCAAACGCCCATTTTGACACGCGTTTTTCAGTGCAAAAGGATTATTCAATATAAAGGTGCCTGATTGTTGAGGGCTATAACATTGCTCATTGTACATCTCACAGTTTTTC
Organism: Aulostomus chinensis; assembly: GCF_037954235.1. Lineage (NCBI taxonomy): Eukaryota > Metazoa > Chordata > Actinopteri > Syngnathiformes > Aulostomidae > Aulostomus > Aulostomus chinensis. The sequence goes on along the minus strand of NC_141337.1, from coordinate 18,086,074 downwards.
AAATTCCATCTATTATAGATTGTTTGCCAGCTGTAATTTGGGGAGAGATGAAACAATAATTTCTGTGACCAAGGTAAGAAGCATCAAACTACTGTCACTTATCATGCAAGTGTTACAAAATAATTTTAATTCTGGTAAACTTCCACTAACTTTTTAAGAACTTTCAGTTGCATCTCATGGTTTTCATCAGCACATGGGGACAATTGAAAAATAAAAGCCATGAAACTTGTGTTTCTTGTTCAACTCTGTCAGTTTTGAAAGATGAAAGCCCACATTCTTCATCTTCCTGATAAAATGTTGCACCGACAAGTGTTATGACAGGTCCTTCGTCCACTCACTAATGAGTTCTGCTCAGACTAATTTCATGACTGCTAGCTTACGGTTGCTAATCTCGGCTAATTTTATCTTGACTCTTCTCTGCTGGTGCTTCTGCATTTCAATAATTGTATCTTGAGGCCACAATAGCTGCTGCCCAGAAAAGTCTGTACATTATGCTAATTCCTCAAATAAATCAGAGGCAGTTTTGAAGGGGTGATGTTTTTCAATATTTCTGGGGATTTTATTTAACTATAAAATGAGAAGCAGTTGAGATGACAGAAGATAAGGGCGGGTAGAGACAGGGTTACCTGTCGGTGACCACCAGGGCACACAAGTAGCAGACATTGACAAAATTAAGTACAGTATATAAAAACCAACCAACCAAAAACAGTGGTAGTGGCTATTAAGTTGCTGGTAATATTGGAACATTCACTTGCCATTTGGCTGATAACAAAAAAAGGTTAATTTTGTACATAGGTACACAATTCAAACTTCTTAAATGCAACCTTTAAAGGTGGCTAATAATCGATGAATACAGCGATACTTTGTTTTTGTCTTGAATTTAGTTTCACTTCCTTTTTAAAAAATCTTTAGAAAATAATTGTTTTCTCCCTGATGTTATTTGGGTTTATATTCCAGGCAGAGGATGTTCAGAAAAAATTTCATCATATAAGATGTTGGCTTGGGACCATAAAATGGCCAGGACTGCTCACTATACTTGTATAATATTTGTGACAAAAACCCGAAAATACTAGCTCATCACTGAAGAAAAAAATGTCTTACATTCCAGATTGCAGCAACGATAACTGGTAACACCAGTCCAAAAATCAACAGGATAACAATTAAGCACCCTGATATAAGAAAAGACAAGAAATAATCCATTTAACTATGTAAGCTTCCTGTTATGATAAGAACACAAAATTGTGGGTACAATTGCTACATCAGCAAGTCAACAATTTGAGCAGAAAAAAAACACGCTCCTGAAACACACCTGGAGGGTTTTAGAGCCAAGCACAGAACAAACCCACCTCACAGCAAAGTATGTGGTGCAGGGTGCAGCCAGCTCATATGGGATCACGGGATCAAGGATGTGATTCTGACTGTGGCCACATTTGTAGAAAATAGATGCATTCGTGGTGCTCTGAGCGCACCTCAGATAAATAACAACCTTAATGTCGTACTTACGGAGGGCTTAGTAACTGAGCTGAAGGCAAACAAACATCTTTCCACTCTGAGATTTTATATCAGATATAAAAGACATCCAGTTCTACTACCTAATACGGTCTTTCTTTGGTGCCAGAACTGCCTACCTGTGGGGAACTCAGCGGGCACCACATCAGTGTCTCCAGCGATCAGAGAGGGCACGATCCACGTGTAGCCATAGCCAGTAATCCCAACAGAATGGGCCACCTCGAAAATGGTGTTGGCCTCTTCTTTTGTGCAGTAGAGAAGGATGACGGGGCTCTGGAGCTTCTTCAGCTGGTTCTGGATCTTTGAATCTCCATCATCCACAGACATGTCCAGTAGCAAAACTTCCTCCAGTTCCCAGCCCACAAAGCTGTTCTCGATGGTGCTGCGGATCTGAATAGGACAGAGGAAGAAGAGATTCAGAGACAATAGTTATCTTTAATATCAGGGATTCCTCCACAATCTGATTCCGCTTTACCGAAAGGGTTTCCAGCCATTCAGTGGAACTTTGGAACTTTTAAAAATAATTTCCACACATCATTTAGTGTTGTTGTAGCCTTGCCCATGAACTGTTTTCAGCAAAACAATGGCATAGTTCTGTGTGCCAGAACTAAGGTTCCCAAAGCAAGGTCCTTCTGGGTAACACCATGCTAACAGTCAAGTAAATATCTTGCTAAATAAATTTCTGGCTAATTACTCATGGTCATATACATGCTTTTTGAATAATTTTGGCATTATTTTTAAAATGTGGCAAATGTTTAAAACATTACAACAAATTTTATTGATCATGATCCTTCCATGAATATTTTTGAGGGTCAGATCGGTGGTGCTGGATCAAATTCCCGGTGACCTTAATGTCAAACAGATGATTTCAGGAAAAAAAAACAAACAAACAGGTCCCCAGGTCCCTGAGTCATATCACCTAAAATATGGATCAGTGTCCTAAGACTCCATTGGGGCACCAGGACATCACAACAAATTTGGCACAGCCCTGTGTCGGACATTGTTACATAATGGTTGATGTTGTCTCTTGCCATGCCTTTAGTGCTGTTGCAGACTCATCTGAGTGCAGTTACCTTGGTGACAAAGTCTTGGTAACCCGGGTAGTATGTAGTGACGATGGAAAAGATGTACCAGTCGTATTCCTCCATGATGTTAAGCATGACTGAAGCCTGCTGCTCGATGGAGGGGCCGAACTGAAAGAACATCGAGTTGTCATCCTGAAAACGACAGAAGCACACAGAGGCGGGGAGTGTAAATGGTTGTGTAACACTATTGAACTTTAATTTATTTGGCTTTGCTCAGTGGATATCATCTACTACTAAGGACACACTGGTGGTTTTGTTACATTATTGGTGCGAACATTCATTTAACTGCCTTTATTTTCACAGAGGAGAGAGACGAGGGGACACCAGCGGCTTGTAATGATACCAGTCATGACTTTCATTAGTTGCCTTTATGATGCCTTTAATGAGTTTGCACAGAGGCTGGGGGGAGGTAATTCTGGGGACTCAAAGCTGCTGTTTTTAATTTCATCAATCATTCTCATCAGTTTGTTTAATCACACCAGTGTTCAGTTTGCCTGTAAGGTGCATGACACACACTCATATCCTGCTTATACAAGGTCCCTAAATTTGAAAGACGTCATCTTGACACAGTCTGAGAGACACTTCAGTAAACATGGCTCCCGGACTGATCTCCTCCACTCTTGAAATGAAATATTGAGCCGCACAGAAGAAGAGGAGGAGGTGAGAAGTGCTAGTCTACACAAGACACAGCAGCTGTGTGACAGGAGTATGTGAGAGTCCATGTCTTCTGCACACAATGTACACGAGTGTGTTTGGACATTTGTGCTTTTAATGTGAGTCCTTTTACTCCAGTGTGTGAGTAAAATCAGCCAGGCAGACTTGGTGTTGAAATACGGTATCTTAGGACTCTCTGTGTTTCACTCAACATCAAAAGCTAACCTGCCCCTCCCAGGGGACCCACACGGGTTGATCCGTTACCTTGTTTATGCATTAATGAGATCAGGGCTATACCGCTGAGGTGCAATGCCGAGAGCCGAACACAAATAACGAGCGCTGCATCTCTGAGGTCAAAAACATGTCATTATCACATGCTATGTGACACATACAACATGTGCTGCTAGCTTGTGTTTCAAAATTATGTTTTTCTGGCACAACTTTGCTCCTCAACTTTCTGGCTGCTTCTTTCTTTCTTTCCCATCCTTCATCCATCTTTATCCATCTCTCTGCTCCACCACCCCATTTATACCAGTGGAATTACTGCCAGGGCACAGTCATAATTGAATTTCCAGACTCCTGCTCCCCCTTTATCCTTGTTCTCCACCCTGCCCCCCCCCCCCCCCGTCCTCTGGCTTCCTCTCTCTCTCTTTTCTTAAGAGCAGTATTAATGTACTGTCCAACACACTCATTCACAGAGCCAGAGGTCTGCCAAATTTTCATTAGCCTATGAGTAAAATACACGTTAAAAGAAGGGCAAACGGAAGTAGAGGAAGGTGGAGGTGGGTAGAAAAAAAAAGAAATGGCTGATGGCAGCGGGTTGAATGATAAGAAACCTTGAAGCAAATGAAGTGCCACAAAACACCTCTCTTCATTTACAGCAACAATAATTAGGCTCTGGCCACATTATCACCTCTTGTTGGCACAACATCATCGATTAGACAGTATTAAAATTCCCAGGGGGTGTAGCGAGGCCAGAGAGTTAGCCTGCCAGATGCTGGAGAAGCCGGCCAGCAAGGCTTTGAATGCACTTCTGAGCTGGTCAGTGTCTTCTCTGTGGACTGGCAGCTGACATCAGTGTTGGCTACTGTACACAGAAAGCAATGTGTCACACAACAGAGGAAGATGAGAGGCCAGTGAAAAGAGATAAGGACAGAAAAGGGATCAGATAACAGACACAGAGGGGGAAACACTGAGGGAAACTAAACGGAGATGATGGAATTAAAGAAGTGAGAATAGAAGACAGAGATGTAGATAAAGCAGTGAGGATGTAGTCCAGAGGGACAGAGGACAATGAAGAGACAATGGGATGAATGGAGAGAAAGAGGCCAGGCTGGCAGCCGGCAGTGATCCTGCACCCAGCAAGGGAGCAGTGGAAGGACAGGAAGTGTGTGTGTGTGTGTGTGTGTGTGTGTGTGTGTGCGTGTGTGTGTGTGTGTCTGCGTGTGTGTGTGTCTGTGTGTGTGAGGCAGTCAGCCAAGCATTTAGGAAGGAGGAGGCTAAGCCTGAGTTGTTCAACCACTGAGGACGGGTGCTATCAGACAGAGAAAGAAGGAAGTGGGATACATGTGTGCCCTGCTCCAAGGGGAGAGTGACAGTTTGGCAACATTGTGTGTTTTGAAGGGGGGGGGGGGGCAACAGATGATTCGATTTGTCTGTTCTGTTCATTTGAATTTATGTATCAGTATCAATGTTTGATTCAGTGTGTGTGTGTGAGTGAGTACTCTGTTGCTATCAAAGTGTTTGTTAGTCTAGTTAGTTAGTCTAGTTAGTCTATTTCAAGGCAGACATATTTTGAGTGGAAAGGTTTTTGTTACTTGTGGGATGGTTTTTGTCACTTAGAGGAGACTTTACCTGGTATAAACACAAATTCATCAGGACACTGTCATAATGGGACCAATGACTGGTCTAAATATAGCAAAATATCTTGATGAGGTTTTGGTTAAGGGTTAACTTGATGTTATGAATTGAGTTTAGGTAAAGGTTTGGCATGAATTGGTTAGGGTTAGGGCTTGGGTTAGGCTGTATACTACGAATGTAAGGCCATACAATGTCCTAACAAGGATAGCAAGCCTTTGCACATGTGTGCATGCCTGCATTCCATAGCTGACAGTACTGCCTGCTCTGTCTGCCCCAGAGGCTTTGAATGACTGTACTCACACACTGCTGGAGCAGCTATTCAACCTAGGAGAGGAGAGACTGTTTCCTCAGGTATTTCAATTACACACACAGGGGGACATCAGTAAGTGCAAAAGAAATAGACCCACTTCCAATCATGTTCTGGAATGCACACACACACACACACACACACACACACACACACACACACACACACACACACTAACACACACACACACATTCAAAAGCACCAATAAACCTGAATGGTTTGAAATCCAGTCATCCTCATGCATACACATACACACACAGGAATATACATTATACACTCAAAAAACAGAGACACACATTCCCAAGCAGCTGCTTTTGACACACGTACACACACGTATTGAAGTATTGAAGTAACAAAGCAACACAAAGCACACTGCAATCACATACAGTGCATCCACAACAACTCTTTTCTATTAGTACATTTTCATTACAACTGTACTTACTGAGCTCAATTGTAACCACAGAAAATATCATTTTACTATAAAATGAAGAAATCTTGGTCTGTCCTTCCGTCCAAGTGGACTTATCTCTTCAGTGACAGATTCCATATGAAATGGAACATGGCCACAGAGAATTGTGATACACAGAGAGCGACGTGTTCTGATAATTCAGATGATTGATTTATTTAGTATTTTACATAAAATAACTTATTTTTTGGAGTTAAAAAAACAGCGCCACTCTGCTGTTACAACCTCCATTACGCTCAAAGGATGTGTTGATTTGCATCGCAATTTAACAGCAGCAACAATTGACAAACACTTTTGGTCATACAAATATACGTAATGTGAATGAGTCAGAAGCCCGGCTTGACATCACATGTTGTACTGTACACATTAGAAAAAAAAAATGAAATGCTTTCAGATGAAAGAAGAAGGTATGAAGGAGACACTTGAAAGAAGGGACTGACTCCAGCAACCACCGGCAGGTCATCCCAGAACTTCCGGGTTCTTTCTTGTTTTCAATCTGTTTCTGTAACAGACAGAATTCTTGGTCTGAGATCTCAAGCTAAAGTGTGAGGTGGTTTAATATAATGACATACACTTGCCAATCAATCTTCAGCTTTTCGCTATGTTGAAATACATTATAAAGCTAGCTAACCAGAGAACAGTACGGTACGGTGGTGTTTCTTTGGCTGTTTGCCACCTCAGACCCTGCATTCTTTCCTCAAAATACTGTGGTTATGCTGGCTTGAATTCATTAATTTTGAGGAACAAGATGGGCTTTGCCTCTCACTTTGTGACAGATACTACTATCCTATCAGTGCACACAGTCAGGGACTCAGCTGACATGTTCCAACATGCTGGTGATAGACCAAATCAAATTTGGCTCAGCATTAGTTACAGCTTTTCTATCCTGTCTCACGAAGAAATATGTCACAATTCAGAAATTAGACATATTTCAACTGAACTTGAATACTTGAATTTCTGAATTTCAGAGTGGATTATACACACACACACACACACACACACACACACACACACACACATATATATTTATATATATACATGTCTTATGCTACCATGATGAGTGCCTCTGTGCTGTCTTTCAGTCCAGCATGTTCCAACCATTGGTAAGTATTCAAGTATTCTTGATACCAGCCACTTCCTCAATCTGGTGGTTGTACATGCCGTCTGCTCCTCTCCTTCCTCACTCTCAGCTGGTTTCAGCTGTCTGAGGCATTCACTGAGCAGCTCATCCCGAGGGCAAGCTACTTGATGTGCTCTTGGATTTTTAGATGTTTCATCCTGGACAGTGACTCAGATGCACTAGTCACTTGTCCTCATCCTCTCTCTTCCTGCTTAGTGTGCAACCTCAGGATGCTGCACTTAGGAAACCCGGGACGGGGGTCAGGAGGGAGGGAGGTAAGGGGGTGGAGAGGGGGGGGGGTGGATGGTTTGGTACCTGAGACTTACTTGCCTGGGACCCTGCCGCTCCCCCGGGGGGTTGCACCCACATTTGGGAAGGGTTTGCTAACCTCGGCCCGTCCTCGGGCGGGCTGGGCCCTGGCGCGGTGTCCTGGGCTGCCGCCACTCCCGGACAATGGGAGGATGCTGGGGGATGTCAGAGGGATGGGGTCTGACCTCCTTGATGCTGATCAAACTGGGGGCCCTGACCATGGGCTGCTGGCTGGGGGTCCCGCCGTGCACCAGGGGCCTGGGCCCTCCCTGCCCTCGCACTGCGGGGTGGTGGACCCTCTGCCTGGATCTCCGGACAGTGCCCCTTGGTGCTCCAATTTGACCCCTGGACCAGGTAGGCTAGACTCCCTGTCGGCTGGTTGCAGTGGTGACGGGGTGGTCAGCGGGGCCAGTCTGGAAGTTGGCCCCCTGCAGGTCTGGCCCATTCCTCAGCCCCTCTCATCGCCTCTCTGTCCCATCACATCACATCTCATGTGTCACTAGGCCTTGAGGGGCTGGACCCACCAATTTTAATCACATCTTAGACATTTAGGGCTTGGGGGAGTGCATGAGGATGTACTGGGAGACTCTGCCATCTGCAACCGGCGGGGCTCCCATGCCCTGGGTGCCTCCCCCAATTTTAACTACATTCTAGTCATCCACATCATCACATCTACATTCCCATGCACAACACGCATCCTGCACCCACGTTGGGATGGCGGGGCAGCTGGGGCGGGGAGTGGGTCCAGTGCTGCCTCCTTTGCTAACTGCACCATTGCAGGCCTGGGGGCCTGGCCGGTGCTCTTGGGGGGGGGGGGGTGGTCCTCCTCCCAACATGGTGGTTGGGCTGGGGTTGGTCACCGTTGTGCAGTGGATCGCTTGCTGGTGGTTTGACTAGGTCTGCGGTGCCCTGCACCGTATCAGCATCTATGGAGTACTCAGCCCCTGTATGGAGGAAGATGAGGGTATGATTGTTATGTCCGGGGGTGGCGGTCCCGGACGCGTGTGCCTTCGGCTCACCCCGGCAGGTGGGCTGGGCCTCTCAGGGGAGTGAGGGGTCCTGGCTGGCTGGCTGGTGATGCCCTATAGCCTGAAGCCCACCTACTCTGGGGGGAGGGGGAGAACAGGGGATGGGTGGAGGGGATGGGGATGGAGGGTTGGGGGAGGGTAGCTCTGTACAGAGGCGGTGGGCCTGGTCGTTGTGGTGGGGTGTGGTTGCCCCGCCTGGCTGTGAGGTGTGGGTGGGTGTTAGCCTCGCCGCTGGCGGACCTCTTAGGGGGCTCTGGCCGGATCTCGGGCCGGAGGGGCCCTATGCCCCTGGGCTCTGCTCATGCTGTGGGGGGGGGGGGGGGTGCCCAGCGGGACCGGGGTCCTCTGTCTGACCTGTCTCTCTGTGGGTTGCTTCCGGGTGGGGGTTGCTGCTCCTATGCTTTCCTGCAGGTCCTGGCATGGGTTGGGCCTGTGGCTGTTTCCTGGGGGGAGGGGTGGCCTGGGGCTCCCCGTGTTCTGGGGGTTTCTGGGTGCCCTGGTGGCTTGGTCCTGACCCGCCTGCTATCCTGGACTGGGGGTGTGATGTCCTGGCCCCCCACATCAGCTACAGTCAGCTATCCACAGCATCCAAGACAAACCGTAGCACACAAATACACACACACATACACACGCGTATACACACATACACGCATGCGGTGCACAACTGATCCATAATCACACACTCAGACATTTATCTAAAAATTATATTAAACCAAATGGTAAGCCTGCACTGGAAATTCTGCAACCAATGTTTTTTCTTTTTTTTCTCTCTGTTGTTGTTTTTGTTACTTTTTTGTTTGTTTGTTTGTTTTTTTCTGCTATTGTTGTTGTTGTTTTTGTCCCCCCCCCCCTTGTCTTCCCTATCCTGTCCCTGTTCTCTCTTCCTATCCACTCCTGAGCCTCAGTCCGGTAGCTTTATCAACGAACCAATACCATTCCTAATAAACTTAAGCACAAATAGCGAAAGGAGGAGTTTATCAGATTCCTCCTTTGCAGAGTAAAACTGCTTCAGTACAACAAGGCACCAGAAACACCGATGCTGCTTGCCTCAGCTGCTGAACAGGACAGGTTAAAAAAAAAAAAAAAAGGAAACTTGTGCATGGCAAGGAGCTTTCTGGTCTTAACATCTATGGCCTCCTGACCAGCAATGTGTACATGTTGATGGCTAGGAACTTGTTCTTACCATTCAGCTGACCTCGTCTTACTCTATGGAGGTATTAGGAAGTGGTTGACTTCCTTGCTGCCTCCTCATGGTTTCCATTAGCCTGTGGGTCCCAATGTATTTGTAGCTCCTCTGGATGTCACCTAAATTTCCTTTTGGTATGTCAACCCCTTCAGCTCTGATCATCTTGCCTCTCATTGATACCATCTGGCCACATTTGTCCAGTGCGAATGATATCCCTGTGTAGTTGCTGTAGACCCTGGTGATGTGGATCAGTGAATGAATTTCGTGCTCATTCCTGGCGTACAGCTTGATGTCATCCATGTAGAGCAGGTGGCTGATTGTTGCCCTGCTTCGAAATCGGTATCCATAATCCCTCTTTGTGATGATCTGACTGAGGGGGTTCAGGCCTATGCAGAACAGTAGTGGTGATAGTGGCATGTGCCGCACTTGATGTTAATTTGGGCTACTGGCTTTGAGTTGGCCCCTCAGGTTGTCTTCCACATCACATCGAGTTTCTGATAAAGGCTCTCAGTTTACTGGTGATGTTGTACAGTTCTTGACATTCTAGTATCCATGTGAGTCATAGACTTTCTTGTAACCAAGCGTTGCATAGGTTGGTCTGTCTGGGTCTGCTCATACAGTCTTGGGCGACTGCTCTGTCAACCAGTAGCTGATGCTTGGCTCCTCAGGTGTTAGTGATAATTCCTATCTGAGCCCCATTTATTCATATATAGACTCATGTGCTTACTTATCTTAGCTGCTATGATACCTGACAGGAGCTTCCATGTTGTGGAGAGACAGGTTATTGGTTGGTAATTGGATGGGATGGGGCCCTTCTGGGGGTCCTTCATGATAGATATGGCAGTACCAGCTGATGCCAATGGAAGTACAAGGTCAAGGCAGATGTGGTCCCTGCGGCAGTAGGAGTACTCTGGGTGGTGACCCCATACTGGGAGAGTGGCTCCAGGAACAACACCTGAAACCTCAGCCCAGGAGAATGCAGTCCTAGGAAGAGCTAAGATACTGTAGAGAACCCTACAATTCTACAATTCTACAATTTCATTTAGCAGACGCTTTTGTCCAAAGCGACGTACAACACAAGCAAGAATTTAGACTTAATTAAGGAAAAGCCCATAGGAAGCGCAAAAGTGCTTCAGTTGTGATTTGGTCACAGGTACTGCCATCTAGTGGCAGAAGAAGTGTCGCCCCACCTCCCTTTTTTTTTTTTTTTTGGGACAAACATACAATATCACACAACACAGTTAGTGCTACATAATCACTAAGTGCTGGGTCTTGGACCCTCTGACTTATTCTACCCCACAGGACAAAGAGGAGAAGAGTCAGGTTAAGTGCCTAGGTGCTCTCTGAACAATTGAGTCTTCAATTGTCTCTTAAAAGTAGAAAGGGACTCAGCAGAACGCACAGAGTTCGGTAGTTTGTTCCACCATTTGGGAACAACAGAAGAGAAGAGTCTGGCTAGAGATTTGGAGCAGCGCTGGGCTGGAAGCACCAGGCATCTTTCGCATGCAGAGCGTAGTGGGCGAGAAGGAGAGTAGACCTGGATCAGGGATTCCAGGTAGGCTGGAGCCGTTCTTGTGATTGTTTTGTAAGCCAAGAGAAGTGCCTTGAATTTGATCCTGGCTGCCACTGGAAGCCAGTGAAGAGAAACCAGCAGCGGGGTGACATGTGCCCTTTTGGGCTGGTTGAAGATCAGACGTGCTGCTGCATTCTGGATCATCTGCAGAGGCTTGAATGAGCATGCAGGGAGGCCTGCCAGAAGAGAGTTGCAGTAATCAATGCGTGAGATGACAAGAGCCTGAACCAGAATCTGTTTGGTGTGTTGGGACAGGAAGGGTCTGATCTTCCTGATGTTGTAGAGGGCATAACGGCAAGACCGAGAAACTGAGGCCACATGAACCTTAAAGGTCAGCTGGTCATCAATCATGACACCCAGGTTTCTGGCTGAGTTTGTGGGCACAAGTAGGCTCGAGTTAAGTTGGACACTGACCTGAGGCTGAACAGATGGACAAGCTGGAAAGACCATAAGTTCAGTCTTAGAGAGATTCAGTTGAAGGTGGCGTTCCTTCATCCATGTGGAGATATCAGCCAGACACGCTGATATACGATCTGAGACCGTTCTGTCATCAGGTGGAAAAGAGAGGAAAAGCTGAGTGTCGTCAGCATAACAGTGGTAGGAGAAGCCATGGGAGCGGATCACTGCACCAAGTGAGGTGGTGTACAGAGAGAAGAGAAGGGGACCAAGCACTGACCCCTGAGGAACCCCAGTCAATAGGCCATGTGACCTAGACACCTTTCCTCGCCATGACACTCTGAAGGATCTGCCTGTGAGGTAGGACTTGAACCACAACAAGGCAGAACCAGATATGCCGAGCTCAGAGAGTGTGGAGAGGAGAATGTGATGGTTCACCGTGTCGAAGGCAGCAGACAGGTCCAGCAGAAGTAGGACAGAGCACTGACCAGCAGCTCGAGCTCGTCTCAGTGACTCAGTGACTGACAGGAGTGCAGTCTCAGTGGAGTGGTCACACCTGAAGCCAGACTGAATAGAGTCAAGTAGGTTGTTGTTCCGCAGATGTTCAGAGACCTGGTTAAATACTGAGCGCTCCAGTATTTTTGACAGGAATGGCAGAAGTGATACTGGCCTGTAGTTTTCAACCTTGGCGGGGTTGAGATTAGGCTTTTTGAGCAGTGGGGTGACACAGGCCTGCTTAAAAGTAGCAGGAAAAATGCCAGTTTCCAGGGAGGAATTGACAATGTGTATGACTGCAGGTTTGATAGTGGGCAAAATGGTCTGCAGGATGCTGGTGGGTATTGGATTGAGAGGACAAGTTGTAGGTTTTGAGCTCAGGAGAAGTCTGGAGACCTCATCTTCGCTCAGGGGAGCAAAGGAGAGGAGTGAAGCAGCAGTGGCAGGTTGGTGCTGACTGGACTGGTCAGGCTCAGAGAACTGGTTGCTGATTGCAGCAACCTTTTCAGTAAAAAAGGAGGCAAACATTTCTGAAGTAAGCGCAGTGGAAGGCTGAGCAACTGGAGGAGAAAGCAAAGAGTTAAACGCCATAAACAGTTTTCTGGAATCAGAAGTGGCACAGATCTTGTTCTGATAGAAGGCTTTCTTAGCGGACTGTAAGCATGAGGTGAAGGAAGCAAGTTTCTGTTTGTGTAAGGACAAGTCAGTGGGTTCTTGGGATTTACGCCACTTTCTTTCTGCTGCCCTGAGTCCAGCTCTTTGTTCTCTCAGAACTTCAGAGAGCCATGGACTTGGTTGTTTTTTCTTGGCTGGTTTGGACACCAGGGGGCAGAGTTTGTCCAGAGAGGATGCCAGAGAGGAACAGAGTGTTTCTGCAGCCTCATGAACAGAAAGTGAGGAGAAGTGCGAGTGGTCAGGCACGACCGAGTTCACCTCATCAGACAGCTGTGCTGCTGTGAGGGACTTCAGGTTTCTGCGGAAGGAAACCGTCTGTGTGGGTGTCTGCAATTGCAGAAAGGCAGCCGCAAATTTGACCAAGAAATGGTCTAACAGGTGGAGTGGGGTAACTGTCACATCTGTTATGGAGCAGTTACGAGTCAGCACCAAGTCAAGGACTTTACCAGCTTTGTGGATGGGAGGAGAAGGAGCTAGTTCGAGTGCAAAGGAGGAGGTGAGTGCCAGGAAGTTGTTTGCCAGAGTTCTGTCAAGGTGAATGTTCATGTCTCCCATGACAATCAGTGGTGTGCCATCATCAGGGATGTCAGAGAGTAACATGTCCATCTCAGAGACAAAGCCATCCAGATTACCCCCTGGTGGGCGGTACACAACCAGAACATATGCTTTGATGGGAGCAGTGACACTTAAAGCATGATATTCAAATGTTGTCTTGCTGTTCGACGGACGTAGTGCAGAAAAAGACCAGTTCTCAGGAATGAGCATGCCAGCACCGCCTCCTCGTCCAGTAGTGCGAGGGGTGTGGCTTAGTGTGGCGGACTCAGAGAGTGCAGCTGGGGTAGCTGTGTTTTCTGGGCGGATCCATGTCTCAGTCAGGGGTAGAACCTGAATGTCTGAGAGTTTCATCAGTGAACTGATGAATTCTGTCTTATTGACTGCGGACTGACAGTTCCAAAGACCAAACGTGACCAAGTGTGGGCTGGGACCACTTTCTGGGAGTGCGGACAGGTTTTGCAGATTGCGTTTGCAGTAGACTGTGAGTTTTTTCCGATTGCCAACAATGACCGGGATGTGTGTGGGACACATTGCGCGATAAACTTAAGTCGGACAGGCGGCAGCGGTAGTCGGTGTCCTAGCTCGATGGACTCGTGCAGGTGGACTCGCAGGTCTTTACCTTTTGTGGTCTTAAACGCTTTGTGGGCTGACGCTCAAGCGCAGTCTGTGCTGTTAGATACCCTAAAGCTCCAAGGCCTCTGGTAGAGGACCCGAGCAAGAGAATGACACAAAACCACCCTACAAGGGTGAGAGGGAGTTTATATATATATATATTTACTGTTTAGTACTATATATACTGTCCAGTAGTATGTGTAACAGTCCGAATATACTGGTATAAATAGGGATATACACACATCACAGAAAATCTGCAACCATGTGGAATGTGGGTGTATGTACCAGGTCATGCTCCCGTTAGCAACAATATTGATTTCAAGGTGTTGACTTAGCTTGATGTGTACTATCCTGTGTATGATATAGGTGATCTTTTCTGTCTGAGGGGGAAGCAGTGCAAAGGCAGAGATGGAGAGAACTGGGGGAAACAAAAATGGAGATAGAAAGGTAGCGTAAGGCAGAAAGTTGATGGTGTCTGTTGCCAGGAGGTTTTTGGCAATGCATATTTCTATCCTGCCTGTAAAGGCTCCTTTGAACTTGTAAGTGTGTGTGTGTGTGTGTGTGTGTGTGTGTGTGTGTGGGTGTGTGTGGGTGCGTGTGTGTTTGTGTGTGTGTGTCTGTGTCTGTATCTGTGTCTGTGTGTGTAGTATCTGGTTTACTGGTATAAACACTAACCCAATCAGGACTCCAAGTCCTCATGGGGACCAAAGACAGGTCCTTAGGTGGCACAATGTCATTTCTCAGTTCCTGGTTGTAGTTGGATTTAATGTGTGATTGTACTAGGTTAGGGTTAGAGATCAATTGGTTAGGATTAGGATAAGGGCTGGGGTTAGGCTATCCATATGAATGGAAGTAAATGGAATGTCATTAAAAGGATAGCTGTGCAAACCTTTGCGTGTGTGTGTGTGTGTGTGTGTGTGTGTGTGTGTGTGTGTGCGTGCGTGCGTGCGTGTGTGTGTGTGTATTGATTGCCAATGCACTGTCTGATGGAAAGAGAAGCCAGCCAGGGGTAGAGCGGTACAAATGAAAAAGAGGAAAAGTGGGTGGGGGATGAAAAAGGAGTGTGGGAGGTGAGGCAGGAGAAAAGGGGGTAACATCTGGCTAAGTAGGAACGATAAACTCACACAGCCATAGGCATTCACACAAACCCATGCGTGCACAACAGACACACACACACACACACACACACATATGCATACACTAGTGCTTTCATTTCTGATAAGTGAGCACAGGCTGCAACTGCCATGTGCACTGACATTACGTATTGATGACGAGCCCTCCTCTCTGTTCCCCCTTCATTTGTCCCCGTTAACTCCTCCTATCTGGCTCTTCACACACACATACACACTTATTATCTCTACCTCAATTACCTCCCCTCACTCCCCGACTCTCTACTGCTCTCTTCTCCAGCCTTATCATCCCATTTCTTATCATAGAAGCCTGCTTATCTTTAATCAAACACATACAAGCTTAATTAGCCTGCACATTTGTCAGACCATCATCTAATTAACAGTGACCTTATTTTAAGCACTTTTTGAACCTTAAATTAAACCTTAAAGACAGTCTTCATTAAAATATTTCACTAATTTCACCTAAGCCTGGTTTTAATTTACCATGTGATGGCACCTAAAGAGTAAGACAGGGAGGAGAGGAAAAATTTAAGGAAGGAGAGACTTCCCGTAGTTACACTGTTACTTAATATCAATTAATACACACACACACACACACACACACACACACACACACTCATACATGGATCATTTCTCGGTGGCCCATTTCTGCTCTAAGTTTAGCAGACGACCCACTGAAGGGCCTCTGCAGTCTGATGCTTTCCCTGCTGCTGCTCTTGTTTGTCCCCTGGTACTTGTAGAATCGTCATTTTGTGTGTGTGTGTGTGTGTGTGTGTGTGTGTGTGTGTGTGTATGTGTGTGTGTGTGTGTGTGTGAGAGAGAGAGAGAGAGAGAGAGAGAGAGAGAGAGAGAGAGAGAGAGAAAGACTCGTAGAGATAAGCCAATTTATATATACACCATAGGGTATGGCATTGGGGATGCTGTAGGCTGTAGCCTGACGATACACACCTCCCTAGAAATGTAAATGCACATGGTTGCTGAGTAGACCACAGCAGCTGTGACTGCTCCACCTCATAAAATCACATTTCCTCTAATACAAATTCCACACACTCTTTTCCAAACCATCTCCTCCTCTCATCTGAGTTCTTTTGTGCATTCTAGTTATTTTGGGAAATGTGTCTGTTGCTCTAAATGTATTTTCTACAAAACAATCTGCTTCATTTCAGCTGCCATTGTTTGAGGTACTTGAAGAAACACAGTGGCATAGAAGTAAACTAGTGTTTCAGCAGTGTAATTGCAGTGTGACACACACATCGGAGTCCAAGTATAAATGCTCACAATAGCACTGTTAATACAGCAAGACACCTGAAAAACCTCTGGAGGTTCTTCAGTTTTAAACTGTAGGGAACCCCTAAAGGTTCTGAGCTTGTAGCAAAACTTTTAGAAGTTCTGCCATAGTAAAATTAAATGTTGATGATTATATTGTTCAGATCAAAAACATGCAGTTAGATAAATACAACACATGTATAATAAACCCTTCCTGTCTTCCCCACATGAAATCTAAATATAGCCTAAACATCCTCCAAGAACCTAGACTGAAATGGCTTCTTTAAAGACTCAGTTTTCATAGCACGGAATCTCAAAAAAAAAATCGGGCACATTGAGAAACTGAAGTTCTTGGAGGAGCTCAAGGAAAACATTATATAATGCTAAGGCCAAGTCTAAGATGGGTCCCTCAGTAAATTTAAATGATAATTGATGAGAGAAAAGCCACGTTTGGACAGTTTTACATTACATTCAATGTGTCCAGATAATTTATAAGGAGCTTTTTTAGGTCTAATTTTTATACCCTCAGGTGTTACAATTAACTGAATCTTTGACTATTTGTGATGAAAGACTAGCTTGTTGCATCCATTTTCATATTGCTTTCATGTAGCGAAGTATTTTTTAGTATTTGCACATTTTATGCCTCCATGCCACTGAAGGCCGTAGCCACAGCCATTATGTTTTCAGGTTGTCATTATGTCCTATTTATTGTTAATTTGATATTTCAGGAATGCCTTGAGGGACGTGGCTTTCACAAAGTCAGCTATTTTAGAGTTCTTGTATTTTTTTGTCTTGTTTTAAGCTTGAATCCTTGATCCATGTGTCAATGGCCACACCATAATGTTTCCTGTGCATAAAGAGCCACATTGTGAATTGTTATAACTGTCTAACTAGCTAGTCTGCAGTAACTGCGAGACTCTCCTCAGTAAAGAAAACGTCAGGAGTGAACATGAGGACAGTGAAGAAGTTGAGGTTCAAGATGACCACAAAGTGTCCCAAGACAACTGTAAAGTGGTTTAGGGAGTCATGGAGTTGTACACGGCTCTGTGGACAGACCTTTTTTCCTTGTCCCTCTCCACAAGCAGGCTGAGAGAGGGGGAAAGGTGATGCTGGGCTGAGCAGAGATGTTGGAGACAGACAGAAGTGGTGTGAAGAGAGGAGGGAGAGAGAGAAAGGGAATGGGGGACAGTAAGGTCTAGATGAGGGATGTTATTAATCCACTTATTCCCCCATGTCTCTCTCCGTCTGTTATCACTTCCACTCCTGTCATATCTACTGATTTCACTCTCCTGCTCTAGCTTGCTCCCCCTTTCTCCCTCCTTATGTTCTTCCTCTCCAGTCTTCTTTCAGAATACCTTCCAAATTTCTTCACCTCATCTCACCCCCAATGTGATAGGCCGTTACAGCAAGAACCGGGAGAGCACGTTTACCCACAACACTGTTTGTAGAAAAGAGTGAGGCATGAAACCGCCAGATCCTCTCAGGAACGAGAAGGAACAAGGTGTGGGGAGGGGGAGAGTCCAACGGAGAGGGAAAAGGCAATGGAGTGAGAGTGCAGTTGATATGTGCTTCTGTGTTCTTTTCCTGGCAACACGATAAAGACTGGCTCTTAGTCACTGTCAGCGGTGAGACCACCCCCTCCATATCCCCCTCCTCCTCCTCCTCCTCGCTTCTTCAGTTCCATCCCTCCCAATGCAAAGACTCCCCTCTCTACCTCCCACCTCTTTTATTTTCTCTGCTCTTCCCTTTTCCTGCACTTTACATTTACATTTCAGGAATTTAGCTGGCTCTCTTCCACAATGACTTGAGGAGAGTGAGTACAGAATAAGCCTCAGGTTCTCCGACACCTCCAGAAACAGGAGTACAGGGGTCGCTGCCACTGCCGTGACATGACAGATATAACAAACCTTTTATATCATTGGACTGTTGAAGGTAATGAATTACTGAGAGGTGTGTGCTGAAGAGAGGAAAGCGAAGGGCTTATGTGTCTCGTGATTCATGTAGACCACCAGGTCTCCAGTACCATCCATCCTTCTCTATTGAAGCTCCCCCATGGAGAACTGCTTACATTCCCAGAGATGGAAATTCTAATTCAAATCTTCTTTATTGGCGTGACAGTAGCAGGGGGATGTCTCCGCAACAGAACATGTCAGAAGATGCACTAAGACAATAAGCCAATCTGTATGCTCTTCTTCTGCTTGTTCCTCCCTGATGAGCTAACCCTGCTTTTGCTTCCAAAAAGCTCCAAAGAAGCATTTAAACCCCCTTCATTTTCACCGTCACTTAAGACACTAACATGTAGAGACACTCCCTCTCAGTGTGTGTGTTTGCAGTAACCTGTATGTCTGTGTGTATGTGTATGTGTATGTGTATGTATGTGTGTGTGTGTGTGTGTGTGCGTGCGCGTGCGTGTGTGTGAGTGTTATTCACAGAAAGTGGAGACCCTTTAAAAAAACTTGGAAACAGAATGTCAGTTCTTTCTCTTCAGGACAGATAGACAACATGCCTCCATCTCTGTCACTCTTCTCTTTATATTTTGAATTGGTTTTAATGGCATCCAATGATCAGGAACACAAATAAGGAGACACACTCAAATACAAAAAACACAAGCTAAAGAAAGAAACAGACATTTTGTTTTTTGAGGTCCAAGCTCAATGGCTGGGGACGATATATGTGAAGCCTTGTGAAAACTACTTTTTAAGCTCTACTTTGGATCTATGCAATGTGCAAAAAGCCTCCCACCGAGATCAACAAACACTTGTGACAAAAAGTTTTCTAATGAATTAGAATATGGTTAAAAACACAAAACTTAAAAAAAAAATACTTCCTTAATAACTGGTTGAAAAGCTACCACTTGTTACTACTTGTAAAAAACTTTTCAAGTAAAACTCCCAAGGGATTTAAGCAGCTGTATTTGCAACTGTGAATCTGTAGGGCTTGGACCCTAGACATACTGTAGCTGTTTGCAGATTTCATATATTTTAGATTTTAAGAGTTTTTGGCGTATTTGCTATGACTGCCAAAAAGATATGCGCATCACCTTTGACACTTCCGTTTAGGGGTATATGCAGTGTTTCAGATGACAACCTGAAATAGCTCAAATTTGTTTCCACATCTTTATGATAGTGTCATAGTTTTAGGCAGTTTGTGCCTATTTCCTCCCGTTTGCTGTCTGACCACCAGGTACAGCCTGTTTTTCATTTAAAATGGTTTACCTGATGTATTATGGCTCCTTACTTCCTGCCTTTGTGTGTTTTCCCACCTCGTGTCCCCATTAGTTAATTGGTCTTTTGAGTGAGCAGCCTTCACTTCCTCTATGTGTCAGACTGCTTTTGTTCTACCATTAATCAAGTTTACCAGTCTTTCTGTTGATATTCCGTATGTATGACCTCTTAACCCTGTATTATTACTTAGGCTATAGGCCTGCCTGAAAGACTGAACTTCACATGCAATTGTATCTCTTCCTTGCTCAAGGATAAGTCACAATAATTCCGTTGCTACAGAAATGAGGGAAACATTAAATGCTTAATAAGATTAAATAATTTAAGTATTGTGTTGATTGTCTCCTCTCTTCACTTTTTTGGCTATCTTTTCACTGCCGGTGCCTCCTCTTAAAAAAAGATGAAACATCTGTACTTTCTCACACTTGCCGCTCTGGTCTTTTTTTTCTCTCTCTCTCTCTACTCCACACACACTGAGACACAAGCATCTTCTGTCTCCCTCTGCGTGCTGCCATGACAGGCATCCTCTGTGGCTGCCAAAGCTTTTTAACCACAACAATATCTAAATGGCACACAATGGCCCATTAGAGTCATCAAGCTGTTAAACCAGCAACCGACAACCTTCAGCCTGGCAATTAGGGATATTTTATTCACCCTTACTGCTCTCTCTCTCTCTCTCTCTCTCTCTCTACCTCTCTCTCTCTCTCTCTCTCTCACACACACACACACACACACACTGCCCATCCATTATTACTTCCTGTCACTCATGCACATGTTCCTGCTCTCTTTCATCTATTCCTCTTCTTCCGTTTAACTCATCCTCTCAACCTCACATGCACTACCTCACCCCAATCCTCTCCCCTATTCCTTCCGGTCAGCCTACAATGGCCATCCACAATCAGTGTCACCATTGATTAACAGATTTCACACCACGGCACAGTACTTATAAAGAGCCGCATGAAATGAAAAGAAGCAGGAAGGGATATTAGAGAGTATGAAGAGTGGATTGCTTGTGCCGTGTCAATAGTAACTGGATACCAGCCACCTAAGCACATCATATTGCTGTACATAAAATAGAACATGAATGTGAAGGAAGAACAGGCTTGAAAATATAAAAGAGCTTGTGCTGTGTGGGCTGATCCAGCAGAGGAACAGCTCTAGAGTCAATACCCCTGTGTCATGCCAGATAGGCTCATCTCTGAATCTTTAAACTGAAGCTGACACGAAAGGAGAGGAGAAAGGGATAGTCAGGACAGCTGCTTAGCCTAGATTCATCAACACGTTATGTGTATATCCAGATAGGTTAGAACAATACAGTCTACCATCCCAGTATCAAAAAAAGGACAAAATTATACACCTGAATGACAACAGACCCGTCACTTTGACATCTGTAGTCATGAAGTGCCTTGAAAGACTCATTCTTAATTTCCTTAAGCCCGTCCCAACTCTTCTGGACACCTTACAGCTCACCGACAGAGCCAACCGCCCGGTAGATGGATGGCAGCCTCCACTACAGTGCCTGGGCAGGTCCAGCACCACCATCAGGGTTTCGTTTGTGGATTACAGATCAGCTTTCACCACCATCCTCCCTGACTAATGTACATCAAGCCTCTAAAGTTAGAAATAGCCTGCCACATTTGCAAGTGGATAAAAGACTTCCTGGTCAACTGTTTGCTGACAACACCACGGTCCTTATGAGTCGGTCGGTAGGAGCACTGTGTCACAACTGGAGGCTTGGACCTTAATGTTAACAAAACGATGGAGATGGGCATCAACCTCCAGAACCACTCACCTCTATATCCACCACTACTCATTACGACACCAGAGGGGTCAGCAAGATTACAAATAAACTATGCAGCTGAATTTCACCAAACATGGAGACAGGGACCCTGCCTCTTGCCCGAAAGCTGCTGGGATAGGCTCCAGCCCCCCTGCAACCCTCAACAGGATAAGCAGAAGAAAATGGATGGATGGATGGATGGTGACAGGGTGCCTAGGCCAGGAGAAAACTTGTTAAATTTTGGGGCAGATTTGCTTGGGTAAAAATGGCACTTTCTTGCATTGGGCTTGGCTGAGGTGAAGGTATGTGCTCTCTGAGAGCCCTCTAGCTAATTTGAGGATTTCCTCACAACTTGAGCTGCCACTGCAGTCACCACTTTTGTAAAATTGAGTCCTTGTTACTGAGCCAAACAGTGAAAATCTGTTCTACTTGAAAAGATTACACTGTACACCAGTTAGATTCTGAGCAAGTTGGACCCTCGACCATCCATCATTCCACTCCTCTCTCATTTATCATCTGAGGTAGCACACTTCTTCTACTTCCCCTACTGTGCCTCGTGGGTAGGGAGGAGATCAAACGGCCCAAGGGCAAGATTGGAACCATCACGCATTTTCTAATTTGCATATATCCACAATGTTCATCAAATGTTTTAACTTTTTCTGATCTGCACTGTCTGTCAGTGTGGGGACCCTCCAATGGGACTCTCCCTGAGATTTCTGCCATTTTTTTCTCGTCAAAAGGTGTTTTTAAGGGTAGCAAAGGTGGGGCGAACTACAGGAATTTGTCTGCCAGCTAGAATGTTAAATAAATAATTTGATAATTTAATGACGCAGTTCTTCTGAGACCTAAAAAATATTATCAACCCAAACGGATTACATTATGATAGTTGTTGAGAAATTTTGCGTGATGAAGGACTTAATCAGACACAAGAAACAGGCTGGAGACTCACAGATGGCTTACACTGGAAACTTTACTGGACATGTCCTCAACAGACGTAAAAGGTTCACTGTGAGATGAGGTTGAGTCAGCTCCCCCAGAACATCTGTGTCCAACCCCTTGCAAACAGTCATACTCGCAATGTTGGGCACTACCAGTAATACCGAATTAGAACATCCTGCACAGATGTGATCTTCACGCAGTCTAAACACAGCTACACATCTAGACAATGCTGGCACCATGAGTGTCAGCTTTACTATCAGTAGGTGTTCTAACAGCAAATTTATGACTCTGAAAGAAGAATGACAGGCACCACTGGTCCTCTCCAAGGGGTAAGAGCAGCTTTTAACCTTACAGGCGAATAATGAGGACGAGGCCCAAGAAAGTTCAAACAGAGGATACCAGATGAAATTCCTTATCAGTAGTGAAACTTGTAGGTAGTGTGACACTCACAAGTATCCCTCCATTTTCTTCTGCTTATTTCTATTAAGGGTTGCGCCTATCCCAGCGTCAATGGGCGAGAGGCGGGGTTCACCCTGGACAGGTCGCCAGTCCATCCCAGGACCAACACATAGAGACAAACAACCATTCACACTCACAGTCACACCTACGGTCAATTTAGAGTATCAATCAGCCTCGTCCCCTCTTGATGTCTTTGGACTGTGGAGGAAGCTGGAGTACCAGAGAGAACCCACACAGGAACAGGGAGAACATGGAGACTCACACAGAAAGATCCCATGCCCGAGCCGGGGATCAAACCCGGAACCTTCTAGCTGTGAGGCAACAGTGCTGACCACTGCACCACCGTGCAGCCGCAATTCAAGTTTGCAGGGTAGTTTTTTTTTTTTTGGATGGCAGTGTATCTTACGTGATGGATGGGAAAGGGACATAAATGTGAAAAAGCATTTTCATTGAGGACAAAATTATTAGAAGTTTTGTTGTTTTTTCAGAAAGAGAAATGCCTCAGATTTTGATGAAAAAATACTCTAAAACTGAATTCTTGATATATCTATTTGATAAATTACAATACATGTATGTATACTTGATGCGGGGAGGCAGGATTAAAATAGGAAAATTGATTTGCTACTTTATGGAACCTTTGACGAATCCAACCAGACCAGTCAGATATAAATACAGAGCACAACTTATCAAATGCAAAGATTTTTCTGAGCCTAAACTCATCTTACAACTGAAACTGTAAACCCAGTGACAAATGGCATTTTCTGTTTTCCAGCCCAATTCTAACTTGTAAAATAAGTATTCACTTGAGGCTTTCTGATCCAGTTTGGTTTAAATATCTAAATATACAGAATTTGCTGGCAGTAAATATTTAGAGCTTATTTATTAAAGCTGTTGGAAATCTGCAAAGGAAAGCAGGATGTACTGTATGTGCTAAAATACAAACTGTAAAAATCCTCTGGTTCGAGGTGGAACCCTGGCCTGCAGTCGCACATAAAGCACCAGGGATGCAATATGAACCAAAGAATCTGGGCATTGAATCAAACCTTTTTGATGAAGAGAGTTTGATCATCCTGAATAATGTTGGTTAAAAATAATCAGTCCAAGCCACTGATTCACAGCTGAGTTTAGAGCCAATGGCAGCTGGATGTAAACCCTTTGCTGGCTGATTAACCCTTTGGCTGTGATTTAATATGGGTACAAATCTCAGATATATGGTTTTCTACACCCATAAGCACTGGTTATGATTTCACACCTAGTCCGTCTGCTCCCCTCCCCCTTATCTCTTCTTCTCTGGCTGACAGTTGGTTGCAACAGCAGCCGTAGAATGGAGGTGCAAGCTATTCTTTCTCTCCCTCACAGTGACTGCATGAGCGCGCACACATTCATGAATGCACTTGTGTGGCTGAAATGTACGCAAACATGCACTTTTGCAAAGCAATTCAAGAGAGAACATAGTTGCACCTGTGTACATTTAAATACACACACACACACACACACACACACACACACACACACACACACACACCAGCTGTCACACTAAAGCCAGCTTTTGGCAGCCACATCCACTCGCTGCTCACTCTCCTGTCAACCAGCAGAGGCTGAAGCGTGCATCTTGAGACACATACAGTTTATAAGTGCTGTAGCTCAGGCATTCACCATGCAATAACAGCAAGTATTTATTGATTTTATAGATGGCTCTTTCTTTGTTTTTACATTAAATACAAGGCTTTTGTTTGTCTTTCACCTCGATGGTCTTAGATTCCTATTTTTCTCATCCCTCGTATCGCTCGTCTGTCTGTCTCCATCCAAACACTGTGAATTCTTAATTAAATGTATTAATTTTGAAAAGATGCTAAAATTATCTGCCACAACACGCATGCATACATGCACACACACTCACGCACACACACACACAAACCACACGCAAGCATGTTAGCCAATGGGATGGTTTCATAATCATGAAAGAATAAAGCTATAAAGGAAAGGAAGCACGTGACAGGAGGTTCCTTGTTTCACACATAAAAGTATGAAACTACCAACACAACACACATAATTGAAATGTAGGTGATGAGGACTGTAAACCCACATAGCATTTAAGCAACATGATTTAGATCCACGCAAGCAGGGAGGCAACAGTCACCAAACAAATCCCTCGACAGGTAATGGAGGTACGTTGCTGCACTGTACTACGTGTGCTTTGCATTACAGTGGGTTTGCGTGATGAGCTACCTTGCCTCAGAGTACTCTCAGGATATGAACTCTGGCAGCGGCAACAGTCGGTGGCTGAGGGCTGCTGGAGCAACAGTATTTACTGAGCAGGTAAGCTGGGCTTTAGTTCAGGAAAAGAGGTCACGTAATTCTAATGATTCACAAGTGTACATGCACATACACTCACAGTCGCTTCATTAGATACCGTGTACAATCTAATGAGATCTAAACTCTGCCTTCAAAAGGTTCATTTTGATCTAATCTATCAAAGAACTTTTGATTTCTTATTCTTGACTTGCACTGTATATCAGGATGTGTGTTCCTCATAAGTAGTAGTTCCTCAAAATATAACGCGCTCCAGTATGAGATCGCTACCCACTATGAGTAATTACCTTTCTGACAGCGTCAACAAAAGACAAATTTGTGGCAGAGCCATTGTATTCGATTCTACAAGTGCTTCTAATGAAGATGCTATTGAGAGTGCGTGTTGGATATTGTTATGTTCATGTGAGACCACACCCAAAATTCTATTTTACCGTTGAAGTACTCAAACATAGGTCTCATACATAGGTATCTTGAACACATGAGAGCATTTTCCCCTGCTGCATCAATTCTTTATGACTTCAGAATATTCAGCTTGAAACTCAAAACAAGCCAGAGCAACAGAAAAAAACTGTCTGTTTACAAAATCTCTGGTGCCCATTTTTGGATAGTTTTGCCTGCATAAGTAGGTAGTCACACGAGCCTCAAGCTAAATGTCGTCACCTTCTTGAACTAATTGCCTAAGTCATTTTTGGAATTTTTTTTCCCCCCTAAATCAACTCCTTATGATGTTTTGTCGCTGTTTTTTTGTGTTTTCAAAAAATTAAAAAAAAAAAAAAAAGACTTTGCCAATCCATTTAAGAATGCAGAGATGTACATTCCTGGCTCTTCCTGCATTTTGGACTCATGCAGCACGGAGGAAACCTAACAATGCCTCACACCCTGGTGTGTTGATATCCATTAAAATGCTATGTCAGCTCTTCTTAAATGATGACAGTGAAAAGTCAGTTACATTGTTTTGGGAGGTGGAGAGACAAAATCCCTGGTTTTGCAACAAAATGCGTTGGGACATAGCCTCTTAAAAACACATTCCCCCATGGGAAAAGTGTTTCAGTACTATCGACGCAATGGTGGATTATAAATGAACGTATGGATGTAATTGAAAACATAAAATGAATGTCTCTTACATTCACCAAGCTAGGTCATATTACATTTGCCGCCAATTAGCCGCATTTGTCTGCCATAAAGAAGTCTGGCAATGTGCGCTTTGATATATGAATGTTCAAAGCGACACGAGACAACTCGCAGAGCTTCAAAGAGACCGAAACATCTGTGTCCAAACTGCAGGTGCGACAGCCAAAAAACTGCATGTCTATATTTACAGCTTTGAAACAAGTGAACCTAAGCAGCTGGGACGTGACCAGGACAAGAGGAGTCGCACGTGTACCTTCATATCTATTTGTTTATTGTATTTGCAAGCTTTGTACTGGACTGTACGTGGGGAAATGATTATCTCAAAATCAATGGAATTCTCATGTCCGCAGAAAAAAAATTATAATCCAAAAATCCCTCGTCTGACGCACAGCATCCTGGATCCACCTCTGCCACGTTCTTCTCAGTGGTATTAAATTATCACCTGATCAGGATTCTCATTAGACTTAAGAGGCAGGTCCTCCATCACTGGCATTTCATTTCCATCAGGCCTCAACCCTGTGCTCCTCGGGGTAATGCACTGCACATTCATTGTAAAACGTGACTTAATTTTTGTGTTGTCTGGCCTGTGCAGTCAATAGGGCAGGGGTCACTCCTCTTCAATTAGGAGGCAGATAGAAGGAGGGACGAGAGGGGAGACGACCCCTCTTCAAACTCCAGTTAAGTCTGCATGACTTACTTCCTCTCTGGTTGTACATTTACTTCCTCCAGCTTTGTCACTTCACATCTGTCTCTCTCCCACCACCAGCCTCCTCCCTCTTTCTATGCCCATGCACACACCCCAAACACACGCTTCACAGTTTTCCCATACTTCTTCTCTTGTGTGTCCTAAACTGTCCTTTCCATATGTCTCTACTGGCGATACACTCTGACCGTTTTCATCAGAATTTTATCCAGACCCATCTGTCTATTCTCTTTCAATTTTTGTCCTCCCTGTTATATCCCCCCCTTCTCTTCCTGATTGGATTAGCAGCATTTCCCAAATGGCTTTTTCTTCGGACAATTCAGCATTTAGAATGAATATTTAAAGTCAAATTTCTAAAGTTATTATCCTCCAGATGGATTATTATGCGCAACACCCAGCTGGAATTTATAAAGTACAGTTTAGCATGTTGATTTTTTTCAATTTGGCTTGTCTTGCGAGTCTTCTAAAACCTTAATGCTACTTACTTTCTCTCTCTCTCTCACACACACACACACTCTCTCTCTTTCTCTCTATCTCACACATTTCCTTTGTCTCTTGCCATCCCTCTCTCTGTCCTACTTTTGAACCCAGTTATTCTATCTCTGTCTTCCCTCCAGACCCTCACTCTCCCTCTCTGTCTCCCTGCCAACCCGCCCCTTCGTACCCTCGCCCTCCCACCCATCTTCCCTCTCACTCTTTCCTCCTCCCTATCCCGCTTCTCCATTTTCCCCTCTCAATCACTCTCCCTGCAATGTTAATTCAAATTGCCTGGTTTGGGAGGACAGTACAGTTCCAATAATGCCGAGAGCACTTAGGAGAACATAATCAATCTCTCTTTCTCTTGTTCCCTTTCTCCCCTCCTTCACATTCTCTCTGTTTTCTCCCCCTATTTTATATTCCATCCATATGTGGAACAGGGCTCTAAACTCTCACCACCTCTTTTAATTCTCTATATCTCCACACTCTTTTCTAATTGACCCTTCTTAAAAAAAAAAAAAAAAAACGCTCTTCGCTCAAATGTCTCCTCTGTTAATGTGAGCATGACATTATACACTATCTTGCCTAGATAGTCCCAGGCTAGTTTTCATTCAACACATTTCTTTTAACTTTGTCAAGACACTTTTAGAGATGTATGTTGTTGTTGTTTTTTTCTTGTTTCAACATAATAATTCCAGATCCATAAAGAAATTAGTTTTCCAAGTTTGGAGTGGGAAGAGCCGTGACTTCAACAATATTGAACACATTTAGGATGACCTCACCAAAAAAAAATTCAGTCCGAACCTTGAAATCAGGTTTGCAACAGGAACCAAAACTTTTTCTTTTTTTTGGGGGGGGGGGGGGGGGGGTTGCAAACTGGTGAAGAACACCACATAAATGATGACATCTCACTCTTAGTCCCAGTATGGTAATGCGTGTGAGTGATGAGGGCATGTGACCTAATGTGGCTTGTGTGATCCCGTGCCCAACCAGTAGCAATACCAATATATAAGTCAATGAAATGGATGGATCTTAAATCAAACCGGAACCTATCAATTGCAGGATATTTAAAGCGTTACCACCTTTTTTTGTGTTGGTAAAGATACAGTTCTGCTAGGTGTGTGACTTCCAGTTTGCAGTGTGCAACCCCCTCCATTAATGATGCAGTGATTCTTCTCAAAACTGCACCAGTTTGGTTGAAAAGGTGTCACAGTCCAATCAAGACCATGTTGAGTTTCATTATGGACTGCAAGTGTGGCACGTTTCAGTTCATGTCAGTGGCTTTTTCGTTTGGTGATTCATGTGGCGTTCTTCACTAGCGTGTTTCCAGTTTGTGCTTCTTCTTGCGTTTTAGTGCACTCTTTTCAGTTCCTGTTTTATTTTGTTAGCTCTTGTCTCCTGTGTCTTTGTGTGCCTCTCACACCCTGTCTTTGTCCGTTTCACACCTTTTTTGAGTGCATAACCTGGGGCTTGTTTCGGAATCAGTCCTCATCAGTCCCATCCCTGCTCCTGGTGTTTTTCGTTCAGTGTATTTGAGTTTTGCTGTCCGAGTCAGTCTTAGTCAAACCTCACATCGTGTCACCTCACCACTTTTGAAGCTGGTTTGCTTCCCAGTGTTCTTTGAGTCTCTTGTTTTGTGTTACCATTTCAGCTTTTGTATTTCCTTTGGTAGATAAAATCTCAGTTAATCTAGTCCTGCCTGCTCTCCATTCTCTGCATTTGGGTCCTGCCACCACCATCACACGACGAAAGGACTTTCACATCAAGGACTCAGGCCCAGATCTGACTTTTTTTGCCAAGTCTGGATCACTTCATGGGATGTGTGTGTGTGTTGGAGGTTGGAGGGTGTTTTAAAGATAGAGAATCAGAATAAAACAACCAACCTAATCTCTGAAGAAAAATGTGAGATGACCACAACCTCCAAGCATCGCATCGCATCAAATGGCCGTGGCACACAATCTGTTACAATCATGTGTCAACATCACATTACTCCCTTTATCCAACTATTGGCAGGTGTGTTACAGTCTTGTTTTTTTTTTTTATAAATTAATTAAAAACGAAACCCTTGGTGAAACAATGTTATACGTAATGATGATGATATATCCAATAATACATTGCCTATTACATAATTGAATACATTAACTGTATGACACTACATATTCTATGTGTACACTGTTAATCATGAAGAATATTAACACCAATAGTCTTGATCTGATCTCAAACGTAACACAACAGCATCAGCCAGAACCAAACCACATGCAAATGGTTACTAGCAGTGAGGAGCAGAAACACCTACGATGTCAACAACAACGCCAGTGAACATGAATGTCCTGACTCTGATCATGTAGCTCACATAGATTTTTCGAGAGTGACCTCGAGTCCCACAATACTTTGTGTTGCATCACAGTTTCTTGAGTACTGTCAGCTTGCTAGTACTCTAGACACAATACCAGTACTGCATCTGTGAGGGCCAATTTCTCATACTGAGTTTCAGAGTGGAGGGTGCTACAGCAGCAAATTTTCTGTATTTTTTGGTTTTGGAATGACGTGTTCTAAAATTATAACAACAACCTTTTTGCTGCCTGTTCTTTCACATGAACAGTTTGGTCCACTTAAATTCTCTTCTTTCCTGTCTGCAAACCCTTCCACCATTTCCCTCTATCCATCCATCCAGCCAGGCACTTCTCTTCACACGAACAGATTTTACCGCACACAAAAAAACACTTCTGCACCTCTTTTCACTCTCACTATCTCATCCTCTGTTTCTCTTGTCAGTCTGTGCTTCCCTCTTTCAGGTGAATGCCCACCTCTCTTTAGGCTTTAGCTGCTGCCCAGTCTGGTTTAGTGGTAGAAAGGTGGAGTACCAAACTGAGACAAAGAGACAGAAAAAGAGGGGAATGAAGAAAGAATGGTTCGGGATGCACAGAGAGAGAATGCGACAGAAAGTGAGAGCAAGGTTGAGAGAGGCTAAGAGAGGACATGAAATACTTCTAATTCACAGAGACAGGCTGCGTTTCCGTGGCAACATGGTTTCCATCGTAACAGCCGTGCTAAGGATGCCATTAGTGAAGAACAAAAAGAGAATGCCACTCACCACTTGTACTGAGCGCACACACAGATGGAACTGATAAACTCAACGGTCACCTACAGTGCATGCATTCATACTCACGACTACACAAACAAATTCACACATGCACTCAAGATAAGCTACTGACACACACACACACACACACACACACACACACACACATTACCAACAATGTACATGAACTAAAGCTCACATAGACATGCACATCTGTCTCACACCTGTGCTCTGTAGAACACAAGTGTCAGAGCATTAGAAGCAGTGAGCCCCCATCCTGCAATGGGCCAGACAGACATTTAGCCAACGCCCCAGTGCCCCAGGCACAGAGTTTGGAAGCTCTCGGGAGAATAAAACACTGAAAGGATGTTAATACTTTGATGCATTTGTGTTAGTGACCCTCTGAAAACAAGATGTCAGCTGTCAGTCCTATAAAAAGAATAAACAGCCCCTACATATGTAAATTGCCAAGCAGTCAACAGAGAGGAAGGTCAAAGCAACAGTATCAAGACTGCAAGAGTGACTTTTTCCTTCAATATTCGTGGCAGTCAACCAAGGACCATTTGTCTTTAGTATTCACAAGACATGTCATCAGTTTGTTATACAGAAACCATCCTGCTGACCCTGTACATCAACACCCACTGATCAGCATCCTGAAGGGTCTGGCAGGACATAACCTGATCTCACAGAAAAATGTGGAATGACAACAAAAATGACCATGACCTGAGAAAGACAGCTACACATGGTGGAAGATTTGTATTCTCACAGTGTTCTCCATCTCTCTCTGAACACTGAAGAAAAACAATATGACTGTTACAATTCTGCTCACAGTTTACAATAATGAAATGAAAAGAAATATTTTGTTATTGATTATCATGATCACAGTAAAATCTGGAAAACACAGCTAGCGAGCAGCAGGGCATTCTGCTAGCGGGGAATGCTAGCTCGGATTTGTTGATCAGTTTTTTTGGTTTCTCAAAAATTGCATTTGGTATTTTTCGTGTTTAACCTCTGCAGGAACAGAGGTGGCAGAGAATTTTGGGTGATTTTAGATAGATTCCCACAGGCGTTAACCATAGCCAGCACTCCTGGCACTCACCACTGCTAGTTGGGCCTCACTGCTCACTGGCTGTCTGCAACCAGGCAGTGGTCAATGATGGTCTGCCACCCAGAATAGCATTACATGTGAAGAGATAACAGCTAAATTAGCATGCCTCAGCAACAGCAGCCATGATTGTTCAGCCATTACAGTCCAAAACCATGACAGCTCAACATTAGCCCAGCGAATCATAGGCTGTATCGAGTTCCATGATTCGCAAACTGGGGTTCAAGTGCCCGCAGGAGCACAAATAGTTACATCAAGGGACACGCAAGCATATTGCAGTATCCCTAGATAATTCTCCTTTAAAACTAAGCCCATGTTTTATGTATGCTCCTTCTCGTCCTCTGAGTGTCTCTGACCCTGATCCAACTTATTCCACACACCTCGAAACACTAAGTATCAGCCAGAGAGTGGGACCTCGGGTAGGTCTTCTGGGGATGTGCACACATCAATGACAACAGCTACTGTAGAATGCCCAGCCATTTCAGATTGAGGATTTTGGCCAATGATAATTACATCCTGGGATGAAAAAAATGGTCAATAAAAGCCAAGATGTTGCCTACCTTTCTCAAATATGGATAAATGGATCAAACCACCTTGTCTCACAGCCATGGGAGCAGCAGTGGACACAGGACATGAGCTGAAGACCTAGTTATGACTGCTGAAACTGTCTGCCATGTCTGACAGTGCAAGCATTAATGTTTTCAGTGCTAGATTAGTCACTGGTGGCGCAAGAACCCTCTGTTTAGGTAGAGGGGCAACACACCAAGAGGTTGGATTTTTCAGAGGGTACAGAATGTAAACAAGTTCTAGGAACCACTAATCCAGATTACATGACCACACATTGGTTGGTTAAGGTTTTGGGGCAAAGTTGTTTCCCAGGTTAGGACTCAAACACCCATTTGTGTGTCCACCACAGAATTTTAACATGTAAAGTTCAACAAGATCGCTCAGGACAAAAAGGGAGTTTACATTATCAATTGTTCATTTAAAACTGCAAGTCAGAAAATCTCATGAAGTTAAAGTGCCTAATATAAACTGGGGCACAGCATTGTAGGTGACAAATATTCCCTATTTGTGTCAGAAAGGCTTTTAAGAGAAGAGACAGAATGGTGTAATGCTGTACTATGAGCCGCAATATGCACAGTTGCACTCTCAAAGCCCTGATACTAGACAGCATGTTGATATTACTGTAGGCAGCAGGCATGTTGCTCCTTCTCTGCTTGGCTCCAGGGTATCAGTGACAATAACCTAGTTTTCACTGCAGGGCCGAATAGCCAAACAGAGCTCCTTCATAACCTACTGCATATCAATAAATCTCATCTCAAAATATAATGTGATTTATTTTGCTTCTTGATGCCAAAAGAGAGCAAACATGCAAATGTTTAAAAGGGTTTCATTCCAAAAGATGGCAAAGAGCTTTCAAGGTAATGGTATGAAAATAAAATGTACCAGGGGTTACTAAAGGTTACAGGAGTATTTGAAATCCTCTCACCATAAATCTTTCTATGCTGTCACATTTACATTTAATCATGCACCCTAACACCACTGAAAACTAAAGTTACACTACCAGCTGTATTCCTTGTAAGAAGGTGGTTCAACTGTACAGCCAGAACACATGACTCACTATAACGTCAACGGCAGCGTATTACAATGAGTAGCATGATGTTGAGACCAGTATAGGAGGCAAGATATTCCTAAACTTTGGCGTTGCTCAGGGAAACCAGAGATGCTGTTTGTCTCAGTGCAGGAACAGACTGTTACTCCCACATAGAGCTGTTCAGCACCATATGGGTCAGGTGCAACATTACAGTATGTACAAGATGTACAGCACCAGGGAAGGTTTTCATGTGGACCACTGGAGACATATTGTGGTTGTGGAAATGTGCTGTGTTTAACAGCAGGGAGTGTTTATGGGGGTGATATAGGGTGTGTTTCTGCGTGAAGTCAAGCTTAACAGTGAGAAACTTTCATTCATATTTACAACCAGCATGTGAAAAAATGTGCTGTAGGAGTATATGTCATTTTAAAGTCAGAAAAAAAAATCAACCCAAGTAATGAAAATGTTTACCCATCCATCCATTTTCTATACCGCTCATCCATTAAGGGTCGAAGGGGGGGGGGGCTGGAGCCTATCCCAGCTGACATTGGGCCAGAGGCGGGGTTCACCCTGGAAGGGTCACCAGTTGATCGCAGGGCCATAAGGAGCAATTAGGGGTTCTGTATCTTGTTTCAGGATACTTCCACATGGTCACCAGGGGAAGTGAGGATCGAACCAGTGACCCTTCCATTGCTAGATGACCACTCTACCTCTGAGCGAGGCCGCCCTAACAAAAATGTTTGGATAACTGTCAAGACGGTACTGATAGCTGTCACTGTACATAACAATAAAGTGCTCTCCACACATCTTTAAAAAAAAAAAAAAACAAACCCCACCAGTTAAGCCTTGTCAAACTGGACTTAATAAATGTATACACACAGCTGGCAGACCTCAAACCCACAACCAACATAAACAGAGCATCTTTTAGTGAAACTGCGAGCTAAACATGTTTTTGTTGTTCTGTTTAGTTACCACTCAAGTGTTTAGTTACCACTCAAGCGTCCTCATGAGTGTGTTAATGAATACAGTGTTTTTTTTCCGTTAATTCAAGCATTGAAGTTCTGTCAGACAAAGTGAAACTACAGAACAAGCTGCTACCATCTCCTTACACTGCTTTCAGATCATTTGGTGATTATTTTTCAAACTCAACACTTTAGGCATCCCTCCAACGTGTTGTAATCTGGGCAAATGCCAAGACAGCCCTGCTCATCATTCATGCACATGTTTGAAAAGTGAAGGACGGACTGGCTGATTGACTGTTTGAATGATTGTCTTTCCTCCACATTTACAGCCAACTCAATGTCCCAGAAATTCATGAAACAGCCACAGAAATGATCAAAAGGGCAATAATGTTCCATACAATATGCGGTGGTGGCAAATTATCTTTTGAAATGAATGTATGTGCTTGCAACTAGTAAATAATGCCATTAGCAAGTCAATAACGATCCTTTGTGGCCAGCACAGGTGGTTTCCATGCGGTTGTGAATAATTATTTGTTGTCGAAGTCATTGGAAAATGATGTTTTATGATGCATTAGAAATAGTTCACTAATATCTGGTTTGGTTTAGGCCCCAAAAAACACAAGATAAGATAAGAGAAATATCATTCATATAAATTGTGAACTGCAATGCTGTATATGGGACTAAAGTATGAATCTCCCACAGCAAAGTCCAGTCTTGTTAACCACCCCAGCCTGGCCCATGTGGACTTTAATATTTCACCACATTGACCCCCGCCTGTCACATGACGGTGTTGAGCCATGAATTGTTTGCCAATCATGAAAAAAAATATACTGATTGATTTAGTTCAGCGAGGTGGCACGGTGGTGCAGTGGTCAGCACTGTGGCCTCACAGCAAGAAGGTTCCGGGTTTGAGTCCCGGCTCGAGCACAGGATCTTTCTGTGTGGAGTCTCCATGTTCTCCCTGTTCCTGTGTGGGTTCTCTCTGGTACTCCAGCTTCCTCCCACAGTCCAAAGACATCAAGAGGGGACGAGGCTGATTGATACTCTAAATTGACTGTAGGTATGAATGTGAGTGTGAATGGTTGTCTGTCTCTATGTGTTGGTCCTGTGATGGACTGGTGACCTGTCCAGGGTGAACCCTGCCTCTCACCCATAGCTGCTGGGATAGGCTCCAGCCTCCCCGTGACCCTTAACAGGAATAAGCGGAAGAAAATGGATGGATGGATGGGTTTAGTTCAGCATTGATTCTTTGGTGCAGCCATGTAACTTTAAGACAGGTAGTGGCACCACCTCACCTGTATTTTCCGAGATCATCCCGTTTGTATGTGGCATTAGGGTAACCGTGTGAGAGACAGGATTTCGAAACAAATGCATTGTTGCAGGAAATTTGGTTCAATATGAACATAAGTTCAGAGTCATCTCATAAATTCAGTCAATAAAAAGAACACGAATACAACAAAATGATAAAGACTAAATAATAAATGAATTATTTCTTAAAGCCGTTACTGCCTACAAACTGAATTAATGCTTGATCATTTCAAACCCAATGTGCCACCAATGTGTCCATTTAAACATTAACTTGTCACACTGTAATTGAGAAACAGGATTCACCTCAGAATGATAGCAGGGAATGTCAGACATCAGGGAAGTCCGGAGGTCAAGTCCATAATGAAAGCCCTCTGAACTGTCCCATACTGTATGTGCCCTCTGAATTCAGAGCAAAGATAAATATTCTCAATGAATTTCAAAGTTTGTTTGAATAAGAAATAGGAAATCATCTCATGATTGCAATAATAAATAATTGTCTTGCAATTTATTGTGTGACGGTTGTGGCACACTATTTGATCAATTTCACTTACACCCATATATCCTTTATGTGCTCCTACATTTAACACCTCAGGAGCACATGGGGGGGGGGGGGTTGTCAGGCAGTCCTGAAACTGCATGTTTCATGCATGACGCTCTATCATCAAATGTGTCAGAGCAGTTCATACTGTCAATAAGATAATATGTGGGAGAAATTCTGGAAACAGTCATGCTAAAACACATATGGTTGAACGGTCTTTTTAACAGAAGTCGGACAACCCTGGAACATTGTGTGTCCCTGTACTGACCTTGAATCTAATTCTGTCACTTCTGTCTTTAAACTCTCTGCTTCCATATCGGAACTGAGTAATGTCCGTATAGTCGTTATATTTGGGGTAACGACTCTCATTAGCATTTAAAGCACATCATTTTGTGCAGGTGGTGCACATAGGAGAATCATTAGAACAGACTCCTGAAAGGACTGAATCACAAACAGAAGTACACAGGGAAATCATATGAAGTGTTGTTGGCGACTGTGTGAGCTTAAAAAAGACATCTGACAGTCAATATTTAAAGCAACATGACTCACCTAACAACCCTCTAAAAATATCCTCGGAGCTGAACTTGATGACTCAATGTTAAGTTTGAGAGAGAAACAAAATCAACTTCTTTACGCAGATGGAGGATCATTGATGGACATAAGCAGACAACTACTTGCCACAGTGTGTTCTGTCTGCTTGTCCACAGTTTTCTGAAACTTTGCATTGAGGATGAAAAAGACAATAGTTTGAGTGTTTACAGATATAATACATCATATTACCATGCATTGCTAGGAAGAGCAAAATTCAGGAGAACTGGCTGCTTCTGGTTCGCATTCTGCTAACATGAACGGATTAAAAATGTACTCACTTACAGACTTTCAAAATGTTATCAGAGAGAGAATGGATCCAATCCTGATAGTGAAAGAAGTGGTTTCACAGGTTGTCTGACACTCGACATAGCCAAAACAATAACAACAGGGCACAATGACACTATGATGTAATGTTCCACACTGTAACTTTGAAATAATTAAATTAACTAAAAGGGTCAGTGAATTATAGCTTCATCCCATCCTTTTAAGTATCGATCTTCTCTAAAGTCCCTGTACCCTCGTAGGTTCTCTCTGGTACTCCGGCTTCCTCCCACAGTCCAAAGACATCAAGAGGACGAGGCTGATTGATACTCTAAATTGACCATGGATGGATCTTCTCTAAAGCTCACTGTGTTGGTGGTCGGGTGTTTTCACTGACACAAAAAAGACCACCACGGGTTGAACAGCAGAGGACGTTGTGGTTATGGAAGCGATGTCAACAATGATGATGCGTTTTATGCAAGCCGTAGCACTTGTGGATGAAAAAGAACAGGATGATGATGGAGGATGTACTAAGCTGCTTCTCACCGCGAACAACGTTTCTGTTCTAGGAAGCCACAGATGACATTTAGTGGTAAACTGCCGAACATGCTGCATGCTCGCTCCTCCACCTTCAAATCCAAAGCCTTGCCAATAAAAGGGAATTCTACTTCCCGCACTGAAAAAGAACACTTGTGATGTATTTAAAGTGTAATAGTGTTCTTGCAGTAACACATAGGCTCTGCGTTGGTACAGTAACTTATTGCAGGCAAAGCTGGGGAACTGAAAGAAGGATCAATATTGTACATCTTGTTGAAGTTATCCAGTACTCTGTAAGTAACTCAAGGTAGTAAAAGTAGCAGGGAATGTTCCCACACTCGCCAGCTTTACCAAAAAAATTCCAATCACCTACTCGGAAATATTTTTACCCAGAGTTCATGTTTCAAGTTATTCATTTCAAATTTTGTTCATGTTAATGATGAACTGCAACATTGTGAGGACCTTTTGCGATGCTGAGGAGTCACCAGATTCTAGATTTTCTTTTACAAAACATTCAACAAAGTCCCAAAACTAATTCCAGTCAAAACACTATGCGTGTGAATGTCATTTTAATGATTAAAATCTTTAAATACCTTTGAATTAAAACTTTAAGATCACTTAGAACTAATAGATAATGTTGGCCGCAGTACTACTTGTGTCACAGCTCCAGTCTTCCCACTTAAAAGTGGTGTCAAAGACTTACTGGAATGTTGCGCCAAAATGTTCCGGTAATGTTTGAATAAAAAGATGTCACAATTCTCTTTAAATGTTTTTAAATCATCCAACACAGCTCTATAATCTGTAATAATGCTCAGGGAATATAAATTAAAACCGGGGTGACTCTGTAGCCAAGGTGCTACTTCCTAGAACGTTGAGTTCTAGGTAAAATTCCTGCAACGACTCATCCCCCTATCTCTTCTTCCTGTTTCCATTTTACAAGGTAATGTTGTGACGTTGGGGGTGGCACGGCTCGGAGGTAGAGTGGCCATCTAACAAACACAGGAACCAATGAAAAGAACACAATGCCCGCCACTGGAACATTCTAAAATAATATTCAATGCAGTTTTTAGAACAAAATAATTCTGCTGGGATGTCACCATAATTCATCAACATATTGGAGGATACTGACATTTTGGAGCACAGAGAGAAAAGTAGACTTCGTCTTTCATTCTTTTCTTCTTGGTGCACCATTCAGGGATTTGACTGCAGCAACCCAAGGATGAGGGACATTACTCTGATGGCAAAATTTGACCCCTCTCCTCATTTACTTTTTATCCTATTAATCCTGCAAAGTATTTCTTTTTATTTAGCTCCAATAACTGAGTATACATTCAGTACTTTCCTGTGTGTGGCCATATAAATCATGCTGCAACAGTGTGCGATCTAATCATACCATACACAAATCTGGTTCCCTCTTTACTTTTCGTCTTTGTTGCTGGCATTGGTTCCTAACATAAAAATTCAGCTCAAGTATGTTGCAGAATCTTCTTGATAAAATATGATGCAGAGCACAGTGCAGGAAAGTGTTCCTGCCAGCTTGATCGTATCTACAACAAGGTGCTATTACTTCTGCATCCTCAGCTAACAAATGAACCTTGGTGTGAAGTGGGGGAACTGTACACAGACAAGTTAACATTACCTTTGAAATTTGGTTACTAATCGTTTTTTGTCGCACTTTGCAAAAAATCTATGGAATATCTTTAACAAAGTCTATTCCGAAACGACAAAATGAACTGGGTGCCTGCTTGTTGTTGTCCTAGTACACATCATTCTGTTTATTAGCGTATCACATTGTTTAAAGGCCCTCCTCCACGCCTGGCTGCCTCATGCCAATAAAAATCTATCAAGCCTGTTTGACTTCGCAATTTGGCGGGGAACCGACAGGGTAGCTGACACTCAAGTCAACCAAACAAGTGCCTGACACAGAGCTGATGTGACAGAGAACAAACACAGGAACCAATGAAAAGAACAAAATGCCTGCCAGGGAGGTTTTTAGGCCTTTTGATAATAAGAACAATGAGTGATGATAGAGAACATAGTGGTGGTGATAAGGACAATCAGATCACAAATAATAAAAAGCACGATAACTGGATGATGATTATATTACGACACCATAAACAATGTGCATCTTATGGTTAGACTAAGTGTCAGAACATTGTGTGATTCTGAAATCTAACGGTCTAGAAATTGGATAGATTAAGTGAGTAATTTAGTGAATATTTAAATATAGTTATATAAATTAGTTAAATTACATCAGATTTTTTTCTGTCAATTAAATGCCCTTCAGCAATGTTTAAGAAAAGAAATAATTACGAGATCTGCAAAAAAAAAATGTGTCACCATTAGTTATTCTGCCTCCAATACCAGTAAAAAATGCGGGATCAGTATCAAGTCCATATGCACTGCGCTGAACACATCATTTTTCATTTATTTATTTTGCCCTAAATGAGATGCTCCTTTACTTTCGTTAGCTCAATTATCTCGGACTAAATAACTTACAGGGGATAATTATTTGAGGCTCTAAAACAATCGCCTACACAGGAAGTGTAGGCTGTGTTTCCATTGGTAACCAACAACTGTTTCAGAGCAGCAAAGAAGAATTAATGAGCATGTATCATTACACAGTAAAATCCCATCCGTAAAAGGAGGGTGTGTGTATGTGGACGTATGTTTGTATTTTTCTTTACACACCTTTCAGATCAATATTTGGTATCCATCCATTTTCTACCAGGTGAGAGGCAGGTTCACCCTGGACAGGTCACCAGTCCATCACAGGGCCAACACATAGAGACAGACAACCATTCACACTCTAATGTCCCTGTCCTTCCTCTACTTCAGTGGACTCAGGACAAGTTGAGACAGATTTGGAATTTGGTCTGGTTTGCTTTCACACTGTCACTTTGTCCAGTGCAACATTTCAGTCAGACCTTTTAATAGCGTTTAACAATAAACGGCAAACGTATTTGTAAGTTATGAGCTGCTACAAATGTGTCTCTTATAAAAAGGACCTGTGACGTCATACAAGACAAGTCTGACAACAGCATAGCGTTTACTCACCTTTTTATTCCCATTTGAAAAAAACTTTAAAACCCATTTCTCCCCTTCCATCCTTCCAACTGACCCGCAGCATCGTCACCCATGCGCGTGAGCCAATTAAATTCATGTTTTTGGTTCACCTCCTAAATTTGATTCATTTCTTTTTACACATCAAACCAACAGCACCATGGTCCACTTGGATGATTGTGGTTCGGATCAAAATGAAAAGTCTGACAGTCCAGAAAAGAGAAAACGTGTGAAAGCTCAGTCCTGACGAGACAAACTAACGACACTGAAAACAAAACCTCTAAGAATCTAAGATTCTTCAAGTTGCTAAATTATTCAGTCATTGTCACTTTGCAACTCTTTACCGTTTTTCTTTAATCAGTATATTATTCGTTTTTTCCACGGCCTCCCGTGTGTTCTCAACATGTGAGTCAATTTCCTGAGTTCCTGGTTTTGACTGCAGTGAACAGGAAAAAAAAATCCCAATCCATATTTACCAGCCACTTTCACTCAGAAGTATCTCCCCTTTGATTATTCACAGTTTTTCAAGATACGTGATGGGTAGCTGTTCCAATCATCTTCATGTCATCGCAGACTGATGGGATGATGTTGAGGTCAACGGTCAGTGGGGTCATGCTTTCTATTTCAGGACTCCTTGTTCTTTTTTTGTCTCTGAAGGCTGCTGTTGTTGTTTTATGCCAAAAACGAGTATGGGAACTATCCCACACCTCCCTAGTGCTGTTGCAGCGGAGAAATGCAGCTTTAACGCAGAGAGTAACCTCCACCTGCTTCATGTTGCCTGCAGACACTCATATTTGTAGCTCTGCAGCCCTCCGGCAAACAACCTGCCTTCTGTTCGAGGCAAATATTTAAAATTTTACTCCTCAACACCTGCTGCCATTTCCTGCACCCTTGTTCTTGTGTTTTCATGTACAGATGAGTTAACTTGACTTTGTTTCCACATCAAATAGCTTTTTGGCTGCAAATCATCCACAACAACACTCCTGATTAGGCCTGTATGTGGTGGCCAATGGCCTGCGAGTTTCTGCCAGTTCCGAGCTGAAGGTGCCGATCTTCTCGTTTCACAGAGAGGTCGGCTTGATGTGTCTTTCGTCTGCTGCACCCAGTTTGCCAACCACTGTGTTTGCACTCCTCGGCTTTCCGTTTGTGTTTCTGTCGAAGAGTTTGGATCACACTTCTGAAAACACCTGTCTTCCTGATAGAGAGGACTCAGGCTTGAGACCACGTTGTATCTTTTTAGATTTCACAATTTTACCATGATGAGCTGTTTTATCTGGAAATTTGTGTGTCACTGTGTGTTGATGAGAAACCAGAAAAACACACCCAGCACCTATCGAATCCAGGATATTCCACTGGGAAAGCTTTTGAGGGCTCAGAAAAGGTTTGACATCTTTTCCCATGGTAGTGTTTTTGGTGAAACATGACAAAAATACTTGCTCAAAACCTCAATAAGACTTCATTGTTAGTTGAAGTCATATATCGTCACCTTCTTAAAATAATGGCCTATGCATTTTTTCCAGTTTTTTGAGTTGTCTGAAAAATTTGAAAAAATAACTAAGGCAATTGGGCAGCACGGTGGTGCAGTGGTCAGCACTGTCGCCTCACAGCAAGAAGGTTCCAGGTTTCTAGTCCCGGCTCCAGCACGGGATCTTTCTGTGTGAGTCTGCATGTTCTCCCTGTTCCTGTGTGGGTTCTCTCTGGTACTCCAGCTTCCTCCCACAGTCCAAAGACATCAAGAGGGGACGAGGCTGATTGATACTCTAAATTGACCGTAGGTGTGACTGTGAGTGTGAATGGTTGTCTGTCTCTATGTGTTGGTCCTGTGATGGACTGGTGACCTGTCCAGGGTGAACCCCGCCTCTCGCCCGTAGCTGCCCCCCCCCCCCCCCCCCGCGACCCTTAACAGGAATAAGCGTAAGGCAATGGATGGATGGGTTTTAAGAAGGCGACGATGTCACTTTCCACTTCAGTAAAAGCAGCATTTCACCTCGAAGTACAGTATATTTTGCCTGTAAAGCACTCACAAATAGGTGATCTCTTATTTTTCACAGCTGCATCACTTCTTTGTGACACCAGAATGCATAATGAGCCAGCGACGTATGTTTAGCCTGAGGCTAACGGTGCCCCATGACCACCAACAACAAAGCGCAACCAGCTGGCACATTCAGTTGAACCAACTCCCTCAAGCTCCTCCACGCTCATTTATGGTTTGTGGCTACATCAGAAGGGTTACAGTTTGTTTGTCTTTAGCTAAAAACATTCTCATGAGCTCA
Source organism: Aulostomus chinensis (assembly GCF_037954235.1). Classification (NCBI taxonomy): domain Eukaryota; kingdom Metazoa; phylum Chordata; class Actinopteri; order Syngnathiformes; family Aulostomidae; genus Aulostomus; species Aulostomus chinensis. Next base: position 18,043,508 of record NC_141337.1, on the reverse strand, counting down.
AGACATATTTGTGAGTGCTTCAAAGGCAAAATTCACTTTTCGGGTGAAGCATCACTTTAATGTGCACTCATTATATAGATGCTTTCCTTTAGCTAATGTAACATTTGCTTAATGGTGGGCGAAATGATTTACAGCTGTCTCTATTGTAACTCACGTAACTCAGTTGAAATATTGACCTCCGCAGCATTGTGTCATCTCTTTGATGGTTCATGTCTGTATCAATGAGGTTGTTGGTGTTTTATTTATATCCTGACTGTGGAAATAAAGCAGTCGTCCTGGCAGCAACCCTTTTTGTTATGTGAGAACTCCTAATGTCCAGCTGCCTGAATGCAAATTTACATTTCACTCTTACACTAGATCATGTCATTTGAACTCATGTTTAGACATGTTCAATATTATATTTCCTTTTGACACACATAAGTATGAGGCTGAGTCAGGCACATGGAGGCCATACTGGCAGTCTGGGTCTTATACTGTTGACAATGTAGCCACAGATTAAACATCATACATACATACTGGAGGTGTATTTTTGGTCTCACAGTAGTGTCTTTTTGTCATGTCTGACTCATACATCTGTGTACTGTACCTCTCAATGTGTTTGCATGGATGATGAAGGCTGGGCAGACTGCCGCAGTCGATGTGCGAGGAAGAACTGCAGAGTTGTGGGTAAATGCAGGCAGACAGAGGGAGAGAAGACTAAAGAGGAGGTGGTGTTTGCTGTAATTTAGGAGAACAAGGAAAGGGAGGGGCAACATTTACATTCATCACAGGAGCTCACCTCGACTCAACTCACAGTGTGAGAAAGAGAGGGAGAGCAGGGGAGCAAATTTGAGATAAAAAATAGAGAGAGGGAGAGATGCGATGAGACAGAATGGGGTTGAGCAAAAAGATCTGTCCTGTGTTACTTGTTTGATTTTTATTTACACACAAACATATAAATATATATATATACATATACACACATATGTGTGTTTGTGTATATGTATATATGTATGTATACATACATATATACATATATGTGTATGTGTGTATATATATTTAAATTTAAATTTAATTTATAATTAATTAATTTGTAAATTTATGTATATCTATATCTGTCTATATATATATATATATATATTTAAACATTTGAGACAAAGGATCTAAGTGTTTTGAAAAGAAAGAAAATATTCTTGGGATCCATCCATCCATGTTCTACTGCTTATCCTGTTCAGGGTTGCGGGGGGGCTGGAGCCTATCCCAGCGGCCTTCGAGCGAGAGGCAGAGTTCACCCTGGCCGGGTCACATATGGATAGAAAACCATTCACTCTCACAGCCACACTTACAGTCAATTTAAAGTATCTTAGTCCCCTTTTGCATGTCTTTGAACTGTGGGAGGAAGACATTTCGCCTGGAGATCCCACGCCAACTCTACAGACTCAGTGCTCGAACCCTGAATCTTCTTGTGTTGAGGCGACAGTGCTAACCACCGCACCACCTTGCCACCCATTCTTGGGAACCATTTTCGCAAAATAAGATATGAATGATTTTGTGACTGCAAAGAGCAACCTAATTATTTCTGTTTTTTCAAAAAACTGAAGCAATTTGGAGCAATATATTAAGAACTCTTCATCCAGACTAAGCATGTTCAGTAACCCATCACAGAGAACACAATGATGGTGACTTAGAAAGAAAGGCGGGAAAATATTGGCCTTTGGATGGACATTCTTCGCTTTTCATCTACTATAGAAAAATCACAAAAGCTCTTCTACTTTCTGCACTTTATATCAACAATGAACAGTAACTCTATGAGACAAACCACATCAACCACCTCAGGCTCTGAAGTAAAGTTTGAGTACAACATAAGGTGGAATATATAAACACATATACACATAACCTAAAGTTTACTCCTCATATTCGCTTCCCTCTTCCTCTGCATATCCCAAAAGATTAACTTTAATTATTTACCTCAAAGTTGCATTTTTTTCCCAGTCTGTGTAAATGTGTAGGATGCATATGGAAGACAAATATCACCAAAAAAAAACACCTTTCATCAATCAGCCTTTTAACACCAGGGATGACAATAAATGAACAAGAAAGTGCAGAATACTCAGATAATTTGTATCAAATCTCTTCATACTTATGACAGTAGGAATTTGTAAGGTTGTGTCACAAATTACACAAATTCTTTAAGGTGATGACGTTGTTCTCCTCTTTTGTAATTGTCAAAAAACTAGGTAATTTGTGTACATCCCATTTTACAAAGTAGAGAAATAGAAAGTTGCCCCACAGCAAGCGCCTGATATGACTGAGTCTGTTGTTGTTGTTGTTGTTGTTGTTGTTGACACCTGCTCAGGTAACGTGATTGGTTGATGCATTACATCTGCAATACTAAAGCTCAGAATACTTAGTCTTGTTCTGAAAAATGCCCCATTCAGTCTGTAAAGATGAATAGCAAGTACATTTTGCAATTGTAAACCAAATGACACACAACAAAATAATGAACCACAGAGGAAGTGAGTGTGTCCCCAACAGACATCTATCATCTATATAACAAATACGCAGCATTTTAGTTTTCTGCATCCGCAACTGTAATTTCCCAAACAATGGGGTTGTGAGAACAGGACAGGCATGATGAAAGGGGTGTTGGACCACTGCTTCTTTCCTCATTTTGCATGTGTTTGGGTGAAGGTGTGTGCATTAACAAGGGTCAGCTCCGATGCAAACAGTCTCTGACGCCTAAATAAATTGAAGTGTCACCTGAAACGTGTATTTTTTTACACTTAAGCGCTGAGAATGTACTTTTTTCAATGTGTGTGTTTTTGATGATTTTAGGACGGAGTATAGAAGTTATATGTCTACATGTTCATGTGTGTTTATACTGTAAGTCAGAGTCTGAAAATGTTCGTCTGACATATTAGCCACTGTGCATCTGTGTGTGTCTGTGTTTGCGTGGTTGTCACAGCACATGGCTCTGATGAGGGTCAGCTTGGCACAGTGCTGCTGAGTAATTGACTGAGTACATTATGGTTTATGCTTTTCTTCCCCCACATCCCTGGTTCCTTCAGTCTCATTCGCCATCTACCTGTCTTTCTGTCTATCTTCCTCTCTCTCTTATCCTGAGCTCCTGTTTCCTTCCCGTCTCCAGGCACACAGTTTTAAAGAGGTAGGGGTCTAACTCTGAACAGACATAATGAAGCCGATCTCATGTATTGTTTCCGTTTTATTGTCTGGTCCATTATAAGCATACTGTGAAAACTGTGTTAACATTGAAATACGCATTAGGTTTGCTTCAGTCAACTCGTCTGGATTGACTAAAAAGAGACGAAGTAATGCACTTGAAAATGGTGATATAAGCAATATTACACATGGCTGCTTTGTAATAAACAGAGTAGAAGAATCTGTCTATCAGCAAAAATGGAGAGAGGTGTTGAGGAATTACCTCTGGTAGGACAAGTTGTACCAACAAGTATTGGACATGTTGGCTGTCCTGAGAAGACAATGGTGTGGAATCAGCTGGTCATGTGACTTAAAGGTTTGCTATGTTAGAGCTTATTTGTTTATAATGCACGGCTCTTCTTTTTTTCACTCAAGCAAGCATCAAAAAATGTTTTGTGAATTTAAGGGGAGTTTTTTAAAAAAATGTTCCTTTAAAAATATTTTGCCTGCAAAAGGGTGGCACCACTGCTTTGCGGTTGGCACTATTTTGATGAAAACCCAACTATGAAAATACATGACACATCACAACACATCACGTAATCATGTCACAGCATCTTTTAAAATTACTACAATTAATTAATGTCAGAAGCACAGAAACAGAAATAGACAAGCCCTTTGATGGAGTGGACATCTCGTATGTAATTTCAACAAGTTTGTTTTTCAGATATTCAAGAACAAGTTGCTTGTTAGGTTTAGGCATCTTGGAGAAATTCAGAAAAACATTCAAATTTTGATTAGTTTTGAAAACAGTGCCTCAGACAATACGCAAAAACATGTCTCCTGTCCAGAGATTATTGGTACCCAACACCACCCCAAACTGTATTGTTGTGTGTTGTGGAATTTAACACTGTGATGCGCCACAGTTTGGGGGGGGGCTTAGGGTTAGGGTTCGGGTTAAGATCAAGATAATGTGGAGACATTTGCTTAAATGTTGATTAAAACACAAGTTGAAATAAAACAGAGCATAACATTAGTTCTTGCAGGCCATGGAGTTCGCTCACAACCCTGCTATATCAGCTGACAATCAGCTGTTCCAAGCCAGCCCATTTCAGCTAGCAACCCAGTTATCTCCTTCCACATTTTCAGATGGCTCAGTTGATTCCCTCCACTACACCCCGTTGGCAAATATCATTTAAGGCACCTTATTTAAGGTTCTTCAGCCTGCTTTCTCTTTATGTCATCTTATAACCCACCTCCTCCTGTATATTTCGTATGTGATCTATATCACATGGTTTTTGATGACTTTGTTCTGTTCAACAGGAGTGTGTTGCTGCTGTTGCGTGATGTTGTCCAGCCATTGGATTTCAGTTACGTCACACCCCTCTGTCAACCAAATATCAATGTCTAATGACGTTGGTGGAAAGTTGGCAAGTTTGGCTGGTACGTCAAACAGAAGCCAGATATATTAACCGTGATGTTACTCACTAGACTTCACTTCACTTCACTACACTTTGGTTTTATTTTCTCTCTTTTTTCTTGTATATTTAATGTACAATGGTATTTTATGATCAATACAGCATTTTTGTGAGCTGGTGCTATCACCTCAAACAAATGCAATGAATGATCCACACACATTCATGCTCTGCCCCTTTATATTCAGTGTCCAAGAAGAAACATACTGTAGGGCTGGAAACTTTTCTGCACTGTCTGGTGTTTACAGTTATTCATGACAAAGCCGAATACAACAGCAGCTTTTAAAATACCACTCGTATCAGCTACCATTTACAGGACTAATTCACCACCCGTCATCGGGAATGACACAGGCAGAACTGGACAGGGGGGAAATAGTGGTGTGAAAAGGGGAGGTGAGTTTGTAACTTTGTCACTTATGGAGGCTGAAGGTGTTTGATTGGTAAGGGTTGTGCAGGAATGAGCAAGAATCTGAAATCTGTACTTTTTCTGACCTCTTTTCTTTATAACATATGGCATGTCTTATTAAAAAAAAGCACTGACTCTTTCAGCGTATGAATAGATAGACATCCATTCACTTTCCACTTCTACATTAGGGCGGAGGCAGGTGAAGATGAGGCTAATAAGGGTGTCAGAAAGGGCTGGTGTAAGATACATAAGGGGAAAAGGGGGAGTAGGTTCTTGCAGATATGGAAGGGTAGGAGATATGGGGGAAAAGAGGCAGGGGATGTTGCAATTAAAAAAAAGGAGGAAGTTATGGGGGAAGGGTTGTGGGGGGCTCTAAGGGCATGTTGGGAGGGAGGAGATGAGAATGGAAGGGAGTGTGTGTGGCTGGTCCCGTAGCAAGGGGACATGAGTGAGAATGAAAGAAAAGAGGAGGAGATGGTAAGAAGAATAGAAACAGTCTGAGTCAGAGAGGAAGGAAAAAGAGGTAAGGAAGCATGGGTTGAGTGTGGAGGGATTAGTGAGGACTTGAATGAACTGTGCTGCTGTGAATATGACAAACCTTATTCCATTCTACTACAGGGATCCAAACATGGCGATCAACACAAAGGGAGGCTGAGAACGTATTTAAAGGACAGTGTGCGTGTGGGGGGGTTAACGTGTATATCAGGTGTAAATATGTCTGTCTACCTCTTGAGAGCTGCCAAAGTATGAACTAGACCTTATCAAGTGGTCACACTTTTTCAGACATAAAAATAAGGGGATGGTGAACAGTACGTTTTGGAAATACATATAATTGAGTTTTGTTCTAACAATCTGAGAATGAGCATTAGAAACTCACAGTGGCTTTAAATGCCCTGATGCATTGCACTGGATAATTGTTTTGCAATATGTATACTGCATCTGTCTCTATCAAATAAACATTAAAATTAAATGATTTTGAAAAATGCCACATGTTTTCGCTAATCCTCCAAAAGAGCACATAACTGCCAATATTACTCAGGTGTATGGAAGGAACGTAAAGCAGCAGACCAGAAGAGCGATGTAGCGAGTGAAGCCAATGGCAGGGTGGCATATATAGAAGAAGTTATGGGGTGAGTTTAAAATGGGCACATTCTAAATGGCCAGAGTAAATTGAGACCAACGGGATTGCAAAATAGGACACATAAATTTAGGTCTAGGTTTTTCACAGCCTCTTTCACTCTCTCCCTATCTTCCTCTCGATTTTTCTCTCCCTCCAGAAAAGGGGGACACACACAGTGGGCTGTCACATTTTCTAAACCAGGACAATAAGAAGGTAAGAGGCATGTAGTAGTGAGACATTTCCACTCGGCCATGCTGCACAACGAAACTAGGCTGCAGTGTTTCTTGATGTAGATAAATCTGCTTGAACTTCAATTCAGTCTTTCTGAAGGAGTTGGTAATACTGCCAGTCATGTTGCATCATCACTACAAGTAAACCTGGAGCACTGAATTATGGAACGCTAAGTAAAATGAGTAAAAATAATAAGATACTGCAAGTTGGAAAAAAGAAAAATCCAGACTAGCAAGGAATGTTCCCATAACCTGGGTTACTAAGAAGTTCTAATGAAATACTCAAGAAATGTAAAAGTTTGAAGAATATTAGTTATGCTTAGTTAACCATTACTTAACAGTTAACTAATGTTCCTGATGATGATTTCTAATGTTCTTGTTAACTTCTTGGGTGTAAGATGGATGGAAAAACTAGGGAGGTTTGGGGGGGCTTAGGGGTTTAGAATGACGTGTTTCTTAAAGAGGCCCTATTATGCTCCTTTAAAGGGCCTTTTAATACGGTGCTGGACCCCAGTGGGGCACTATTGAAAGATTTGATCAATAAAAAACTCCATAATTATCGCAAATCGCAGTCTGTGTACTCCTCTATTCTGCCTCTTTCCTGCTTCCCTCTGAAACACTAGGATTCAGCAACCACCCCCCCCCCCACACACACACACACACACACAAACACATATTCTACACCCCTACCGCGCCCACTCTGCTGAGATTGGTCAACGTATCAAGGGGGCCTGCTCCCCCCACTGCATAGTAACACACCTCCTCTCACATGCAAGGAAGTTGTCTCACCTGGTAACCGGTCTGTTTACAATTTTTGTATTTTATGTCAGCTTCATTGAAACAACCATGTCTTGGACCCGGTATCTGACCCAGACAGCGACAATACATAACTTGAGGTAATTTACATAATTCCAGTTTCTAAGTAATATGAGTGAGATGTCTCACTATAGGATTCACGCCCCATAGCAGCCTTTAGAAGCATTAATCTCGTTATGCCAATCCTGATTGGCTCGTGAACTGTGTCAGTTTGCACCTGGTAGTACCACCTACCATAAATACCCCTTGTGGACATCACCAACTCATGCAATATAAGAACCTTCTTCTCACTCGCTCAAGCAAGAAGGGCTGTCTGGTGAGACACCTCACTCATAATCAGGGTTATGTAAATAACCTCAAGTTCTCTTTCACAATGCTTGCTTGATGTCTCACGATGGGATATGGCAGCTCCTGTATCGTTAGACAGGCTTATCTATTGTCCTCCAACCACCAGAGAGGGTATCCTGTACCAATCAGGACTCCAAACCGCTTGTGCCACGCACAGAGCGGAAACGTCCATCATATAGAAATGAACAAAAGTGAGTGGCAAGGACCGACTCACCACTGCACAAATGTACCGAACAGAAACCCCCCTGATTAGGGCCCAGAAGTAGGCATGCCCTGAGTTGAGTGTGCTTACAGGCCTCCCGGAGGCTGTAAACCCTGACAAGAGAAAGACAAATCAATCGCCTCCACTACCCAGTGGGACAGAGGCTGCTTTGTGATGGTTTTCCCCTCATGAGGACCAGCCCAGGAGACTAACAGCTGGTCGCTTCTCCTGAAACCAACTGTCCTATCCATGTAAGTGCACACGGTACAGACGAGACACAACAGCTCTGGGTGCTGCTCTTCTGGTGAGGCAGCAAAGGCCACAAGATCAATAGGAGAACACGAGCCCATCACCTTAGGCACAAAAGCCAGATTGGGCCTCAGAACCATCCTCACACCTCCTGGGAAGAGCTGACAGCATGATGGATGCACCAAAAGCACATGGATTTCACTGACTCATTTAACTGAGGCCAGAGCCAGTAACAACACTGTCTTGAGAGACACATGTTTATGGTCCACTTTCTCCAACGGTTCAAAGGGAGGGCCCCTAAGCCCCTGCAGGCTCACAGTTTGTTTCCCCAAACCCCACATGGCAAGCAGCAGTCGCTGCCAAGCACCCAGGTTAAGGCTGGGAGAGCAGCACATCTCTCTCACCTGAGGGGGAGATGAGATACACACCTCAGCTCCTCTGCCACAGTGCCAACCGTGAAGCAGTGGTGCCACCCTTTTGCAGGGCCGGGGCAGCCCTCCCAAGTGATGCTGCGCGTCTCTCCCAGGGTGACAGTGCAGTGGCAGGACTGTCTCTGTCTCCACTCCAGAGAGAACTCTCTGACAGCTCTCCACTGGGATGGGACAGTAGTTGTTGCCACTACACTCTTCAACATTACCGGTTTCATTGTTTTGGCTTTCGTATGCTGCGCCCTCAGCACTTGGCCTGGATGTGTTAGCAGGACACATTTAATTTTCTTTTTGAAAATATGTGTGTGCATGCTTGTGGACATTTGCAAGGAGCAACAGCTGAAACCTCTGCTATAAAATGTCCTGTTCTCCCAGCTCTCCCTGGCACAGTCTGTGGTGAGTGGGAGGCAGCGGCACACTGAAAGGCCAACTAGGTAGAGCTGGGGAACAGGGAACATCCAGCTGCAGCATCTGCAGAGAGAGGGACGGTCAGTCCGCTTTCTTTTTCTTCCTGTCCTGAGGGTAGGCAGTTTGCGCAGGCTGAGCTGGCGGAGCTATGGCCGGGGCCAGGGGTTTTGTGGACCAGGCAGGCGGGCTGGGGCTTCAGCAGTTTAGGAATCCTGAACTGCGGAGCATGTGCAGCTGCCTATCCAAAGATTTGGCGTTGCACAGGAGGTAGACAGAGAACTGGGGGTTTACAAGGGAAGAACAGCTGGAGAGCTTCATCCTCCTTCTTCTTGGCTTCACACCACCCCTGCATTGAGGTCAGTGTGGAGCTGAAGAGCCCCTCCGGGACGATGGGCATGTCTAGGATGTCGTCCTTCTCTCTGTGTGACAGGTTAGCGAGGCTTAGCCACTGTGCTTGCTCCTGCAGAACCATAGTTCCCAGTGCTCTCCCTGTCACCTGACCACACAGCATTGGACACAGTGATGACCGGGATTCCCTTCCATGTCGTTGGGTCCTGAGACAGTGCAAAATCCTCATGCACAACTCAGCCTGGTATGCCGTGAGCAGGGAGAGCACATTTAGACCCTGGCCAAGAATGCTGCCACCTTGTACAGTACACCTGCTAAGTCAGGGCTGACTGGACTTGGACGTTAGGTGGGGGCTCCTGGAGGACACTGCCACCGGCTGGGGTGGGAGATGGGCCGCAACAAATGGCTCCACTGGAGGCATGCAGAGCAGATCCAGGCTCTCCATCGCCTAGAAGTCAAGGCAGAAGGCCCTGGGAGTAGGGCTCCTGCTGCTGTACAGGCGGTCTTTCCATGAACGCGCCACCTCATCGGGCAGTTCTGGGAAGATGGGAAGAAGTTGTTTCATCACGCTCTTTTCCAAGGGCAATTTCTTCCCCTCATAGCGGGCTCTGGTGGTCTCTGTTATGAGGACAGGCTAGGGGATGCCCAATCGGGCAGCAGTGCGTTTGCATACGCTGAACATATCCAAGCTGGGGAGAGGAGAGGCTGACGTGCATTCCTCTTTTCATCCCAAGAGCGGGTGGAGGCCACAGGCTGTGCAGCCTGGCCCGGGGTGTCAAAAATGTCATCCTACTCCTCATCCCCTAATATAAGGAGGTTGGAGGCGCAATAGATATCTTCCCCCAAATCCAATTCCAGAACGTCTTCCTCTGACAGGTCATCCATGGTTAGGTCAAGCTGAGAGCCCCAGCTGACACTGGCCTCCAGCGCTACTGCCACCGCAGCACCTCCCACCTCCTCCTCGCCTACCACGCCTTGGTCATTGGAGGGAAGACAGGGGTCATGCCTGGACAGGCTAGCTTGACACGCTAGCCGTCTGTGGACTCTCTTGAGAGTAAACACCGAACACTGTAGACAGGAGCTGGGAACGCTGATAGCCAGGCAGCTTGAGCAGACCCAGTGTGGATCTCTGCTCCAAATCTTGTTCCCACAGCAACATTGGCGGGCCCCAGAGCCTCCGTTCCCTCTGGCTTGATGGATTCTAACCTCCATCCCTTACGAGCTGGTGTGCAAGAAGGGAGCGAGGTGGTTAGCTGGTGTGCTAACTGGAGTCAGGTGATTATCTGGTGTGCTAACCAAAGCCACGTGATTAACTCGTGTGCTAATTACTTGGATGTCAAACACCATGGTGTGGCATTGCGTTTGGGTGTTATCCAAGCCGATGGCAAGGAAAACACAAGTTTTGATCTTGTGTGACCAGTGAGATGCCCCGAGCTAGTTAGCACCCGGCGACGAAAGCTAAATAAGATCCATCTGTGGACAGTTCAGCTAGCTAGCCCAGAATGAGAGATACGGTCCGAGTGAGAAGAGGTGTTTGAATGAGATGGTGATGTCTGCAAGGGGTATTTATGGTAGGTGGAACTACCTGGTGCAAACTGACACAGTTCACCAGCTAATCAGGATTGGTGTTATGAGATGAATGCTTCTGAGGGCTGCTACGGGGCATGCACCCCATAGTGAGACATCAAGCAAGGTTTATGAAAGAGAACCCGAACCTCTGTTGCAGCAACAACTTCTGCAAGATGTGTTTGCTAATTTCCAAGAGAGCTGATTGGTCAGGAAGCTGTGCTTTTAACCTTGCAATCTAAATCTAGACCATAAACTGCTCCGGACCAGGTTAGTCAGCATAAGTTTCCATGGAGATGCACCAGAATTGAACCGCTGTCGTAGTACAAAAACCCACAGTTAACGCTGAAGTTACCTTGTTAAATTACATTTCCGCTTCATAGAAAGTTACAGGACTCAAGATATGAAACAATAGTGTAAGATATGATGATATAACGTTCCGCAACTCTGTTACTGTTTTTTTAGTCACGGTGGCCTGACACAAAACTTCAGCAAAGTCTCTAACGCTGTACTGTGTGTACCCACTGCTTGTATTTATACTGAGAGCAATTCTTTCACTGCAGTTCAGTGCTGAAAACAGACAAGACACTGACAGAATGTTACTTACAGCCTGTGGTTCAGTGTCCTCCTCACAACCATGTAAAGATGGGACAGCAGCTACAGTTAAGGATTTGCTTTTTCGCAAATCCAGCGTTGATGTGAGGTTTTTTTTTAGGAAACTGCTTTCCATGAAATGCCGAGAGCACACGAGCGGCGAAGGGGGAAAGTGTTACCTGCTCCCCCAAAAACAAAAAACCTCCCATTGTTCCTTTGATTCTTTGGGAAGTCCAAAAAAAAGTGCAAAGATAGGAAGTGTTTGCACCTGGAAAAAAAAAAAACTCTTTCTGTTTGCCGTTTCAATGACAACACTGTAGCTCTGTAGTCTGCACCGTATCCTTCTGTGGCGGAGCGGGTTGGGTGGCAACACCACTGGGCACTGAGACACACCACAGCCAGGTGAGTTGCCATATATGGAGCTTCCCCTGCAGTTGTGACATCAAAAAGTGAGACTTTTGAAAAAGCTCCCCAAATCCAAGCGTTTTCAGCAACGCAGAGCTGCCTGAAACTGCCCCTGGGGATTACTTTAACACACACCTACCTCATGATATGACAACTTCCACATCCTCTAGAACAAGTATCCAACATTTTTAACATATTTATAAGTCTGAAAAGCTGGGAAAGCATAATGGGTCTCCTGTAAAAGGATATTTTGGTTGTTTTGATGAGGGGTTGTACGAGACTGATCTCCAGTCAGTGTCTCACCTGCCTTAGGTAATGGTCAGCTCATCCTCCATCTGGAGAATCAGCACGATGCAGCACCAGACAGCATAGAAAGGTGCTGCCCACAACAATTTTCAAAATTTCAGCGCTCTGCATTTCTGTGAGACAGCCATTTTCTTTTGGGACTAAATTCCTCAGCCTTCAAAAACAGAAGCATACAGAAATTGCCCAAAGACAAGCTTATGCCCACAACATTGTTCTGGTAAATTAGCCTAAGCATGAGATGACCTGATACCCAAGCGTTTCAAGTTCCTGACTTGATTCCTGGCTGCTGTCATTTCCCAACAGTCTTTCCTGTGTCTCTCCACTATACTGTAGCTATCTCATACAGGCTTAAAATGCTCACAAGTTTTGATTAAAAAACAAATGTTAGGACTTAAATTAATTTTAAGTTTACACCAAAAATTTCCCTTTTAATAGCAACATTTTTTTAATAAAAAAAAAAATCTCACCTCCGTGATTACAGTCAAAAATAAAAATAAATAGAGCAAAGGCCAAAAAAGGTAAGTGAGGTGTTCATCATGAAAAGAGTTACAGTAAAACCACAGCTGAAAATGGATACTGATATGTAGATACCCAGGATGTTAGCCATATTACGGCTTAGAAATGTAAAAATATTTTGAATAGCAAATATCACTAGACAATTTTGTTGTAATATTTTCTTTTTAGAACATATCAGATCTAACTGAGTCCATGCCACCCTACATAATATGTCATTATGTTCCTCAAGATGCATACATTGTCTGAAAAGTTCCCTGATTGGACATTTTTAGGTTCATCTTTCACCGCCAAATATGAGCCCAGTGCTATGGACACACTCACGACAGAAAAGCTCCCAGGAATAAAACTGGACAAAGGGAGCTGAACAGAGAAAGAACAGGATGGGATGCAGAGAAAGATCAGAAAGAAGTTACAGGCGCTTTGTTGGAAACAACAAAAAAACAACAACAAATAATTAGGGGAGAGAGATGTGAAAGAGACAGGAAAAATGGACATGAGGTAAAAACGGAAAAGAGACAGACACAGAGACATTAGGCAGAAGAACAGTCGCTTTTTATTCTCTTATCATTTACAAATACTCCTAATTGCGTTTATGTTTTAGCAAGGATGTGGCTCTGCCAAGCTGAGCAGCACAGTCCATTAATAGAGAACAGGACCTCAGTGATTACTACAACAATGGCTTCTATTGTGCTGTAGCACAGGCACATTTATGCTCAGACCCCCCTGGACTAAAATAAACCCGTGAGACCATGGTGAGTGGACCTAAAACAGCAAATAATACCCAAAATTACTTTGTCACCAAAAATTGGAAGGGGAAAACACCCCACCCTGAGGATAAGCAGAAAACAAAAAGCATAGGAACATGGAAAACGAGCTGTGTAAATAATTGCTGCTCAAAATTCACCTGTGAACTGTAATTTAATGTTTTAACTGGCTCATTTCAAACACACTAATGTAGTTACACATACGCCGAACAGTTTGAGTCTCTGAAGAATCAGCACACACACAACACCAAATCACCTCCTCACACAAAGCTTGGACGTCTGTGGAAAAAAGACCATTTTTGAAGTGATGAAAAGTCTGTATTATTTGAAAAAAAAAAATGTGATCACACCCTGCTGTTTTGTTCCTGCCAGTCACACAAAGACAGTAGGGAGCAGATTTGTTTGTGTCCCAGAATGGCGAGGAACACACACATCTCTGTGTTTGTGTTAGAGGATGAAGCCTCTTGTGTTTTTCATTATTATATTCATACAATAATTGTCCTTGTAACACATTTTACTGTACATTCATAAAATGACGTGTGAGTGTGTGTGTGTGTGTGTGTGTGTGTGTGTGTGTGTGTGTGTGTGTGTGTGTGTGTGTGTGTGTGTGTGTGTGTGTGTCTGCACGTGGTTGTGGGAGCAGGCTACTACACATGTTTGTGTGCGTGTGTGTGTGTGTGTGCGCATGGGCGTTTTAACATGTCTGACTGCATATTTTTGCATGCATGCAAATGTTATTCATTTACATGATCAGCTCCCTCAGGTCATCAATGCTGGCTGCTTTCTTTTTTTTTTTTTTATTAATTGCTGATGCTCTCACATTTAAATCCTATGAAGAAGAGGCTGTTATCTTGCTCCTCATCTACAGCACCGGCGGCCTCCGCTCCTAGATTAGCTCGCTGTTCCTATTATGCCATGGCCCTGGGGTGATCAACGACAACTACAGCTATTTGTACCATTACAAAGTCATACCTTCTAGACAAGCCGAGGAAAATTGCTCACCATGTCTGGATAATATGAGCTTTAGCCAGAGCTTTAGATGAGACTGGTGATTGCATTCTAAAGGGAGACAACATACAGAGACACCCACAACACAGATTGGCAACATCAAACACAATGTCTAAAAGATGCCCATACAGTTGTATGATGTGTTCCCTTTACATCTCCTCCTCCTTCTTATTGTCCTGTTTTGTTTGTTCGTTTTTTTCGAAATGTGAAAAGTCCTCCTCCTTCATTCTTCCCCCATTTAGGCTACCATGTCCTGAGCAGGGAGGAAACTTTTTCATGTAACATTAGCTAGATAGTGAAACATTCTTCCTCCCCCTCTCTCTCTCTCTTTGTGGCCACACACACAACGTACACAATTCTTACTTACCAGCCAAATCTCCTTCACCGATCTTATTCATTGATATAGATACGAGTGGCCTTTGGCTCCAGCTATCCATCCCCTTTACCTTCCTTTTCTCCCGCTCCCGTCTTTATTCCCACCTGGCTTCCTTTTCTATCCCTTCGTCTATTTAACTCAAGCTTATATGAAAAAAATTATTTGTATGAAATATTTGTCTTAACTACAGCAAATAACCCACTGGAAAATTGTATAAACAGATATTTTTATTTCCGAGCTACTTCTGCAGTTTTGCGTCATCGCCTGGAGAAACTTGTAAAAATCAAGTTTTTCTGATTTTTTCAGATGTCAAAAGGCCAACTGAGAGACAGCTGCAGTACTCGATTTCTTGGATAGAGATAGAGGATTGCATCTCTCTCCTTAAATACCATTTGTGAGAGTAAAGGTAAGTCTGACTCAGCTTGATCGCGGTAGTTCACCGCAGCCTTATGGAATGATCTTGTGCTGTAGAACTTTTTGTCTTATTCAGACTAAAAATTTAAATACTGTATTTTCTGTGTTGTGTCTTGTTTCCATCTTTCCTTCAATGTGTAAGAAAACACGAGAGCTTTTCTTGCTGACTGTAATAGCAGCAGTTTTTGTCCTTGAGTCTTGGTGTGTGTGTGTGTGTGTGTGCGTGCGTGCGTGCGTGCGTGCGTGCGTGCGTGCGTGTGTGTTTGTGTGTGTGTGTGTGTGTGTGTGTTTGTGAGTGTGTCAAAGCCACCCAATAAACATCTCAACATCTCATTTAACAAATCCCTATTTCCCGGTCTTAGTCAGTCCAATTCCTCCCAGAACAAGAATACTGCTACTTCATTTTTCTTGAGCTCACTAACTTTATTTAGTAGTAGCCATAGTTTTTTCTCTTTGCTGTCTTTTCCTTGCGTCACTTACTCACTTTCAAGGATATTTTCCCTCCTCTCCCCTTTACATCAAAGTGTGAACAATGTCAATCTTTGTCCCTCTTCTGCACATCTTGAACCCCAAATACTGACCATCACCCCAGCCACTTCCATTCAGAATAAATGTTTTTCCACCCAATCTCATCCTCACTATCTCAATTTCTCCACTTCCCCCATGTCTTTCTTTGCCTTCCACTGATCCCTCTCTATCGTATTTGCGCCACTGCATTGTCTCAGCCCATTAGGCAGACACAAATCCGTTTGGAGACTGAGCCTTAGCGCAGCCCTGTCCTCGCTCTCCTGGGTCCCGGTACAGCTCAGAGGAAGCTCTCAGGAGAGGTAAGCTTTGGCTCGTGGCCGGGGAAAAATCCATTTAAAGCTCTGCCACAAAACACTGCTCTTTCCTGCTGTCTGGTGCACTTAGGGCACGTGTGCTTAATGAATGATACTGTCCACACACACAGATGCATTCCTTTACAACCCCCCACGGTTTCACTTTCCCTCCCTCCCTCCTCTTCCTTCCACCAAACCAATAAAATCCAAACATAAATTTTCACATGTAATGCAGCCATCAATTTAAAAGATTAATTTGTTTTTAGGGCATACAGTTAGTGGGGTTGGGGGTTAAAGACATACAGTAGTGGCCACAGGGAAGGGTCAGAGAGAGAATGTATTTTAGAAAGTGTGTGTGTGTGCGTGTGTGTGTGTGTGTGTGTCTGTGTGTGTGTGTGTGTAAGTGCATGCTTGTATGGGCTGTGAAAAATGTGTAGTCTTTTCATGCATGCTTGAAAGGATGCTTCTTTAAATGGAAGCGGACGTTTCCATGCGATTTCTCTCCTTGTTTCTCTAATGAGAAGGAACAGAGAGAAGAGCTTCAGTGGTGGCCGCTGGCCTTGCCATGTCACTACAGCTCATGTCTCGTGCTGTTACAACGACCTGTTGACACCAGAAGGTCAGCAGACAAACTGGAGGAAAGTGACGTGGCAGCAGGGTGGATGAAATAAAACTGATCCTTCTAAACAAACAGCAAGAAGCAACAGAGGAGCCAACTCAGAGGTTTCACTTTCCACCGTGTAGCTGCGCGGAAGCCACATTACATTTTGTTTTTCCATTTACTGGGTATTATTTAATACTGATGGATTTTGCACAAATGAATGAGGAGATTTTGTGGAATGGAGTCCAAGTTCAGATCCCAGGCAGACTCAGATAAAGCAGCAGCAGCAGATTGTTTGATCCCATTAGGCCAAGCCTAGTAAATAGGCTGAGCTCTAGCTCTCTGTTCTGGTGCAATCTCCAGCTGATCCTGTCACTGGCATCATCACTGTTGGCAGTGTGTTTGCTTGTCTGTCTGTCTGTCTCCCTGTCTGTCCATCTGTAACAGGAGGATACTGCAGTAAAATAGGTGTAAATTATGCAAAGGACTTCTTGTCACTTGGACGCACACGTGTTGGGAGCAGTTGGGATGGATGCCCTGTTGAACTAGCCTGATACACCTGAAATACACCAGGTATGTCTGTGGTGCATGACGAGAGCGTAATCAGTTTCAGTGACTGCAGCTGCAATGTAATCATGAAGTCAGCCAGTGCGATTACATAACTGCAAAAATGGCGGTGATTTAATTTAAATAAGTGTGTGTGTATGTGTGTGTGTGTGTCTGTCTGTCTGTCTGTGCATGCATACCTGTGTGTGTGTGTGTGTGTGACAATCTATCCTCTGAGTCTGTGGAGTCTGGTAAGGTTATGCCCTCTCTGTCTAGCTATCTATATACCTGCCTACCTAGCTTTTATTTAGCTAGCGAGCTGTCTGTTTACAAGTGTCATTCCATAAGAGACCTCAAGAAGATATGAAGAAATCACTGACATCATAACAAACTACTTGACATGAGATTTGATGCAGATGTACCTGGTTATCACAGAAAGGTTTCAGAAAAAGGCCTGCACATTGGACTGAAGGAACTGAAATATTTCTCTCAGGCTGCTTGGAGCATCAAGTTGCCATCATTATGGATTAAACCAGTATCTGCTACTTGTTTTAAGCATTTTGTGGAAATAACTTTATTTTCAAAAGAAAAACATTTTGTTCATTTTTTTTAAAAAAGCAAGTTATTTTGAAAAAAAGTGCTTAGATTTTGTATTTTTATGCTACTTGTTTGTATGGTGAGAGTTGTGAAATGCACATTTCAAACCTATCAATATTCTGTGCAATAAGCTCATATAACTGATCATATCACAAATGCATATCACAACACGGTCCACTATAATGGCAAGAACACACTTTTACCAAATTGTACACCACTAACATGGACCATGTTTGTCCATTTTTTCCAGGTAGTGTTTGCAGTCCTGCTTACAGACTAACTAACTCCCCCTATCCTCTATCCCGGACTGATGCTGCTACTGCAGGAGGCTACAGACCTGAAGAGGCCCAAGCCACCACCCTTAGCATCACCTGTTCATGTTCCCGTCTGTCCATCATTCTCTTCCCTTTTCTCTCTCTTTATCTGTCCCCCTCTTTCCCTCTGTTTATCCGTCTTTCTCCATTATCTGTCTTTGTCTCTGTCCTGCTCTCCTGCTCTCTTTCCCCCCAACCAGTCAAAGCAGAAGGCCGTCCCCATTGAGCCTGGATCTGCTCCACGTTCCTGCCTGCTAAAAGGAAGGTTTTTGTCGCCGCTGTTGCAGGATGTGCTGCTGATGGAGAATTGTTGGGTGTAAATTCATTGAAGGAGTGTGTGAAGGAGTGAATTGGTGTGGAGACCTATTCTACTTGTATAGTGTCATGAGATAACTTTTGTTGTGATATGGTGCTACACAAAGACTACTTACTTACTAACTAACCAACTGCAATGAATACACACCCTCTTTGGTGGCGATTTCTAATCTAATCTATAACAGAGCTCTCACTGCAAGCACCTATATTAGGAATTGGCGTACAGTTCTGGTCTGCTAAGTGGGTCTTGTCATCTCACCCACCCATCACCCCCACCCTGTTTTGAAGTTTTGCAAACATCATGTGAACGAATGAAAGAAAACTCTACTTTAGTTTTAACTTAATTCTGAAGTTAATGCAAAATGCCATTTAAAATTCTGCTAATCCAGTTAGAAACAGAGTCAGCAGCACAGATAAGAACCCAGTCACTTCAGCACCATTAGAGGCGGAAATGTTGCCACATTACATTTCTGAGACAGAGACAGGTCCCAGACAAAGTTGGTATTCTCCTATTTCTAGTATGAGAATATTCAGACAATACATGGCTTGTCCACAGAGACTACAAAAAATTCATTTCAGTGACTTTGTAGTGACAGAGCTGATCAGATTCTGTGCTCAGGATTATTTCTCCTGTTGAAGTGAATAGATTCAGCGTGTCCCATCTGGGGTGGGGCCATTGCAAAACCTACTTGACATAGAGAGAGGAAATGACTATTCAGTACCCCGTCTTCTTTAAAAAATGTCTCCGGTTTAAGGTGGATAGACAAGTTTAGCATTTTTGAGGCAGATCAATATGAAGAGAAAAATCTGTGTATAGAGGTGTAATTCATCCATAACAAGACTTCCCAGGAATGAAGGCAATGATTCATCTTTAAGGACAGCATAAGATCATCGTGAGATTGGCCTTGCAAGCAAGAATATGCTGAATCCAAACCCCATCCGAAGTATGTCTGACCATCCAACTGTCCAAATAGTCAAATAGTAGGCCAGGATAGGGCAAACAGACCAAATATTTTCTTCTAAACTTGACTAAACCATCAAAATCAAAGTGGTTGAAAAGAATTATGCTTGTATATATTTTATGTGGCACCAGCATTGACAGGTTAGTGCAGGGCGACTCATTTTTCACTGCTGAACAAAAACTTCGATTCACTGTTTCCAAGGTGAGCTTCTCTTATATCTCAGCATTCAACCACCCACCCACACACACACACACACACACACACACACACACACACACACACACGCACGCGCGTGCACACACACACACCACATACAACCTTGTATTTATATCTTTTTGAGGACCTTCATTGACATAACACATTCCTCAGCCTCTTGCCCTGAGTTTAACCCATCAAAACTAAATGCCTGACCCTAACCCTGACCCTAAACCTGCTCATAACCTAATTCTCACCTTGATTCCCAAAACCAAGTTTTTTCCTTAAAATAGCCCTGTGAAGATGTGAGGACCAGCTAAAATGCCCTCACTTTCCTAAAATGTCCTCATTCTGTTGAACAAGTATGTATACTAGTCCTCAATATGTAGCAGGTATAAGAACACACACACCTGCGCAATAACTGTAAATGGGGACACGTTCGTGTTTTTACAAAACATGTCATATTTGTAACTAAAAGTTCTGGATGTCTTACCTTGGCAGCCATGATCATGGAGGACCCCCCACGGACACCGAGGATGGGGATATGGGTCTGGGCTGAAATGAAGTCCAGGATCTGGGCGATGGCCTCCTGGTCAGTGTCATCCCCGAACACCACGCCCTGCAGCCAGTGCTCTGTCATTAGATCACAGATGCTTTTAATGATGCTCTTAGGGTCGGTCTCATTCATGGTCAGCACTTCCACATTGGGCGCCATATGGAGGAAGTCTTCCTTCTCCCGTGCCCCGGCCAGCGCCACCTCACTGGAGTTTCCGACCAGGACAACAGCAATGCTGAGGCCACGTAAAATGTTGGGTAGAGCCATGTGGTGGGGAGGGGGCTGAGGAATGGGGATGTAGTGACCCCCGCCGCCGCCACCGCCTCCCCCTCCCTTCTCTCTCCGGGATTGGCAGACTGCAGGCAGGTGGAGGAGGCAAAGCAGCAGAAAGAGCAGGGAAAGGCAGAGAGAGGAGCAGCGATGGCATGATGGAGTCAGGAGTGGATTTAGGGGTCGCCTCTCTTGCTCCTGGGCAACTGAAGTGGTGGAGGTTAAGGCCCTGGCATGGCCATGAGTAGGGGAGGGGCTGTGGCAGCCGCAGACAGGCATGGTGGAGGAGTGGGAGAGTAATACCTGGAGGAATGAAGAAAGAGGAGGGAACAGAGATCAGGGAAAAGAAAATTAGGGGAATGGGGGCAGAGATTTGATAAAGCAACATAACAAGAGAGAAAATAAAGGAAGAGAGAGGGAAAAAGAGAGAAGGAGAGAGGTTAACAGAGCAACATGCAACATTGATTGAATAAATTTAATTGCCAAGAGGCTACATGCTTCATATGAATCAGTGCATATCAATGTTAGTGCATAGAAATGGGGCAATGAGGAGGGAGAACAAAGGGATGTGTAGTGGAGGACACAGAATGAGGGATGCGAGAAGAGGTTACACTTGACACACATAAATCTTGTATAAACAAACACACATATACATCGTATAATGGCATACAGTTTACTTAGAACCTCACACACAGATCAATAATTCATACTGAGAGTTCAGAAGCACCATTATAGTATATATTATGGAGGATATAAACTCTCCCTCCAGATGAGATGCCAGCTTCATGACAGGGAGAAGCAAGAAAGGGAGGGGGCAACAGATGGAAGGAAGGAGGGGAGAAAATGAGAGAAAGGGCAGATGGAGGGAAAGATGGCTCAACACCAACTCCGACTGTCAGCGACGAGATGAGTGACAAGCTGATAGTGAAATTGATATTACGTGATTGATAGCCGAGGCACTCTGAGCAACGCTTGATATGATCCCCTCATCCCTCCACCACGACCTCCCTTGGCCTACTTTAACACTCGCTGTCCGGCCCGCCATCCCTCCGCCTTCCTCCCATGTTCTACTTGACCGTCTCACTCTTTCTTTCTAGCTTATTTATAGAGCTTTTCATTAATGGAGATACACAGGGGATGAAAACCAGGTGGGTAAAAGGGGAAAGGACGTCTGTTTACATATTAGCGTGAGGGAGGGGTGTTTATCCTCAACAGCATATCAGTGTAGGTGGAACTAGATGTGGGCAGAGATACCCGGGACAGTGGGACTTGTTCTGAGGGGTCTATTGTACGTATCTTCCAGACAGGACTGCATGTAACGAGGCAGATGGAAGGTACAAAGACAAATGAAAACAATAACCACACCATGATGCTGACAGCTAATGAAACAGGAAATGACAGAGAGGAGGAAAAAGCAAGATGGAGATTGAGCGAGGGATAAAGGGATGTAGGGAGAGATGACAGAACAACTTCTTTAGGGAAAACTAATTGCTGGAGGTTCGTCAGCTCTAATTACAGGTCCCTGTGTTAATAGTCAATTGCACAGCACTCTCCAGGAAGGATGGAGAGGTGGGAGGGAAGGAATTAGGGAGGGAGGGATGATAAGAAGAATGAGGAGACAGAAAAAGGGGGAGTGGGAGGAAAAAGGAAAAGAGTGTAAACCAAGAAGGACCTTGGTGAGACACAAGGGAGCTGATAGAAATGAAGAGAACATGGTAAGAAAGGAAAAAAGGAGTGACAGAAGACGTGAACGAGGGATGGTAGAGAAAGAGAGATATGCCCTCTTTGAATCTGGACTTCTCTAGCAGCACTCTGTTTCCATGGCAACAATTAAAAGAGGCCTACATGCACATATACAAACACAGTTGATGGACACAGAGATACACAAGCGCACACACACACACATACACCAGTACACAAACACCCACGAGTTTTGCAGTGAGCATTGATCATGTAAATGCAGCAAAGTAGTCTAACGTGCCGTGAACTCTCTTCATCGTCGCAGTGGGTGTATTTCACACACACACACACACACACACATACACACACACATTCCTCAAACAGATTAGCATTAGCATCCTCTGACGTGTTTGATAAGGGAACACACACACACACACACACACACAGAAAGTCATGCTTACACATTCAAACTCACCAGCTTACATTCTCATCCTGAGTCACACACACACATACACGCGCATGTAGTAGCCTGCATCCACAGACATGCACACACACACATAAACACACACAATAGATTATACTAGCCAACACAGTGTGTAACTCCAATGATCATTCAGCAGGATGAGGCCATTAAAAAGGCCCACAATGAGTCAAAGCATGTCTCATGGACTAGCACAAAAGCCGTGTATTAAACTGCACACGCGTGAGGTTATGACACCAAATGACCCCGTTTCTCCGTCAGGCAACCCACTTGACTCACCCACCATTTGCTCTATTAGCCAGACCAGCGCACACAGCATCCATATCAGTTACACACGGGTGGACTGCAGATAGCCCCAACCAGCCCAAGACCCTCAAGCTCCAAACACACACTTCTCCTTCCCTTAACCTTTTTATTACACAGAGAGTGAAAAACATTTCATAACAGAAAAGGGACTCATTTCATCAAGTGTGTCATTTAATTAAAAGGCAGTGGAACAAAATTTGGCAAAGAAAGAATCTACTTTTATCTATTCCTTGGTACCTTGTGAACCACTTTAATTCATAGGGAAATGCAGGAGTCCTGTGTGAGTCCAGAGTAGTTCAAGAATGAGTCCTAAAATAAGTTAGCAGCTATCGTTGAAGGTCCAACTCCCTGGCTTTAAAGTCAACTGGAGTTTTTGGTTAAATGTTTGAAATAAAGTCTACGGTTAATTTTTGCTTAAGATATTTTAACATTTTAACATAACACCACAGTTTTGAAACATTTGTGCATCTTTTAAATGCATGCACGTTTCCTTGAGCTTATTTCTTTCAGAAAAGACGCAAGCAATACATCTCATAGTACGATCTGCAAAGCTTTTGGTGGCAATATATTGGTGGCTAAATTGAAACCATACACAGCATCACAACATAGCAACAACAAAAAAAGGCTGTGAAGGTTTTTTTTTTTTAAATACAAAAATATCATCCATATTTCAGTCCTATTGTTTTGTTATGCTTTGGCTCCTTTTGCTATACAGATGCCAAAGGAGCCAATTAGGAAAGAACACAGTGTTTCAGGTAGTTACCCAACCCAGTCACAGGTAACCAGATAGTAAGTAGACAATAAAGTGAGAAATATTCACTAATGACTATCCAGGCCAATGTGTCCCATCTCGCTGCAGTGGAAAGTTGATAGAGTGGGGGACGTGAGTTCTGCAATTTGTGCTGCTCTTTTAACGTTTTCATTTATTCATGTCAACCATACATTGCGCAGCTGAACCTATAACAGGATGGATCTCTGCTTATTTCAGCGCAGGTCATAGAAAAAGCAAGCTGCACATACACATAGACAGAATCAGGAACTTAGGCTGGTGCCGTCTGTGAGGTTCTATGTTTAATATATGTGACTGAGCAACACTCTGCCCCCATCACAACATATTCTCTCAGAGTAATAAATCCACATGAGACAGGGAGCAGAATGGTTTGTGCACTTGTGGGCACTATGAACATGTGCAGTTGATGAATTTGCTTTGAAAGGTTGTGAACAGCAGTGGCCTGGTCCTCCTCATGCATTTTTAGAAATGACATTTATGTGTTTTTGTTCTAATAGAAGCCAGAAGAAAGATGAAGCATTCATGCTAATCTCTGCTATGAGATGGTTTTGATTAGGCAGTGATTCAATGGGTAGACAGCACGTGACAATATCAAAAACCTTTTTTTCAGTTTGCGGTTGCACTTTGAGAAGGCAAACCTCTCTACCCCGGGGGATGTGACCAGGCCACAGCTCGGGTCACTGCTCTGCATACTGATAAGCAGAGAAATCAGCTGGATGCTGGAGTCGCTGCCAAACCTGCAATACATGAGAATATGAAAGAAATGCTGGTCTAATCTGTGAGTGGATCATAAACTACTCTAATAAATATTCATTCAGCATCCGTATTACATTGTGTGTGGGGGTTGAGCTAATTTCAGGGACACAATTCTGTCCTTTACCCTGTTTTGATCCTCAGTTACCCCGTTTCCAAGCTGTCCAAGTTGTTTATCCACCACCCCCAGCTGAGCAGGGTCTACCACAAGTTTCCTCTGATTCGTGACAGTGAGAAGTTTCAGTAGGAGGACATTGCACATGAGAGCATTTCACTAGAACACGTACCCCTACTGACCAGGGGGAGTGCTCGTGCAGCAACCAAGACAAAACGCACTCATTCTAGCACACAGGGACCCATATAGACTGCACATAGATGCCCACGAACCAGATTTCATGTGCACGTGCCATTTATGTCAAAATTCATGTCCACAATTGCAAAACACCTGATTTTTGGGCCATGATTAGGATTAAGAAGTAAGGGTTATCCTGATGATACTGGGGCTCACGAACAGTTTGCAACATCCCAATGAAAGGGCTAAACAATATACACAGGACTGTCTTTATTAATAAGAACACTACATCCAAAAGATTGAGTTTCGTGGTTCAGGTAAGGAACAGGGTAGAGTTCAGGATAAGAATTAGGGCTGAGATAGGGTTTATAGTTAGGGTGAGGGATTAAGGATTGAGCAAAAAGTAAATCTGCAGGAAATTAGGGTTAAATTAAATAAATTAGGGTTAAATTAAATACCCCAAAAGTATGTGATGTTGATATGTACTATATGTTAGCTAATTTGCCCAGTTCTAATTGAATACACTCAATCAAATAAGTAACTTAAACACAATGTGTGTGTGTGTGTGTGTGTGTGTGTGTGCGCCTGTCTGTACACAATGTTCTGCAGCAGCTATCCACCAGCCCCCATGCTGAAGCATTCCAGCCAGGCATTACCATCACATGTTCATCAAATGACACCAAAGCCTTCATTTCTCCCTCTCTTTCTCTACTTCTCTCTCTTGACACCTCATGTCTTGATTTTCCTTCATATGAGTTCTATTTATTTATTAGGGCCTGAGCCTGAAGGTACTTCAGGCGAAGACCCTATTATGTTTGCTCGTTTCTCCCTCTCTTTTATAATTTTGTCCCTCTGAACAATGCTTCCTCTCAATTTTGCCACTTATCTCTCCCTCGCACTCGCACTATTTCATCGCTCTCTCCTCATTATGTGCTAAGTGTCAGGTTTGTCAATGGCGTTATTTGCATGAAAACTGGAGGACAGAGGCGACTGGCAATTTTTCACAGTTATTGCCTGGTTTGATATTTAAGAGGACAGCAGAAGATGGCATGGAAAGACAATATCTCTACATCTCTCTTGATTAATTCAAACCTGCTATGGTGCATGTACATTAGCTGAAGTCAGGCGTGCTGTAGTAGCTTCATTTCTCCTTGTAATTAAAATGAATGTCATGATGAGCGCTTTATGTATGAGATGCAGCAACAGAAGAGAGAAGTGAAAAGTGACGTCAAACCCACTCCCACTAGAGGCTGCTTATGAGTATAATTCCTTTTCTAAGTGCTAGCTTGTGGTTGCATAACAAGAAATGAACAGATGAGGAGGAGAGACTTCATCTGGGGCTTTCAAAGTACTTCAGGGGCATTGTCATTTTAAATGGGCTCTAAATAGTGTCTATTTTTGACTGCTACAGTCCCATGTTGTTGATATGTTTCACTGTGTGTAAAGGCTAAACCCTCCGGCGGTGCCTAACTGTGACCCAGAACAAGTGCTGACAGCTGATGAAAGAAAAGGTTACCTGGAAAACCTCTTTGACCACACAGGAGAGAAACGTGGGGGCGGCTGATCATACACACACAAACGTTGGTACCGTGGTGGGTGGGATGAAGGGAACAGACTACCCAGGGCCTTTACCCAATGCTCGCTGTTGCCTTTGAGTGTCAATTTAATACTAATCTGCTGTTATTTACCTTTTCATGATTCTGTTTCCAACAAAAGCATGTCCGATACAGACAGATGACCAATTTGTGTCATGTCTGTCGTATCAGTAAATGAAAACTTTGTTCTTGAGTTCCAATTGCACATACAGATGCTAGTTATAAATGGAATGATTATGGCAGAAGGCAAGCACATAGGGCATAGTCACTTCCTGAGCACAGGGTCTATGATTACGCCTCTGCACACATTGCCTGTGTGTGTGTGTGTGTGTGTGTGTGTGTGTGTGTGTGTGTGTGTGTGTGTGTGTGCGTGTGTGTGTGTGTGTGTGCGTGTGCGCGCACCCTAAAATGTCTCCTGCACCCCTGTTTGTCTGTGCTGCTGGTGTGAGTCCTGGGTGGGCTAGCACATCGTGAGATACAGATGGAGCTTTCCCAAATGCTTAGAGAAGAGCAACTGGCGCAGTCCCACCAGAAAACATCATTTTCCACAAGGATGAACAGATATTGAAATTAACTGAAACCCTTAGAAGAACCCTTGAATTATAATTGAAGCAACATTTACAATAAGTCATCCACACAATGACCACTCAAACAAAGCGCAGGGATTGGCAGAAGAGGTGGCTGCTCTCACTTACAACACAGGAAGTGTATAAAATCTCATACCAATAGAGAAGCTTGAGACTCTTTTGTTAAAGGGTGTCTTTTGACCTAATTTGATAAATGAATTTGATCTACACTCTTTGGCATAAATCCCAAGTCTTAACACTCTGGAGAAAGCATGTTGCTTTCCTCAATTACAAGATGGTATGAAAAGGCCATCCTCAATTAATTGCTGAAATGATGAGGATCATAAAAGTCTTGCTGGCCTCCGACCAACATTCTGTGTAAGTGCATACCAGAAGCAGAGCAACGATCCCGTAAACCCGAGAGGTGTTTCGAAGGCCCTACAGCTATTCAAACTTCCCTGGCATAGAAGAGTTCCAACGGTTCAACTAATCCCTCTGTGGCTGAGGTAATTCACTTTTATAAATCTATTTTCTGCTTCAAACTGCCCTTTAATCTATGTTCCTGTGACCTTGCACAAGATAACGCAGCAGTTCCAAGGAAAACTATCTGCTGCAAGTATTTGCTCTGATAATGTTATACGGTACTCTTCTTTAAGGTACTCTTTATTGTTCAGAGGTTCCTCACATCTGTTCTCAAAGATTACCATCCTGATGGATTAAATTCTGCAAGGCAACTTTGGCCCCGATTGTCACATTGTAGCTGAGCCAATGATGCGAGAGTTCAGCGTTACACCATGTCCATCCGGTATTCATGGACCTGAGACTCTAGGATTCCTTGATCAGATGACAGATCACAACTAAATCTCACTTCATGATGAGGATTTTTTTGAGTTGCAATGGACAGTCAGGAGAGGCAACACAATGTATCTCAGGTTATAGACAAAACATTTGATATCAACTATTACTGGGCACGGGGCGGCGTTGTCCCAGTCTTGCCCAGTTAGCCGTTATGCAGTTCAAAGATTCTCCCATAGGACACGAGGGTTGAGGGGAAGAGTGCAGCAATGCCAGAGGCCTGAACTCACTTGGCTAATTTACTGGGCAGACACAGTTGCAATATGAAGCCTTTTCTCAGATGTGGCAGCTGTTGAGTGGGTAAAACCGCCTGCAGCTGTTTGAGGATGGGCTGGTACTGCAGCAGAGGGATTCACACACCACCATAATACATGATCAACTTGCTTGTCCACACACTTCCATTGAGCCAGGGGGTCATACCATGAAAACATTTATGTCTTGTCTCGTGTGTGTGTGTGTGTGTGTGTGTGTGTGTGTGTGTGTGTGTGTGTGTGCGCAAGCACATTGTGCAAGCAAAGGTAGAGATACTCATGTTAAAACAATCCCTGATGAAAAATATCAAGTCATGTTTTTTTGCTCATCCTGCAATATTGGCTACTTCACTTTCATCCATGTTGTACCTCATGTCGCTGCTCCTCCTCCTCTCCTGACACCCCACTTACAACACATTCTTCACTATACCAGATGCATTTTCTCCACCATTGGGTGTCCCCAACTCATTCTTCTTATTGATGTGTTATGTGATGTTTCTTCTTCAACCCTTTAATTCTTTTCTTTTCTTTTAAAAGCATTACTGACACTTAATGAACAAGATATCGGTCCCCTTGAACAAAACTCTTCCCTGTTTCTTTTATTACAGCTTTAACATCATTTTTGTCTATCGTGCATGAAAACTAAAGTATTTTTAAAAAGTACAAACTACAGATTTTGTGTTAAAATGTAGGGAGTAAAAGTTTAATGTCAGAAAAATAATCTTGAATACTGCAGATATCTGAAAAATACACTTAAATACGGAGTATTTGTACAGGAGGAGGGTGTATCGACCCATCTTCCATCTATTTATTTTTACATATCAAGTCTCACACAAAGATACTTAAACACTTCCGATTGACAAATGTGTTTTGACAAACACTCAGGAAGATAAGCATTTGGTCTCCAGGATCTCTCCCAGGGACACGATTCTATTTACACCTACTCCGCCTCGCAGAGGAGACGCTTAATCTTCTCCATGATTTGTGGCTTCAGCACCGAAATCCCTGTCTCAGCTCTGTTCTTTCTCCTCATCCATCCTTACTTTTTATTT
Organism: Aulostomus chinensis; assembly: GCF_037954235.1. Classification (NCBI taxonomy): domain Eukaryota; kingdom Metazoa; phylum Chordata; class Actinopteri; order Syngnathiformes; family Aulostomidae; genus Aulostomus; species Aulostomus chinensis. The sequence continues at coordinate 18,014,596 of NC_141337.1, read as the reverse complement.
ATTTTCTCTTACTTTCTTTCCACCTTATTTTATGTACGTACCTTCCCTCTCCACGGCTGCCTTGCATCCGCATCAGGGTTTCAGTCCATGTGTCATTGTTTAAGACCTCTACAGGAGTGTTGCTACACGTGGAGTCAGACTACATTGTCTGCTTAAAAGGTGAGGCTGGGGATAGAAAGAGTACAGTGCATCCAGTGACCCCCCGTGCCAATAACAGTGCTGTAATCACTTTAAATGTGTTTTATTGTCAGCTTTTCACAGATTAGAGTCACAATAATCTATCCTCCTCCATCCATCTCATTCCAAGCTGTTATTTTTGGCACCAGGATTCAGCCTTTTTGGATTAGTAGGTTTGCAAGGGTTTTGTTTTTTTTCTTTGTGAGGCTGTGCATGTGAGTGCGTTTGGTGGCAAAAATAAGTCATCTGCTCTACCCTTTTGTGCAGGACAATTTCAGGTGGATGTTGCGCTGAAACAGTTCCTTAAAAAGGAGAATACAGCAAAATCTGTCAAGTGGTAATCTGCATGTGAAGGGTAGACGAGTATACATGCAAACTGAGGCAGAACATGGTCTAATCCACTACTGCACTGTGCCTAGCATGTTCGCCGGTGCAATAAACACATCACTAAATCTGCATAAGGATGAGCAAAAAGGCTGTTCACAGGAAAACTACATAAATAAATGCCATCACTTTGCACACAGGAGAGTCTTTTCTGATACTGTATTGATTCAACATTCGGCCCTGCTTAATTACTTGGAAAGCTTTAATTACCCTCACAACTTTCAGTAAATGATGTGACAACCACCGAAAAGGTGACATAAAACCTCCCACCCATGATCCTTTACAGATCTTTTTAATTCACACTGCAGCAAAGCTATCTCTTCATTCTCCCCTTAGGCTGAATATTGACTGATGAGTTCAATTTTCACCTATCAATTCTGTTGCTAATTTTATATGTTTCAATTAATTCAAGGTATTCTTACATTGGACCTACTATGATTAGCAGATGAATTGGGAAGGATTTTGCCACCCCAGATGACGATACTGCCATTTTCAGCTTTTCCATATGTGTATTCTGTACGCCTCTGTCAGGTGTTGCTGTTTTTCCTACGTGTTCATCAAAATTTTCTTGCAGATGCAAGGCTGTCACAACCGTCTTTCTAGTAGCATTTACAGGCTGCCCTAGTGAGCTGCTGTGGGATGATGATGAGACTCCCCAAAGGGATAATGACATGTAAGAGTGTGTCTCCAACGGATGTCCCCCGCATTTAATCCCAGCCACAGCTCAGCCTGAGAGGGATACGCACCTTCCGAGAAAAAAAAAAAAAACAGCAACACCACATTTAGAGATGGACGGACAGGCATGTTTGCCAGCTAGACAGGCAGCAGCCAGTTTGATGCACAAAGAGACAGTTAGTCAGACGGGCCAGCTCAGAGGCATCCAGCAGGAACAGAAGCAGACAAGAACAAACACTCTGCCGCAGGTGACCACCTAAGCATAGTGGGTGGCACCCAAGTAAAGCCAAGTCTCCACAAAGCCAAGACAGCTTTTCTAATCCTAGAACAGTATGACAGCACGTCTACTGCAAACTCACAAGAAAAAATCCTTGGTGGTTCTAGATTCCCCGTTCCCTTAAAGCTCATATTGTAACATCTCCTGGACAAAACCAACTGTTTCAAACATCTGCTGCAGGTAAAGACTCCCATTCATATCAAAGTGGGCAGCAGCACAATGAACACCTTTCAGCTGTTAGATATTCAAGAAGAAAGAAATATTCAAAAAGAGGGCAGTCACTAAGGATTTTACAGTGCCAAGCCACTGCTCCACCATATGAATTCAAGGCTACACCTGAAAGGTAACGTCACTGGCTCGTGGCAGGGTTTGTAAGTAACCAAACTGATTCACTTTTTCTGAGTGAAATGGAACCATTTTATGAAAATTCTGTCATTTTAACTGTCTGGGGAACCACATCATCACATGCCAAGGTAAAAAGACCAGACTTGCCACAAAAAAATTGAGATGTCTCATGCAGAATGAAGACATTTCCAGTATCTGCTCCAGGTGATTGCAATGACTATTGACTGCGGTGACCACTAACATCGCTAAATGTGGACAGAACCCATATGTTTCAGGAGGAATACATTTTCATTTTAAAATGAATAACTTTTGCTCCATTTACACTTCAATTCCACAAAACTCAGATGTTTTGAAAGCGCTGCTGACCCAATTTCATTTTACATGCCTAAAGAACATTAAAAAGATACAATCAAGATACAGTGCATTTGGCCGAGACAAACACACACACACACACACACACACACACACACACACACACACACACACACACACGCACACACACACACACACACACGTATCCAAAATCCTAGACACACCTTTAATCTTTTTTTCCCCACAGGATTGCAGATGAGTAAAGTGTTCATTCTAAATGTTTTCTTTAAGAGGTAATGCGTAATACCCAAATAAACAGCATACACATGCGTGTGTGTGTGTGTGTGTGTGTGTGTGTGTGTGTGTGTGTGTGTGTGTGTGTGTGTGTGTTTGTCTAACACTATCATCACTAATTATAAATACAGGAATTATTGTGATGATAGTCAAAAATCTAGACTAGACTCGTAGAATGGAATCAGAGCTGTCAGGGCTGGGATCAGTAAACATGGCAGTTGATATACTGTTGTGTTTGTGTTTGCCTATTTATTCAAACCACCCATAAAATACAAGATGAACAAGATGTAATATCGGATCATGAAACAGGAGATTAGTCTCCTCGATCTTAAACCGTCTCTCTCTGTTTCCTCCTTCAACTCTGCCTCATGCTGACTAGGTCGGGCTGCCAGCACACCTTCCTCTCGGGTGATGAAAGCAGACTTCCTGATTGGTTAGTTGCATGTTCAGCCAAAACACACCCATGAATTAATGAAGGCACTTAGATACAGCTGATGGGTGAATCCTTCTTTGAGACAGGAGTGTAGGAGAGTTGACAGGCCCTGACACCAGTCCTGCTCTAGGTGAATGAGGACTTGTCTTAAATTTTTAAAAATGCTGTTGCAAGATTTTTGAGCACTGTATGATAAAGTGCAGTGTGTGTGCATCCATATGAGTATTGGACTGATCTCTTAGATGTAAGATCTTGTTCATTTTGTCACCAAATTATTTCATCCTCATTTTTCTGGATCCTGTAAGTAGAAAATGCTAGTTTATCCAGTTGTCCTGTTACCGATATGTTAAAGACACTCTGACTGTGCTGATCCACCTTTGTTGCACTTTGCAGGTATGAAATAATAATAATAGTAATAATAATAATAATAATAATAATAATAATAATAATAATAATAATAATAATAATAATAATAATAAAAATAAAATAAAATAAAATAATAAAAATAATAATAATTAAAAAAATAATAATATTAGTGAGATTTATTTTACAAAGACAGACAGAAATACAGCCACATAAACATGGTTTATTTCAGAATTTCAATTTCATTTATGATGGAACACTTTGGAAGAAGGCTTTACTAACCCACATTCCTGTGTGTGGAAATGCAACCTGAATGAATGTATTTTTGTGACTGTAGAGAGATACACACATAAATTGACCCAGTGAATTTCTACAGGATTGCACCAGGGCACACCTGAAATTTCTCTCGATTTTCTGACCTAGCACCAAGACCGGGCGCAATTGTATTTGCTATCTTGGAGATCTGTCAAAAATGGCAACTGCGAAGGTGTACAGTAGGAGAGCTTTGCCAAGCGTATCTGCTTTGCCTCTTTTGTAGGATAGGGCCCTAAAGACTTTCAAAAGGGCAACAGATGAACTGCATATTTTATGGAGCCCATTAAACAGAAGAAAAACAAATCCAATGGAAATTCATTTTTGAACGTGCTGCTTTGTTGGGAGGGATATGGGGGAAAAAAACAGTAAATAGGGAGTGAGTATATGTTTCAAGTATAATTTAGGAAATGAGTTTTGAGGAACTGCGAACAACTTTGATTGACACCAAAACACTAATTGACTTTCAACCCCCAATTTTCCAGGAATCTGACAGGAATAAACTTGTTCCTCTCATTCCGGTTAATTGTCTCACAGATTAAAGATTGACTGTATTCAAAAAGGACCCTTCAAAAGGCCGAGGTCATCGTAGGAAACGGCAAAAAGATAAACAGATGATGACAGCATTAATTGTGTTACAGTTAAGGGCTTCGGAATTTCAACGACTCCACTCAAGATTGACAATGTGGTACTGGTACATGATCATCCAAAGCTCCATCAATCCTGGAAAGTGGGTTGAGAGAGAGAAATCTTTATTGGACAAAACAGGAAGGTTTGTTTTTGTTGTGTTCTGCTGCTCAATAAGTTTTTGTTTGTTGTCACTCTTTCCTCTTGAGCGCAGGATGATTCAGCACCTTGGATAGCGACAGAATGCTAACCACCTCAACTATTATGTATAATAGACATAATAGCTGAGCTATGTACGTATACATATATATTCTCTATATATTTCAGCTAACTTTACAAACAGTTTTGTGAAACAACAGCGAAATAGTTGACCTACAAACAGTCATGGATGCAAATGTAACCAAATGATGACATTGGGAGTATGTTTAAAAGATGATCTGACTCCAGCTCAGGTCAGAAGACCTCCAGAGCCTCTGTAAGTTGGTCGCTATGACTACCCAGAGGACTCCATTTGCAGCAACACAGTCAGCGGAGTGAATCGCTCCAGTACCTTCAATTAGCAACCCATTATCATTCATGACTTTGTTTGTGCAAAGCTGCAAGATTGAATTCTAGTTAGACCGTCCTCCCTGACTTTGCCTGTTGATATAATATAGAGCAAAGCCTAGGAGGCAGCGCTGCGCTCCATTCTCACTCCTTCTCTGCGCTCCATTGGTCTAATTTCTGCTCCATCGAGGCCTGGCTCATCCCAGGATTTCCCTGGGATGGTGACACTTGTACTAGCAAGAGATGCAAAAGGTTATAAATTTGCAATAGGGCCTCTTGAAGGAAACATAGTTAAGCTTCCACTTGATGGTACTCCTAAGAGAAGCTTTTAAGACACACTGGTTTGCATATAAATATATTCATATATTGAGGTTTTATTGATTTTGTTTGACAGTACAGTGCAGCCATTATTGTCAGTGTGAAGCAGAGCTGGTCCATTTTTTGCTTGAGCTGCTCTTGCTGCTGCTTCTGCCATCGTGAATAGCAAAAAACAGGGACCAGTTTCATTGTTTTTCTGTGTTGCATTCAACACTTGTACGTCACAACCAGTGGACAAAAGCTGTCTCTTGTTGGCATCATAATACTGACTGGCCTATACTCTCTGCTTTGATGGGAACCATGGGATCATCAGCAACACATTCCAGTTGTTGCGATCATTAAAGGAGTGGTAGTGTGTCGTAAACACCGGCCAAGTGGTATTAGATTGTGTGTGTTTCTCTCCTTCTGGCTGTTTTTTGTGATATAATGGCGTTGACCTCAGTGGCACCAGACCCTCCATACTGAGTTATTATATTTATGCAACCACTAAGCTCCTCAACTATTTCACAATGCTGTCAACCTTCAGTAGCTGTGCATGGCCGAGGCCTGCTGTGAACATTCTCAATTTCTGGTGGAAAATTGAACCGAGAGGAAGGCGAGCGAGGAGCAGACAGAGCGAGACAGAGAGGGTAAGAGTCAGAGGGGGAGAAGATGTGAGCCCTGTATATTTTATTCAGTGGCAGCAGAGTACAATTCATAATCAGGGCCGACTGTTTCGCAGTTTTAATTAAAAAGTAGCCATATAACGCCGGTGGTAACATCTTGATTTATGAAGACCCCGACCGCAGGCTCGATCCACCAGAGAGAGTGAGTCAACAGTCAAGAGGCGGACTGGCGCTCATAAGGAGAGAGTGTCTTGTTTCTCACAGCAAGGTGGTTGGCACTGTGGGCCTATAACTCAGTGTGTGTTGGAGTGTGTGTGCGTGACAAGCATATGTGTGGGTCTGTCTGCATTCGAGCCTGACCAATATATCAACTATATTATTGGGTGATTTCAGTATCATATATAGGATGTTGCTAAGTGCTAAGGAAGAGCGATAGCGAGAGGCCAAAAGACCTGGTGGTACAGCAGTCAGCTATGTCACCACACAGCAAGAAGCTCTAGCTCTGAATGCTTGCATAGACCTTCTCCTGGTGCTCCTGTGTCTTCCCACACCCTTACCAATTGATGTGTATGTCTCCGTGTCTAAGGTATGTCCAGCTGATATAAGTTCCCTTGTGACCCTGTACAGTATAAACAATGATGGATTTATTTACGTAAGAGGTTACGGGTCACATGATGTCCCTCTTACTGTATCCTACACACTGAAAAACAAGACTGGGTCAAAACCTTGAGCATTGCTGGACCACATACGGAAACCATGTTGGAAAATGCTGGCCTGAGCAATCAATCGGCTTACCTGACCAAATAGTCACAGTACATTAGCAATCATGCAATGGCATTTTTTTATCCAGTCGACTACTCTTTGTTCCAGTGCTGCACTGATTTCATTTTTAAAAAAAAACATATTTAATGTTGAACAGTAAAAAGAAATGAATCCAAAATATATCCATAAAGAATATCGGCCAGTTAATTGGACTTCATGATTTTTTTTAGTCCTAATATTGGTATCACCCCATAAACCCATTATTGCACAAAATAAAGTGGCGTGTTTTCTGTTGTTGGCATTTTCCTAGTAGCAGGATGTCATCCTACATGTGAGCTTGTCACAACAGCTTGCAAACAAACAAACCCCTTTCTGAGAACCAGAATTGAGATCAGGGCACAGCACGGCCCCCCAAAGACGTAATATAGTAAGCAACAAATAGTTTTGAAAAAGCAGTATCCAACAGGAGAGTCCAACACTTGATCACTTCACCATTGCTGCGGCAGCAACAAATCAGTTCCGAGTGCCACTGGTCCAGCCAAACAGATAGGATAACTGGGGGAAAAAGATAGATATTGGCTATAGAATAATAACTCTTTAGGAAAATGGCCAGCACTGCAGATTTGACCAAGACTGATGGAATTTGCTTTGGTTTGACAGTAATGTGCAGTTCTTGTCACCACTATTACCGAATCCCTCGATACAGAGAGATTTTAATTAAAAAACGAATGTGTGTGTGTGTATATACGCGTCTGTGTTGGTGTATGTACGTGCGTGTGTATGAAAGAGAGAGAGAGAGAGAAAGAGCAAGGAGGAAAAGGATAATAAGGGATGAGAAAGAGTGAGGTAACAGAGAACAGGGAAATAAATGAGGAAGAGAAAAGGAGAAATGGAGTGATTGTGTGAATGAGATAAGTGGAAGTAGGAGCAGAAAACAGAAAAGCACAGTGTGTCTCTGTTTCCCTCATGGCTGAATTTATTTTCAATGGCTAGCTGCAGTGTTCTAGTATAGTGAAAGTGTGTCCGTGTGAGCATGCATGTGATCCTTCTTGCCCATTCTTGGTCACTCCCTTTGATTGTTTTTTTTGTTTTTTTTTAAGTCTGGTTCACTCACAATCACGACAGAAAAGACACAGGGATGGTTCATACACTTCACACACAAATGCACTGATGCACATTATCCCACCTCATGCAACACACACACACACACACACACACACACACACACACACACACACGCATACACACACGCATACACACAAGCAGAAAGGGGATGTGATGCAACCATTTGAAGGATGTACATGTAAAATGTAAGATAATCCATTCTTATATATACACACTCACATACAAAGAGTTCAAAACTGACCATAATTCTCAACCTCCACCATTCACATATGTCTGTACCGCCCCTTTAATGACACAGCTGATCACTAAAGACACAGAGAGAGAGAGAGAGAGAGAGAGAGAGGGAAATAACACACAATAGTGTTAAGCTGTAAAAGCAAGTAGGTATTGAGACTTTTTTCACCTTTGTTGTCATAATTTGTATCCGTTTCAGGTGTGACTGTGAAATTACTGGAAACAAGATGTCAGTATGTATTTGTAAGACATCATCAGCAACATGAAGCTAACACATGGTATGAAACAGACATATGGAAGACCATTTATGACAAAAGTATTTTGCAAGTTTCAGCTAAGTGCGAGTCTCGACTTTACTTTTGTGACACACACACACGCGCGCGCGCGCGCACGCACACACTTACACACTCACTGACTAAAGGAACTCAAGATTTAGATGAAAGGATGGGCGAGGCAATGTCTTTATGTCACCCCAGGGTTTCCCTCAGCTTCATAAAAGATGTAATTCACTTGGGCTGCAGTTCCAGATAATGTCAGGGGGCAATTTCATGGTGACAGATATTATAATTTCAGTGGACCTAAAATCCAGTTTGTGATTATCCTGGTGTCAAAACAGAGGTTCAGCATATCTTGATGCCATTAAAATACAGTAATATTTAATAGACATGTGAAGACTTTCACAAACTAAGATGACAGTAAAAAAAAAAAAAAATCACATATTAAACATAAAAGGCTCAAGTGTACTCAGACTTCACTTGCTGAATTTATTTAGAACATACTGTACATAAAATGAAGCAGTTACTACAAAGACTATTCCTACTTGATATCCATACGAATCTGATGCAAAAACTTCCCTTAATTTGCTTTGTGGGACTGGTGCAATCTTGAGTGAGAATTGTTGGTGGCTAAAACGATGTCTTTGTTTTTTCCCTTGATGGGACCAATTCCAGTAATTGTTAGCCCTATACTGATTTAGAGCCAAAAGGAGGGAAACAAATATATATCTCAGGTTTTAAAATCCATAGGCATCACATACAAGTGTATTATCTATGTCTTTGTTGCCTTATATACCTTGGACCTGTCAATCATCACAACACCCCCTCCTTGAAATGCAACCACATAATATGGGCGGCTGTAGAGCCGACAAAAATCCTTGGAAGGATTTGCGGCGTATGATAGCATGACAAGCCCAAACAGATGGACTGTAGGTGTCTTATAGACCTGCTAGACTCCAGCAATTTAGGGCTGATTGCCTCTGTACCCTCCACTGACTCTGATGATACTGTTAATAATGTGTTAAATGGAGCAGCACAGTGACCCAGTGGGCTCACTTGCATATCATGTGTAGTCTATCTCTGGTATGTTGGGTATATCCCATTACAACAAGAAAATACATGTGTTTTTTTACATCAATACATACATACGTACCTACATGTATGCATAGATACATGAAATCATATATATATTAGTCATTTATTCATTTATCTTAAACAAATGTTATCTCATTTGTCTTTTTTAAAAACTGTCTTGATGATAGTTCATCGTGTAGTGTGTTCAAATGTGGAAAATTTAATGTAATATAGGTCGATAACTTAAAAAAGACATTGCCAAACCAACAAAAGTTGTATTGATTTTTCAATTATTGAGAATTGAAAAGGATTTGCACAATTCCCCAATGTCACACATTCACATACATAAACGCACACACACACACACACACACACACACAAACACACACACTTGCTTAATGAGGGTGCCATCAGGGTCTGGCTGTGTGAGCGTGTTCTAATTGTCTCATCATTTGAGGTGGCATATTCCTGGGCCAAGGCTTAATTTAACACCCCGACCTCACTGTATTAACACACACACACACACACACACACACACATACACACACACACACACACACACATACACACACACACACAGTATTATCCCCACCTTTTATTTGTACCCCCACCCTGCCTGTTTTTTCATCTGACAGAAGAGTGACATTATAATGTGCTGCAAAAAAGTCTGTTTTGAAATTAATATTGGACAAAAAAGGCAGTGTTTTTCACCAAAATTTAAACTGCGCTACTAAAAGGTGACTGTACTGAAACAAGCGATTTTGACATTGAGACTGGGACAGAGAGACAAATATGAACTGGCAAGAAATTGTTTCCATTCTACTGTATCATCCTTCATACTATGACTGATCCCATCGTGACCGTCCATCTGGACTCGCAGCAGTTTATATTCATTTGCTATCAATTAGGATTATAAAAACTGAGGAACTAGCAGAAGGTAAAGGTCTTGCTTTTCAACACATCCCATCGTCGCTTCTCGATAATTTCCCCCTCCTGTTCTGGCCAGTTTGTAAATCATCGCAGCACTAGAAGCTAGGAGCAGTTTTGTGCCCGGGAGAGCTTAAATATTCCCAGAGCAGCCATCCTGAGCTCAGATGAAAGATGCATCCTTCTTGTCCCAAGTTAGTGTACCATCAAAATGATGTTGTAACTTTAAAATTAAAAATGCCTCATGTCCTCCCTTTAAAGCCCAGGTTGCGCCTGGACTTTGCGTGTTGCTATTTCATTAAGATCAGAGTCCAGAGATCGAAGTGAGTGACTGCTCAGATCAAAGTCAGAGAATATTCAGGGGGGGGGGGGGTTTGTTGTTTTTTTGTTTTTTTATGTCATACAACCCATGGCCCCTCAAACAAAAGGCTCTGTACTTCCATCCATCCATTTTCTGCTGCTTATCCTCTTAAGGGTCACGGGGGGGCTGAAGCATATCCCAGCAGCCTTAAGGTATGAGGCAGGGTTCACCCTGGACGGGACACCATGTCCATCGCAGGGCCAACACATAGAGACAGACAACCATTCACACTCACAGCCACACCTACGGTCAATTTAGAGTATCAATCAGCCTAGCGCCCTCTTGATGTCTCTGGACAGGCAGGCACAGGGAGAACATGCAAATTCCACACAGAAACAACAGGCAACAGTGCTAACCACTACACCACCGGGCCACCAGCTCTGCACTTTTTACTTAATGTTGGTTTAACATACTTATGCAGAGGACCAAGAAAATTAACTGACTGGTATACGTAAATACAATAAAATAATTACATGGATGTGTTCTTGTGTAGGATGAACATGCACCATTCTTTTATAGCAAATATGCATTTCCTGTTTTGGATGAAACACACTTCCTGAATTGTCACAATATACGCAGACTAGATGGAATATTTACATGCCTCAACTTGGGTTAAATTACCGCAGTCACCAGATGAGACAGTGTGCATCTCCGACATATTAAGAGTTTAACAAAAAGGTCAGATGTATAAATGTGCATTTTCATCATCTTGTACCGTGACACAAATGACAGCATGTGGATCTTAACCCACATATAATCTATAAACTCTCTTGAGGTAGTTAGAGTTTACACAATGGAAAAGCTATCCTCTTAAAATCGTTTTCAATAGTTCCAAAACTCTGGTTGTGGTTTTCAGAAATCCATGTCGGATGCAAACCAGAACAATCGACTGAATACACAAGAGGAGGCTGAGTGGTTTGATGAGAGCCGCATCATCTTCAAATGCATTGAGCTTCATAATCAGTCAGACTTTGACAAACCTATTACAGAAGTTCACGTTACAGTTTCCTTTCTCTGCCTTTTGTCTGTGTGGCCAGTGGGAAGTATCACAGCATCCTCCTGGTCTATATCTGACAAACTGGCACAAAGAACCTCTTCATTTTTTTCCCCTTCCCTCTCTTTTTTTCCTACTACAGCAGTCAGTCCCGCTCTCTGGTTGCCACACACATTTGGACAGAATGTGGATCAAGTTCCTCAAGGAGGCTTTAACTCCCTTTTGGGAGATCTCCTGCTTAACCGGTGAGCATTTTTTCCCAACAAAACCCAATCAATATCTTTTGATATTATCTGCTGGCGGAGTCCCAGCAATGTCCTTGGGAGGCTTTCGGAAAGACTGAGGCTGAGAGCCTGCGAGGCCGCAGCCATGGCAGAGCAGGCTGTGGAGTTTGCTTTGCTGGGGCCGCTGAAGCGAGAAGAGCATTAGCTATGACATTTCAACAGCAGCAGGCCTGGTAGACGCTGCCTTGCATCCGAGTGATCTGGAACTTTCACAGAGGAGAGCACACTTGAGGATGGCCAAGGGTCACTGCCCATGCTTAACCATTTCATCCTCGCCACATCCCAAACAGCCTTGAAGAGATTCGTTCTCCTTCTGGTGCAGCTGATGAAGCACTACAATCCAATCTCATTCCAGGCATAGCATGTTCCTGCAAAAATGCTCCAGCCAGTGGAGGGGGGGGGGGGGGGGGGTGGCGTCTGTTGCTCTTTCCAGAATACATTGATTTATTGTCCAACAGAACTTTCATAATGGGGAAGAAGGAAGGTCACTTGGTGGAGAAGAGATGAAGGAACAAAACTTTAAATATTCAGTTGCAGCCTCTATCAAGAAGAGATTAATTAAATTCTGAGAGTATAACATTAATCACTTACTATGATCTTACCAAATAAAGTCACTATACATTGTGCAGAGTAATATAAAAACTCCAAAAGCCAATAATATAAGTTTATTAGTGAAGTTTGTATCTATTGTATGGATTACACTGCTGAGGACTGCAAGCTAAACCTATCCAATTTTATCTTTATTACCCCTGGTATAAAATAAGCGTAAAGCCTAACTTCACTGCTCCTCCAACTGCACATTTATTTTATACGACTGAAGAATACATTTGCTTTATCACTCAGCTACACAGTAAACATTCTGCATTCTTGGTCCTCCAGGCATGAACACAGGTTTTTCTTGTCGATTGTGGCTGTGTGAAGATGCTGACCTGTGGCATATACAGCGAAACAAATCACTCACCCGCCTCAACTACACAACCTCTGAGGTGAAGCCAGAAAACAACAAGTCAGCTGGAGCTGAGTGCAACTGCTAACATATCAGGACATTTTTACAGCTGTGTGGTGTGCACGCGCATATACGCAGACAATAATACCACATATATGTGAGGATATATGCTAAGAATAACGCGTTGTATATGTATGCATATATGCAAAGAATAACCCCACATATTTGCGCATGTATACAGAGAGGAGAGACTAACCCCATATATACACTTTGTGTTTGTATATATACAGAGAATATGAGGGTATATACATCAGAGCACCACGCATTTGCGCATGTAAACAAAGAACAGAGGATAACGGAATAGAAATACCAGAGAAATGAATGTACTTGACTATACATGAATACAAATGAAATGAAATAATGGAATACATACAAATGAATAATGAAATGATGACTGGCAAATTTGTACATACTAACACCCACTGATCTATCTTGGGTGGCATTAAAGGATTAGAAAGAAACTATTTATTTAGCCTGTAAAATCGTGAAAATTTCTAATGCAATTTCCAAGGCCCGAGCTAATACAAAACAGAGAAAAGCAACTTACTGTAGGCCAAAGTAAACACTGATTTATTTGCGAGTGACACCCAGTGACTCCATTAAAAATATATGGCCGTCAATTGACCAATCATTCAAGTATTCGATCTGGTCAACAACTGCAGCAGAACCACTGACGGTACATGAAGCCTCCTCACAGAAGCATCTGAGCACATGCCAGAAAATAACAGATGCAACCAAAGCAAATGTTGGGAAGTGCAGCGCTCAGCTAATGATCCGATCTGCAGGCTGTTTTCCAGGTGACTTATGTTCCTGCTCATGAGTGAAGCTCTATTGATCTGCAGTTTTGCAACCCAATCAATGCCACCACAAAGATTCCTGCCATGTTTTCAGATCAAGCAACAACATGCGCTCTCACTGTCCAAATTCAATTAATATCAAGGGGTCGCATTGCTCTGCGATGAATATACACGAGAGACATACACTCAGCCTCTATGACTGCGCTGCTGCATCTTACAAGTTAATTCAATTACAGCCTAATTCAACATCAGTGAAGCTTAGATTGAACAATATGATTGGAATTTATTTAATAGAGAAATGAGCTGTGCTTGAAAGTTTCTCTGAATAAAACTGCGTTGTTGAATTAATGAGATATGCCCACAACGCTGTGTCATTTTTCAACAAAACTGAAAAGACAGCAGTGCAGGCGCATCACAAGTCATTGTGTTTCTGAGAAAACACACAGCTGCACCCTTTTTCAATCGCATACTAAAAATCCCCAGAAACAACAAAACACTTCCTCTTCTTGTTTCTTTTCTCCTGTCCTCTTCCTCATCAAAGTGCTCCCAACTCCCAGGCTCTTGAATTTGCTCTAATTTGGGAAGACAGTCGAAGGAAAAAATGGGAGAAAAAAATTTGCTTTCTTCACACTGCTTCCATAAAACAAGGGGGGGGGGAGCTGCATAAAAGTATGATGTCAATTATTAAATATCCTCCTAAAATAAGAACATGCCGGCCTGTTCAGCATAAGAATGCAACAGCATCCTGAAGTCAAACAGCCCAGACTATCGGTGCTCATTTATCTCATCTCTATTCAGATATCTGACAATAAACTGTATTTTACCTTCAAGGTTTGAACGATGACGTGGGTTTGCAGCGCCCAAATAAAGTCTGTTGTTAATTCGATTTCAGTGTCACATAGTGATATAATGACGGGCCAAAATCCCATTAAAGTTAGATACACAAGGGCAGGAGATAAAGCTTTTAAAACCCTCCCAAGATATGATTATTGTAATATGCTCAATTTAACCATTATCCAAGCCAGTGCGTTTCTCTAAACAGATATGTGAGAGTAGGCAGGAAGTTTACTGGGCTTTTAAAGATAAGACTCATCATCTAACTGTAAGTATGAATTGAAAGAAGCTAAAGAGGGTGTTTGTTAATGAGATTCAACAGTTAATTCATCTATATGGTAATGTCCTATGACGTAAGGCAATGGTAAGCGGTGTGCAGCGTCAGCATGAGCCCAGACAGCTGTGCGATTTTCAGCTAATGACAGAGGGCCGAGGCTGAACCACTCCATTACATAGCGCCACTGTTGCTCTGCTGCCAGCTGAGGTGGCCTGCTTCAAGTAATAAGACTAAGACTAACTGTGTAAGGGCAGCATTTGTAGTTTGCTCGCATACTGTCCACACAAAGCCCCCCCACACACACACACACACCCCACCCCACCCCAAAAAACAGAACATCAGGAAACTGTTGCTCCTCTGCACACTGGCTCAGTCTCTTAAACGTCACGGCTGATTAATAGTGCATGATACTGGAGAGGAGGAGGGAGGGAGGAAGAGGAAGAAAGGTGGTAGAGGGGTTGTCTAGAGGAGCCTCACACAAGAAATTGTGAAATATTTTTAGAAAAGCTTAGCGCCAAGCAGCAAGGAGATGAAATGTGTGAGAAAAAGATAGAATGTGCTGATATGACACTGGTCTCTCATGAGCTCTCACAGCAAATACAATCTGCGTAATTTTGTCCGAGAAAGAATTGTCTCCTTTCATCTTATCACACAAAACACACTGTCTCACACATCTTTCATACTTTCATGAAGCAGTATGCGAGGTGATGAGCAGCTAACAAACACACACTGATGTCTAAATGGTCACACACTTCAACAAATCCTCCTCCTGCTAATCCTTTAATTGCCTTATCAATGGCTATGGAGTCATGCAAATGAAGCGGATAGTCGATAGGGGGTGGATCGGGTTGAATGTCCACGCACTGACATGTGCAATTGATCAAAGTGCACACTGTGCTAAAAAGCTAGGGTTAAACCATTCGTCTGGAGGCTCCACCTTGAACCATTATCCCGACCCTCAGCCAGCCCGGCAGGAGATACAAAGCAAGAAAACTCTGGATGTTTTACACCATCTATCACTGAGCTTTGAGAAAGACACACACTTAGGAAAGCCGCGCATAGCTGAGAGAAGACATGTGGTTTCAGGGGGTCTCTACTGGGACATCGAAATGCGGAGGCACGCCATGAATCAATATTGTCTCACCTTGTGTTTTGCCAGCCAAATTCTCATCCCCACGTCTCAGAAGTAGCATGATGGTGCAGCCTGGGACTCCTCTCTCCCTCTCATAGCCTCAGACTGAGGGTCACTCAACTACAGCAAAGAGAAAATACAAGGCGATTTTTGTCTGTTTGCAGCAATCACAGTCACAATTTGAGTTCTGTCATGACAGAGAGGGAATATGCCCTTTAGTGATGTGTCTGTTTCCTTCATTACATGAAATCGTGTACTTCTCAATAATTGTCAGAAGATAATTAGTGGACCTACGCGGGCATAATTATACCCTCTGACAATTAAGTTCATGAAGGTTAGTTGATTATGTTACAAATGTCAACAAATAGAATATGGGCTTTAAAAAAAAAAAGCATGCGACCATCCAACATTACCATCCACACATAGCAGTCTTATTCTAAACACAAGGGCTCGACCAGTTATTGGAGACGATTTTTAGCATTTATTACCATTATCAGAATGTTTTTTTCCAATTGTGATCAAACCATGCTGCTGGGAGCTTCCTGTCATTTTTTAAGATTATGTTGAAAAAAATGTAAACTTATACTTAAAAGCATTTAGCATCAATAGAAAGTCTTTTGTTTGTCCCATTCAGAATCTTGACAGCAACATTTCAGTTTTTACAGCAAATGCATCCAAATATTAGGTGTTGGCCTATTTTAATGCTAGTTATCAGTACCAACCACACCTCTGGAAACAAAACAGTTGACCCCTACAGATCTTTCAAATGTATGGTTGGTTATGACATCATTATGAATTAAAATGTAAAGACATACAACAAATCACATGGAATGATGCTGCTTGTCAACTTCCTTCGTCAGTTAATTGAAAGATGACTTTAATGAACTCGACGGAGGAATAAAATGCAGTAAACTAGGCATTCCTCATTTTCAGGTGTCATTCCACCAGCAGGATTAACCAGCAGCACTTAATCAAATAAATGTTCTTTCTTTCTCATGATGAAGTGATTTACACCCCTCCACCAAGACTCTCCATTGGATATGTGGAGATTTTTGCGTCAAATACCGGTGTTCCTGAATGGAACGGTGAGATTAGAATGAAGTGAACTTGCCAAACATTTATCTTCTCACCACATTGTAATCCCTTCAGCGTTGATTGTGAATGAGATGAACGTTTGGAGCCATGAACTCACAGCAGTTTTAGGTGAAATCCTCAAAGGGTCAAAAGGGTAAAGCAGCAATTTCCAAGTAATTGTACTCCACAGGAGCAGCTTTGTCTCCGTTTCCTGTTTTGCTCCTCCGAAAAGGTGTTTGGCGTCGTTTGTTTTACTGACATCTGCCAGTCTGTTAGTGCAGAGGGAACAGGGAGGACAGAGGGTGAGAAGCAGGTCACAGTCGGTTTATAAAAGCCTGCAGTGATTTGGCACAGTGTGTAACATCTGACATGCTCCTTTAAGAATTAACAAATTAGATTAAATGAAGGGAATTTAAAATGCACAATTCAATACCCTTATTTGAATACAGCTTTCTGTGTCATTGTGAATCCAAATCCACTGTGAAGGCCATTTCTCTTCTGTAAAAAACAATGGCTCTCTATCCTTAATCTGACTTGATGTGTCTAACAACTCCCTTTATGAACCGAGCGCACACGTGTTTGTGCAGTTTTGCAGGGGATAAAACCGTTTGATTTGAGAGGCAGAATCCGGCCCAATCTGATAAATTAAACATTTCCTCCAAATGCGCTGTAGCTCTAAATTGTCCCTGCATTTATCCTCATCGGCTACAGCATGGACTTGATATTAAATCAATGACAAATTAAAGGAAAAAACTGGAAGTGTCTGGACCCCTACTGGAGGAATGAAGTATTCTGAAAAAAGACATTTGTTGGTGTCAAACCATGCCGGCAAAAGTCCTCCCACAGAACAACAGAGCCAGCAGATCCCATCACTGTAGGGGGTCAGGCACTGAAGCTGGAACCACACTCTTAAGACCCTTTTACACCAAGACTATGCAATATCCTGATAAAAAATGAGCCTGTCATTGTGCTGCTTGTTGGTTTACGCTGAGCCAAAGAACACTGGCATTATGCCAGCCCAGCATGTGAATTTTACATGCACCGTTACGGTCAAGCTGGAGGTCATTTAATTGGACTCCTGTCATCCCAGTAAACAAGCATCTATTTATTTTCAGTGGCATGTGCAGCTCTGGAATGGAAGGTGGTGGCCTACACCCTTACAGCTGCGAGCAATTTGAATTTTCTGGTTCCCCTGTTACATCAGGAAAAATGCAACAGGCATCCCTGTTGACATGATGCACATGACGTTCCCCTAGACTACGTGCTGTTCCTCTTTCAAGTTTCAACGCCACAGCGAAACCTACAGAACAAACGGAGAACATCAAGCCATGACGAGACAGCCAGGTGGCAGCATATACATGTTTACGTATATCTATGTATGTTAGTCCATGTTTGAAAAGTAAAATTTGAGTCATACTGTTGTTTTTACATGAATTTTAAAAATTCCAATGTGAGTCAGAAGAACACGATGCTTAATTTTATCAGTTTCCTAGAAATGGCCGTACTATAACAGCCCTCTGTGTAATTTTTGTCAGCCTATCACATCCTGTATTGACCTTCTCTGTCACCTGAGGGACTCCTGCTCTTCTTTCCTTACACACGAACGCACAACCTTCATGACCATCAAACCACATGGCCTGTTAACCATAGACCTTCTACTGATGTCCCATGGATAAAGACACAAATATCCTTTTAGGCCAGTTCCTATTGCCAGTTCAGTAGTCTCCTGACTTCTGACAATGGGCTTTCTTCTGAATATCTTTTGCATCGATTTTTTTTGTTTTTAATGTCGCCACACTTCAAAGGCCATAGGTAAGAGGCGTTAGGTTTCCAAGTTGTCCGCACAATTGTCCCAGGCTCAGTAACACAATATTTCAAGAACGCCTTGAGGGAATTTCTCCAACTTTGTCTCAAATGTCCATTAGGACTCAAAGATGAATGAAAAGGGTTTTGGTGGTCAAAGGTCAAGGTCACCGTAAGAGACCCACATCTCAGAGGCATAAAACCACGATGCAGTAATTCTAGTCAGTCATGCCCCAGAGCAAGCAGGTACACACACATGGGAGAAGTTTGCCTTGAAGACTTTCTGTTTGTGGAAGGTTCTATTTAAACCCGAGCCACAACATATTCCTAAACTTAACCTCTTTCTGGCAGAGAGAGTCAAAAGAGGCTTTGTGCTAGAAAGCCTTTGAGGCAAACTTCTCCTCTGTGTAAAGTGTACCAGCATTCCTGATTCAGGTTTTTCCTTTAATTTGTCACCTGTCTCTGTCTCATGAACACACATCCCACGTTGACTCCATTTCAGTCTCTGAAATTGAAGGGGAGCGTGTGGTCCATACTTTAGGTAACTAATGATTAATTGAAGTATGTGGATGAATAATAAAAGTGTCTGCGGGGCAACAGATTGTACTTTTCATTTTTTAATAGATTGATGGGCCCTACACAAACTCACATGGATATATGCAGCAGCATCACAGACAAACACAGCCGTCACATGCACATGCGTCATCTCACAGTCACAGGCGTGAACGACATACAGTAGATTAATACATCAAAGTAGGACTACGCTGCTGGCTGGAAACGCCCAGCCTCTTTTGGCTTGTTCCCTCTGTTCAGCTAATCCCACAGAGGAGCATAAATGTTGCGATTCTGTGCACTCTGTATACACCCATCTTTTCTCACAGACAGCGTCTGCATCGATACAAGTACTCTTAATCAGTTTAGATGAATTATTGAGTAGCCTTTTTATATCAGATCATGACCCATATTCTGCTCGCTTGAAGTAAATACGCAGCCAATAAAATCGAGATTTAAATTGTCTCATCGTCCCACGGTCTCCCTACTCCTGCACAAATGGTCCAAAAGGATTCACTCACACACACACACACACACACACACACACACACACACACACACACACACACACACACACACACTGCAGGACGTTACAAGCTTTCAGCAGAGCTCCGCAGACTGATTTATGTGTTTAAGAAGGTCATCATCTCAAGTGTTTACTTATATCTCCTTTGGATTTCATAGCTTGACCTTCTATGTTTTGAATTGACTTGTGATACAGAAAGGAAAATACAGAGTTCACAAGAGAGCAACGAGTGGTTATTGGTGCTTGTGTTCATTCCCAGACTTGTACTGTCGTCACATATGTAGCACATGTGGAGAGAGAGAGAGAGAGAGAGAGAGAGAGAGAGAGAGAGAGAGAGAGAATCAGGAGGAAGAAGGAATAAGATGATGGTAAGATCATGAATCTCTGCAGCACCTGCTGTCTCCTCTCCTGGCCCTGTTTATCAATGACGACTGCAAACACTGTGCCTCTGAAATCTCTTAAGCTCTGTTTGAGGACTTTTGGCAGGCTTCTTTTTTATATAAGCTTCTGGCACAAAACACTTTCAGACACTAAAAATTGATAGGATGCTTGAAGTATGTGGTTGTCGTCAAATTCAACTCAGTTATTGCTCAATAAAATTTGGTGCTGATGTGTTAATATGCACACCAGAGGACATTTGGAAACAGAACCTCTCCCGTCCTTTGACTTGGGAAAAGCACAGCCGTATCAGACCTGTATACTGAGGACACACTTGCCTGATTTCAACTACTGCTCGGTAAGTTAAAACTTCTTCAAATAAAGGATTGCTTCTGGAAAACATATTCCCTCCTATAAAACAATAATTCATTTCACTACAGTCCCATTAGACATCCCTGTAGTCCCTTATCAGAACTCTACAAGTATATACAACAAGGACAACAAGGTGAAGAAGAAATGAGTCCCTAATTATCTCATAAACTTTTGTTTTTATTTCGTGCCACAAATTGTGTTTTCTACGATAATCCAATTTCCAGAGGCCTATAAAAAAAAATGCCATTCCTTCAGCAATCTGGGAAAGAGATCTGAGATTACAGAAGAGCAGAAAAAGTCACATTCTGATGCAGATTAACTGATGCTCCATTAATGCCTGACCTTGCCTCATTGAAATTTTTGATCATTAAGCAGACTTCATGAATTGGGGTATTTCTCATAAACTGAAAATCTCTACATTTTTTTAAAACTATTTGTATCCCGAGGGACACCAGAACTCCTAGTCAGTGTTTTCAGTTTATCTGACTTGTATCTCATGTGTGCTAAGAAGTGTGTAATGCAATGGAAAGGGAACATAATGTGTCTTGCTGACCTGATAACACACTGGAAGTAGAGAGGATTCGATATCTTGGGATGGGGCAGGTTTATAGGCTTCATTTAATATGGCAAACTTTCATTCAACACCTTGAGGGATCGTCTGCAAAAACCCAAACTCTCAGCAATAATGTGAAATAATGAAACCCCTCAACTCTCCTGGTTTTCATTTGTTGGTGAGGGAATGTATTATACACCTTTACAATCTTGACGGGTTTCTGCTATTTTGCAGTAAGGCCTTCCTCAATTTTCAACCCTTTTTTTATTTTTATTTCAGTTATTCCTTTTCACATATATTTTTATGAATATATTTTTTATGTGTGAGAGCGTTTTTGCGTGTCGCAATGTTTTAAACACATGTAATCTGTAAGGTATCAATGATTTGCTTCTGTTTAAGAACATCTACATTCTAACACTGGCTAAAAAAAATATCTGTTTTAGATTATGTAAGGCCATATAAGACTAAACTGATTATTAGAAAATATCTCTGATTGTTTATTCATTATTCCATTCATCTTTTTCTTAATGGTGCACGTATAGTTTTATTATTGTAAGTGATTGCCTTTACTAAAACTTTAAACACTTAAATAAAATATATATACATAACTAAAAGAAAGCTTTATGGTAATGTTATTCATTTGGAGTGCAGTTATGGTGTAACATTTGGAAGGACTATTAATTTAGAAAAAAACAAAATTTGCAACCCGTTTCAAAAATCACAAAATCTAATGATGAATGCAAAGGAAAAACACATTTTATAGTCTTGGTGGTTTATAACAGAGGTTTCATTTGTGTACCGTTACTCTCATCTCACCTCTGTATTTGCATGGATGTGATGCTCAGTTGTATCCTTCATCCAGGCAGTTCATTTGGACAGCCATCGCTCACTTGACTACTCAGCTACACTCTAAATGCTGCCAGCATCCTCTGTGTAGACTTCATCAAGTCAATCAGCGACAGTTTTACCTTTAAGTGCAACATAACATTCACATCATTGTGCGTTTTCCCTCCCTCTACCACACTGTCAAGACAATAAGCCTTTCACCACTTCATCAAGAGAGAACCCCCCCCCCCCCCCCCCATTATAGTCGAACCACAGCAGTGAACTATGTGTCGGAGGCACCCGAGACGTCCATTTTGCAGTGTGGCAGCTGCGACAGCACTGACAGTGAATGTAGACATAAGTGCCCATCTGTAGAGAGGCGACAGGGGTCACATATGTGCCTAGAAGACCGAGCAGAATTGGTAATGGTCCCAGGTTATGAGAGCAGGTCCCAGGTGCGTTTCACAGGTACGGAGCCATAAACTCGAGGGAGCACCATGCTCACACACACACACACACACACACACACACACACAAACTGTATAAATCTAAACTGCTGTCAGCTTAAGTTAAACAGACAAAAAAAGGTCAATCACCACTGAAGCTATGAGAATGTGTGTGCATGTGTGTGTGAGGGGGGGTTGTGTGAAAGAGAGAGAGAGAGGGAGAGAGAGAGAGAGAGAGAGATGTGCGTTTTAATGTAGACACTCAAGATTGCATTCCTCTAGGATGCAGAGATAATATATTCCCTTCTACTTCGGTTTTCTTTGGAATAACAGTAGATAAAAATAATTGTATGGAGTAAAGGGCAATGCTGTAGGTCTCTTTATGTAGATTTCTGATTAGATAGATGATTGATCTACGTAGATTCCTCTCACGTCATCACATACACACACACACACAGACACACCTCTGCTCTAAATAAGAGCAGCACTGGCCAGGTGATTTGGCAGAAGCGGCTACTCCTTCAGCTAATAAGTAAAAAGCAGGATTAAAGTATGGAGATTACACTCGTGTATGATCATTATCGGATACATAACTAGATCAGGGTGTATGTGGGTGAATTTATATGGTGAAATCCTGACTATAAATGTATCAGAAACAGAATTAAAGGCTCGCAGGGGAACAACTACAATGGATAAATGACACTGTGGGAAATAACTGATAATATCTTGTTTAATATAAATCTCATACAGACGCACGCACGCACGCAAGCACACACGACAATTCGTAAAGTGACAGGAAATACACAAGTGAATATCTAAATGAATAAATCATCCAAGACATGCAATAGCAATTAGCATGTGCAGAAGCGGCGTACTCACCTATTTAACCCTAGAAAAAGCCTATGAGAGTTAATGGGTTTTGTGGGCTGGAGTAAGAATCACTGCTATCAACTAACAGACAAAGATGCCGCTTGAGTCTTTAATCCGCGTTAGTGAAATCCCATTAAGATTCAATAGTTCAAAATATTGAAAGCAGCTTCAGTCCGTTATGAGAAGAAAAAAAAACGTTTAAAAAAAAAAGTCCCACATTAAGGACAGTTTTTTTTTATTTTTTTCATTTGGAACCAAATCCAGGATTTAAAGGGTAATTCCACAGGAAAACAGCTATATCCAGAGTGCCTTTACAAGTTCAAACATCCCATTATCTTCATGTAAAGAGGCCTTAAATCTCCTTCAGGAAGAGAAAAAGTGGAAATATAAAAAAAATGAGGTGGACAAGGAAATGAGTTGTGTTCACTTTGCTATGCATCTGTCTACTGCTGTGGCAAGGCACACACAAACACACACACGTACACACACTTAGGATATTAGTCCCTTTAAGCCCCCAGTCTTCTATTTTTCTAAAATATATATAAATATATAATATAACAATTATTCTAATTAATCGTCTCCTTCCTTATATTTCCCAAGTTGATAATTGTCAAGTTAGGAAATTACATCACAGAAAACCCAAATTAACAGAAACTCCTTTCTGATGCAAGCAAGTCAATGACACAGGAGTGGTAAGATGTCATTTTGTTGTTGTTTTTAAACAGCATGTGGAAAAACAAACAAACAAAGGAATCAATAAAATGATCAATTCGCAGCAGGTGAGATGGTGATGGGGGAAGAAAACGCAGAAAAAGGCGATTACAGAAGCTTGATGCAAAGTGAGTGAAAAAATTATGGTGGAGGGGGAAAAAAATCCTCAGGATGATGAAACCATTTTTTTTTCTAGTCCATTCTCTTTGAGTGCTTGTGTGTGTGTGATGTGTGTGTAGGAATGAGAGTGAGTTCAGAGAAACAAGGTGAAGAGAGAGAGAGAGAGAGAGAGAGGAAGAGAGGAAAAGAGGGACAGAGGGGAAAAGAGAGCAGAGGAGTGTGTAAAAACAGGCTGCCAGAACACACAAGTCCTGGTTTAGAATATTGAGACAACAGCCGCCGGATTAGATCGTGTTTGACCTTCACCTGACAAACATGGGCCGAGGAAACTTAAATGCACATCTCAGTGTATAACAAACTGAGGCGCAGTTCCTCATATGTGATCGGAAGTCTCTGATTTGCGGATGACAGCTGACAAAAGGGATATGTGAGGATGAGGGTGTGTGGTAAAGGGGCATTTCACATGTTAATGATGGATCAGACTTTTGTCCAACAACACAGACATGATGAGGTGGTCGAATGTGGCTCCGTGATGGTGACAGGAGGAGGCGCTTGCTTGATGAGTCACTGTGGTTGAAAGGAAATCAAAGGAAACAAAAATAAAGTCAGAAAACACAGATTATCATATGCTGGAGAAGAGTGACGTGAGGATGACACGGCATGAGGCAGGGATCAACTGAAAGCTGGATGGGAGGGGATCCATGGTCGTAGCAAGCTAAACTGTAGGCCAGTGAGTGTGGTGGTGAGGGGTGCTTAACAGACCCAAACAAAACACCTTGCATACACAGATAAGGAAACACGACTTTGTGACAGACACTAAACACTAAATAGACCTACCTATGGTTAGAATTAAGACTCGCCCCGAAAAGATGCATAGGATGGTAGGAGGAAAAAAGAGAAGGGGGAAAATAGGAAAAGGTAAAAAAGTGAAAAAGGCATAAATAGAAAATACAAGCAAGCCAATTAAAATGTCTCTAAAGTAAGGTCATTAACACAGTGGTGGATTCAAAAAGTAGCCAAAGTTACAAGTGGACAGAGGAGTGGTGGGAAAGAGGAGGAGGTGGCGGTGACGGGGGGGAGGAAGCGTGGGCTGAACGGGGAGAGAAAGGGCTGGAAGTGATAGCAATTGAGAAGGGAGAAAGAATGAATGAAGAGGAGGAAAAGAGGATAAAAAGGGGCCAAAAAATCCCCCTCCTCTCTCTCTCTTTTTCTTTGTCTCTCTGCCTCGCTTTCCCTCCTTGTCTGGATCATAAATAGAAGAAATTGTTGACCAGGTAAATGGCGAAATAGATGAGAAGACAGAGGACCGAGAGAGCAAGCAAATGAAAAGGTAAAGCACCTCCCAGCAGCGCAATGAGGAAAAAAAAGAACAAAAAACGAAAGATAAAAGCAAATACTCCTGTGGCCTCCGTTGTCTCCAGTCTATATGTGGAAGGGGGGATTGGCTAGCGCCAGTTGTTCCCCTTCCCTGGCTGCCTTCCTCTGTCTTCTTTCTCTCCTCCCAAAAAAGACTTCCCATCCAGATGACAAAAAGCAGACTCAGATGTCCTTCCCTCTGTCTCTCAACTCTGCTCTGGGGTCTGGCACCACTCACACAGGTAAGACATTGTTGCAGCAGCTACACACAGTGGGAGGAAGAAAAAGCATTGGGGCTGCTGCTGCTAGTCAAGCACTGCGTGCCTCATGAGCGAGAATACTGAGCTGGAATTGCTCTGTCTCCCCTCTCCCGCCCATCCCTGCAAAAAGATGGGAGGAAGGGAGGTGGGCCCACTCACTGCATTAGTATTCATTGAAAGAGTGTGAGAGACAGAGAGAGAGAGATGAGGAGGGGGGAGGAGAGGGGAAGCAGCAAATGTCTAGGAACCACACCGGTGTTTCAAACTGATAAGAGAGTGGCTCCCCCTACAGTCAATCATCGATACACAAGTTAGTTCACAGACCTGGGAACACATTAACTTTGGTTGGGCGAGCGAGAGGCACAGAACTGGTGTCCACAGGTGGTCCAGATCTGGTAGCTGTGTGAGCTCATAAGGCAAAGATGATCTCAGTACTCCTCCCTGTAAGGTCAGATTGTTGTCATAGATCCTAACCCCACAAAAATTGTAGGTAGTAACTTCAACAGGGGTCTGAACATTTTCCAGAACACGCTTCACTGACGTATTTGTGCCGAGGGTCAGTGGGCTCTGGAGCCCTCCACTGGGCCAGGCGTGGGCTGGAATGAGCTGTGAGGCCATTTGACCTGCCTTCACAGCACAAAACATTTTAACTAGGGCTGAACAATATATCAAACTCACAAAATGACCTAGTGTAGTTTCTCTATTTCACAGCCCACCTTTTTACAATTATAATAGACCAGAGCTCATTTGAATAAAAAAAAAAAAAAGATCCTGAATAATTTTGGCTGAGCTATTTAATTTAATGTAATAGATAAACATAGACATGAATGAACGACAACAGCCCTCCCTGTTACACAGCTTTTGTAATCTGTTTGCTAAACTGAGAGTTTCAAATTAATGCTTTTTGAAGATGGATGGGAGTTAATTATTCTATCACTCTAAACTTTACATGGTCTTAAAATATACTTTCCATGATATCATTTTTACTTGGCTTAAAAATAAACTTCAATAAAGAGGTGGAAAGCATTTCACGGCAGCTCAGGACCCCACACATGCACCCAGTTGTTGACAAACACCCACCAAGTACAATAGCCAAACGGCAGGAGGTGCAATATCTGCTCATTAAAAAACGTGTGTCCAAAAAACATCCTAAATGAAGTATTTTGGTGTTGGAGGGATATCCCAGCCTGCAAAGGATATTCTCCAAACTTCAAGGGAGCATATTTGTTTGGTACAGACTGATGCAAAAAAACAAGGGGGCGGCATGGCTCGGAGGTAGAGTGGCCGTCTAGCAACCGCAGGGTCGCTGGTTCGATCCTCACTTCCCCAGGTGACCATGTCGAAGTACCCTTGAGCAAGATACTAAACCCCTGATTGCTCCTGGTGGCTCTGTGGCGGACTGGTGACCCTTCCAGGGTGAAGCGGTATAGAAAATGGATGGATGTTGCAAAAACACATCTATCATTTCAACATGTTTCTCCATTAAAAGTTCAATAATGACACAAAAATGTATAATTCCCTCTAATATTCTAAATCATATCACAACTGTAACATCAGTCAGATATTGGCAATCAAAATGGTTCAGCCTTAATCCGACCCACTAAGGGCAAACTGCTTCATTCCAACTGCATGTTATTGCTTTATTCTTCTTACAGAATTATTAAATGTTAAATTCTACAGGTCAAGCTAAAATGCAGATGTTTATTTAAGACATCCATTTTCTTCCACTTATTCCTACATTAAGGGTCGTGCGGGGGTGGAGCCTATCATAGCGTTTATGGGTGAGAGGCAGGGTTCACCCTGGACAGGTCACCAGTCCATCACAGGACCAACACAGAGAGACAGACAACCATTCACACTCACAGTCACACCTGCGGTCAATTTAGAGTATCAATCAGCCTCGTCCCCTCTTGATGTCTTTGGACTGTGGGAGGAAGCTGGAGTACCAGAGAGAACCCACACAGGAACAGGGAGAACATGGAGACTCCACACAGAAAGATCCTGTGCCTGAGCCAGGACTCAAACCTGGAACCTTCTTGCTGTGAGGCGACAGCGCTGACCACTGCACCACCGTGCAGCCTAATAGATGCAAAACCAAACCAATAAAAGGAGACCATTCAATAAGCAATCCCGGGTTCAGTTTACACACGAGAACCACACTTTCTTTCAGTTATATCAGGTTTGTGAACCTCAATGACAAAAAAAAAAAAAGCAAAACCGGCCCATGAACCTGTATTCTTGTGATGTTAACTCTCACTGTTAAAGCCAAGCAAACTTCTGGAACAGTAGGAAAAGTATATATTGTATCATTACATCTATGTTATCGATCGAACAAGTAGAGGGAGAGAGAGAGGTGCTAATAGATCCTGAAAGGAAATATGATTGCACACCTCCACAGTTGCTCCAGTCTCCTCTGCTGACCCATTTGTCTGGCAGTGATTCTACGACCTCAAGCCCTCTTTTATTTACATGCAGGCAATGGAGGGATCGACCTTTTCTGTGAATTTTCTTCGAAAAATCAAACGCACTGATAAACAACATTGAAGCTGAGGATGGGATCCATATGATGGGAGGCCCAAAGAAAATCAGCCAGGATCGCAGCTTTTCCATGTTTCCACAATAACCTGTGCCCGACTCGTCTGTGTTCCTAATCCATGTGATAGCTACTTTTATATGCACACTAATATCACACTTTTATTCTGAAAAAGACGATATTCCAAATAAGTTTGCTGAGGGTCATGGAAAGAGCATATTACGCACATCGATTTTTGAAAATTGGTCTTCTAAATTTTGCATTTTCAATCAAAACTGAGATATTTTGACAAGTTTGTTTTGGGTTTTTTTAGGGGCATTCTTTTGACATGTACAATATATTCAGGATATGCATCTTGATTCAGGGTTCTTACAGTATTTGTCTATGAAGCCAAATTAGGGTCTTCTTTAAATTTGAAACTGAAAATCCAAGCTCCATCTATTCATCCATTTTCTATACCGCTTACATCAGGTGAGAGGCGGGGTTCACCCTGGACCGGCCGCCAGGACATCGCAGGGCCATTATAAGGAAATAGGGTTTCAGTGAAAATCCAAGTTCTAATCATGAAATGTGGGGGGAAAAAATGCAATAATGTATTCAAACAAATTCCAAGTTTACCTGTTTTTTTCAGGGTTAGATATCATTTTGATTCAGCTCTGAAATTCTTATAATTACACTACGTTTCATTTTCACTTTAAATTTTATATATTCAAGGTGTTATTTCTTTCATCAGTTTCAGATTTTATTTTCAGATTCAAATCCAGTTCTTGAGGTTTCATGTCTTTTTTCACTCTAGCATATGTTTTTTATCAGACTTTCAGCCCAGATCTTGTGTGGGAGGCTTGGCATCAACTGAGAGGGGCATGGGTCAAGAATGACTTCTTAACAAAGGAAACTGAGTACATCTCTCAATCATTCTGCCGTCAGTGAAAGTCGGGACTGCACCAAAGTATAACTCAACCTTTTATTTACATCATATTAACATGATTTGCATCGAAAAAAACTGACAGCAGTGACAAGTTCCACTGAACAAGCTGTTTTGGACTGTACTTGGCAATAATCAGGGTTAAAGAGCAAAAACTAACTTAAAACAGCACTAGGAAGGCAGTTTCTGGACGTTCAGTCTGTCTTCACTAGTCCAGCAACAAAGGCAACAAATCGGTACAGCCGTCTTTACACAGCTATTGGTTATTCATCTGTGTAGAAAATCAGAGTTGTTGTTTTTTTTTACATGTTCTTTGGTACCTTTCAGAGTTATAAAACATAAGATTCAGTTTGTTTGTTGTGATCTATGACTGCAGATGAAGCCACAAGCTAAAACAATCAGTACAAGCTAATGCAATGGCTGCATGCTAAGTGCACTGCAGTTGAAGCTTCTATCATGGTCATATTAAAGCAGGTCATATCAATGACTGAATATGCAAGTAGCATCCAGCTACAGCCCAGAAGTGCCCCTGACATGACAGAAGAAACTCTTTAGCCTGTATTTA
Source organism: Aulostomus chinensis (assembly GCF_037954235.1). NCBI lineage: Eukaryota > Metazoa > Chordata > Actinopteri > Syngnathiformes > Aulostomidae > Aulostomus > Aulostomus chinensis. The sequence goes on along the minus strand of NC_141337.1, from coordinate 17,984,977 downwards.
AGCTAAGTATGGTACACATTATATCTATCAATTTACTTTATGTTGGGTTTTTTATATATTTCATACCTGTCATATTTCTAATAAACTGATAAAAGGACTTTATACAGTGAAGAATATCTGTCCATGCCATTTACCACTCGAATGATCAGACAACTCCACTTTTGTCGTCCTCTCTGGGCTGTAGCTGGATAGTATCAGAATAATTGTTTTGCTTTTTTATTTTTTGCAGTAAATGCATATCATGATTCCGTTTCAGTGGCTGCACTGTGGTGCAGTGGTCAGCACTGTGGCCTCACAGCAAGAAGGTTCCAGGTTGGAGCCCCGGCTCCATCACAGGATCTTTCTGTGTGGAGTCTCCATGTTCTCCCTGTTCCTGTGTGGGTTCTCTCTGGTACTCCAGCTTCCTCCCACAGTCCAAAGACATCAAGAGAGGACGAGGCTGATTGATACTCTAAATTGACTGTAGGTGTGACTGTGAGTGTGAATGGTTGTCTGTCTGTATGTGTTGGTCCTGTGATGGACTGGTGACCTGTCCAGGGTGAACCCCACCTCTCACCCATAGATTCTGGGATAGGCTTCAGCCCCCCCGTGACCCTTAATAGAAAGGAATGAATAAATGAATGATTCCATTTCACAGCTTTTTCTGGATGTGGAACAGGAATAATGCAGCAGTGAAGATCAAAGTTTTCTGCCCCACCTGGAAAACAGCCTGTTGGACTTTTTAGGACATGGTCATTTTAATTAATTAATCTATAGTTATTCTCATGATCAGTACATATATAATTGATCCCTCCCTATTAAAGTTATGATCTGACAGTGTTGACATTAAAGAGAGGACATCTTTGATGTAACCTGACAGTGATTCAGTTTTGAACAGTTTAATTGCAATATTGCCATTTTCAAATTAAGGGCAAAACTGGAATAACAGAGGAATATTAAGTGCACAAGTAAGGAGGGGAATGTCTCGGCTAATATTGTTTTGAATTTATCCATGTAGGTCTCTGTGCGGACACATTTGTTTCCCAAATGTACATACACTTGAGCCCTCAGTAAAACAACTCCTTAAACCCTTGGAAGGCACATGGAAAACGTGAACAACTAACTGTAAATATTTCCTAACCCTGGAGTGAATATAACCGACAGACCATGCATACAGTGCAGGTCTTAGCAGGTTCATGTAATATTTTCTGAGAAATTAATGAAAATATCAGATCTTCCAATGACCATGTCCCACACTCATGAAAATTAAATTTCATGAAAATTAGGCTGTTAGTTGGTACATAATCATAATTTTAGACAAGCGAGCAAATTAATAGTTTATGGTTGACCATCACCTCTGTGATTGGTGAAAGTAATGAAAGTCCATAACAAGAACATTGCTTATTTCAATATTGTTACATTGCTATATGAGTTTTAAAGTACATTTTCAAAACCATCTTAAGTGTGGGTGGCACAGTTGTACAGTGGTCAGCACTGTTGCCTCTCGGCAAGAAGGTTCCAGGTTTGAGCCCCGGCTCGAGAATTGGATCTTTCTGTGTGGAGTCTGCATGTTCTCCCTGTGTGGGTTCTCTCCGGGTACTCTGGCTTCCTCCCACAGTCCACAGATATCAAGAGGGGACGAGGCTAATTGGAAAAAAACTCCTAACACCTACTCCATAACATTTCAAAGAGAAATATTCCACTCAAATTATATACCCCAGTACAGGTGTTTTAATAACTCTGCAGTATTACACCTAGTCTGGTGTGACTTGGGTGGAGCTATGGAGGGAATAGCAGCCATTTTGGCAAGTCAAGGCATAGCAGGCTACACAGGTGTGATAGATCCAGTTAATTAGAGCCTGCACTCAACAGTGCCAGAGCCCTCTTGTTGTGGTTCGGTTCTATTTCAAGGGTCAGAGCCATTTCATTTAAAACGAGTATAAAAAAAAAATTCATAGAAGACTGAAAGATTAAAGATATTAACCAAGCACGCATGATATGTAATTGCAGTGGGAGGACAGGTCATCTGTGTGGCTAGAAGAAATGGTCTTTACGGTATTCATCCCAGTTATATGGCAGCCAATACATTTAAAATACACAAATAGTGACCTTAGCAGTATTCTGAATCCAGAACTTTAATTTGATAGTGTTTAGAGTGAGGTGTCCATGCTTTACATATACATTCTCCTACTTGAAAACGTCAACTTGGAAGAACCCACGCGTGTGTCGAATTCGAGACATACCGCCTCCCTGTGGTCAATTATTTGATCGATCGTGCGATGTTTGATTGAGCATACCTAGTGCGAGCACGATCACAATCACAACAACAACGTGAAAAGATGGCAGCGTTGTCATCGCCCCTCCGAACCTGCCGAGGAATACTCAAGGAACTGCGGTCCATTCAAGGACATAACTACAGAAAGTCACTGGCCTACAACTACGTTATGGATCAATTTCGAAAAAACAAGGTGAGTTTCTCAGCAACAAGTACGACAAGGTAAGTGCATTGCCAACAATTGGCGTTAGCTAACTCAGACGACTCTTTTTTTTGGCATTTGCGAGTTGATTAAAGGTAAGCTTTGTGTTAAAGCCGTTAAAACATGCATTCAGAACCAATACCGAACCTAAAGAGTGTTGGTATTAAGAACCGCGAAATGATTACGACCTAACGCAGTGTGACTGGAAAGCAGAGGGATACACTAACATTAGCCAGCAGTTAGTGTCTATGGCTATAGCATATGTAGCTACGCTAACTCTCATAGCTCGGTCGCTTTGAATTTAATTTAAACTTCAAGTCGAATGATAATTTCGCGATGTTTGTGAAGGGTTAGCAGCATGCCCCGTAGACGTAACCTTGCCAATAATGGTGTTGATTTTTAATCGTTTCTTTGAATGCTTTTCGACAGTCCGAGTGACAGCAGATACGTGTCGTCAGATTCTACGTGAGTGTCGAAGCGCAACAAATGCAGGGTTTAGAGCAGACAGGAAAGTAACGGAATGGTTTGAGTATGACAGCTATGATAGGTTCAGAATTTAGCACCGACTCAAATTATCATATATCTATTCGATGCCTTTTTTCATTAAATTTTCTATTAAACAATCTTTAAATGTCAATCTGTCAGTTCTCCTATTTCCGTTTTTTCTTTTTTCTTTTTTCTGTTTTCCCGTCCTGTTCACCCAGCCTGTTGAAATGAAGCGTTAGTATTTTTAAGTATATATAAAGCTTAAATTATTTCTGCTCGGCAGAACAAGGTTCGCCATGGTGGTTGAATGCATGTGCAGTCAGTGATGCAAAACAGCTAGGAGGGACTCTTGGTTGTCACTGTGTGTTTGTCATAATTCAGAAAAACCCGGAGGCACAACAATATATATGTCAAACTCTATATGGGGACTTGACCAAATGGTTACTGTCCATTATGCTGTCAATGAATTGTGGTGGAGAAACTGTAAATATGCTCACTTGTTTCTGTTAGGGTATTGAACTCAGCATTATTGCTAAATCCATGTTGACCGTGCAATCTAGACCTTGGGGATTTCCTTCATGAATCATATCTTGATCTGTTTTATGAATTCGTTATTATTTATTTTTCAGTCTTGCAAACAAAAAGCATAATAGCGGCACGGCCGTTGGTTTACAGGCAAATGGCACACAAGAAAATGTGTCAATCTTATTTTTGATGTACGGCATTTGCAAACAAAGTAACCTTTCTGTCTTCTTTTCCCCTACAGGTGACAGGAGAAAGATACTGCCGTGCCCAGCAGGAAGCACTCCACGCCTCACATACCTACCTGTGTTTGCTGGCTTCCACCAGGAATCACCTGGCCCTTCATAACCTTTATCATGGCAAAGGAGAGCGCAGCCCCGAGGAAGTGGCTAGCCTAGTGGGGCTCAGGTTGCCCACTCAGCCAGGAGGCAAAGGCTGGGAGAAGTGAAGACATGGTGGAGGGCAAAAAAAAAATATATATATATATATATATATATATAAATGAGTAAAAGTGTCGAGGACTAGACTGTCAGGTTGCATCTGGCAGTGTAAGGTTGTACCATTGTGGAACTGTAATGATGGTCTGATCTGCATGTGTATAAAGCACCTGTGAATTTAAAAGCAAAAACTTGTGAGGAAAAACGGATCAGTGGACGCACCCTACAGAGTACCCATGCCTTCTGTTCTTGTCAGTTTTCCTAAATGTTAAAAAGCATTCATAAACACTGTAAGTAAATTCTCATTCTATTAAAGTATGAAACTTTCTGTGTAGTGTTATTTATTTTGGTTTTACATGTGAATATGAAATATTAATGTATCACAGAACATTATTGCATGTTTGAAGATTGGTCTTGATAAAACTTTAATTATGCTGGTAAGAAAGGACTATTAAATTTATATAACTTAAGTTGTTAAATAAAGTATTAAGGATACTTTAGGTCAGATCTGGCTGCCCAAATTTTGTACATTTCTTTTACATTAGTGACAGAAATTGCTGCATAAAACAATTTTGTGGGTATATTTATCAAATATTTCTAGATGTATTTTAGGATATTTACATATCCTAAAATATACCGAGTATATTTAAAAGCTAATATAGTATATATGGATATTTATTTTAAAAAGTAACTTACATGTATCTATATATCCATCCCTTCTCTTATCTGTAAAAATGGAAAGGTGTGTTTACTATGAATCTGAATATTTTATCTTATTTCAAGAAATGTTCACGAAATTTTGTTTATTCCATCGGCAGACTAATTTTTACGAGCAAAATATCTGCATAGCATAACAACATAATGACTTCACAGTAAATGAAATTAGATGCTAAAGGGGTAAATAGAATTTACTCAGACTTCCGCATCATGAAGGACTCCACCCATCCTGCTCACAGTCTGTTTCGTCCTCTCCCCTCTGGCAGGCGGTTGAGGAGCATCCAGAGCAAGACCTCCAGGCCCAGGAACAGTTTCTTCCCTGCAGCTGTCTATAGTCACCTCTTGACCCGGCAGCACGGTGGTGCAGTGGTCAGCACTGTGGCCTCTCAGCAAGAAGGTTCTGGGTTTGAGTCCCGGCTCCAGCACAGGATCTTTCTGTGTGGAGTCTCCATGTTCTCCCTGTTCCTGTGTGGGTTCTCTCTGGTACTCCAGCTTCCTCCCACAGTCCAAAGACATCAAGAGGGTACAAGGCTGATTAATACTCTAAATCAGTGTTTCTCAACCCTGGTCCTGGGGACCCGCTGCCCTGCATGTTTTAGATGTTTCCCCCTGCCTCTTCTTTCAAATTATCAGCTCATCATCCAGCTCTGCAGAACCCTGACAACCAGCCAGTCATTTGAATCAGGTGTGCTGGAAGAGGGAAACATCTGAAAGATGCAGGGCAGTCGGTCCACAGGACCAGGGTTGAGGAACACTGCTGTAAATTGACCGTAGGTGTGACTGTGAGTGTGAATGGTTGTCTGTCTCTATGTGTTGGTCCTGCAATGGACTGGTGACCTGTCCAGGGTGAACCCCGCCTCTCGCCATAGCCGCTGGGATAGGCTCCACCCCCCTGTGACCCTTAACAGGAATAGGCAGAAGAAAATGGATGGATGGACATATACTTATACTGTATATGCCCCTCCATTGTACAATATCTCCCACCCTCAGAAGCACTGTTTACATAGAGAGTTTATTTTGATTTTATACCTTTTTTATATAGATATACTTTAAATACCTATTCTGTTACTTTAGTCTATCTTATTATTCTATCTCTTGCTAACCCGGGACCTGAGTCCTAATTTCGTACCACTAACATGAAAATGTGAAATGGTATGACATTAGATCCTTGAATCCTTGAAGCATGAGTTTTGACTTGAAATTAGGTTTAAAAACATTGTAAGCAGGACTTTTCAGTGTGCATTATGTAATGGGACAGCAGGTGTCGTCTCAAACATCAACACATTTGTTGATATAGGAAAATGAACAATGGTGAACCCTACAACAGCTTTCGTTTCATTAACACCTCAAACTGTACATGAATTGGAAGATAATTTCTCAGCCAATTACCTGCTGATTTGTTGTCATTTTCATTTATCCAGTTTCCTCATAAAATATATCTGGTTTTCTGGCCCACTGTAATCATAACACTTTTTCCATTAAATCTACCCTTACTACCCCCCCCCCCCTTCACCGATGACTAACTTTGCCTTCAGTGTGAATTTAAATAGACTAACCCTACAGCAAAGCAACTCTCACTGACATGGAGAGTAAGGCGAGCACCCATGCTGCCCTAAACTACAGGGAGAGAGAGAGAGAGAGAGAGAGAGAGAGAGAGAGAGAGTGTGTGTGTGTGTGTGTGTGTGTGTGTGTGTGTGTGTGTGTGTGTGTGTGTGCGTTGGGTGGGTGGGTGTGTGTTCTGGAAAAGAAAAGTCCAATGCATACTGACAAAGCAAGGGCTTGTGTCAAAACTCATATTGCACAAAAAGCAGAATATGAGAGTATTTCACTACACCCCCAACTGTTTGGTGCATTCAGGAACAGACAGTCATGACAAACTGAATGAGAGAGGAACCCTCACAAAAGCTACAGAGGGTGACTTTTGAGGTGGCGCCATCTCAGAATTATGTCCATTAATGGTCATTAACTGAAAGCCAACCGAGAGGTATCTGGAAATAATTAGCCGTTTAAAACTGGCCATATGCTGCGAATTCGATTAAATCAAAGGGTGAAGAACGGCATAAGGGCGCGTCAAAGCTGCTGTGAGAAGGTAAAGTTGACGGAGAGGAGGAGAAGACCAGCTGAAGGCGGAGACACTCCACCCGTCGGGCTGATGTGTTCATTCCCTCCCTGGTTCGGCAAAAGGTTGAAGTCAGCATCTCCAACTTCTGTCTCCTTTAAGAGAAGAAACCCATCTGTTGATGAGAAGGTTTGCGCCAAAGTCCCTCTGGTTATAAAGCGCACACTTGTTTTCCCCGGACGAGAACTTGCTGCCAGCTGCGGAACATCTGGATGTTGCGATAAGATACATAATCTACCAAGGTTATTCCAGGAGCTGGACGAACAGCTGTCACTCGAGATCCTCGCCAATATATATATTTATATATATACATATATATATATATAAATATATAAACCGGACAAAGAGAGGAGAGCTGAAGAGAGGATTGCAGCGACATGTTCGGCATGATCAAGAATTCGCTCTTCGGGAACACCGAGGAGACGGAATATAAACTGCTGAGCAATGAGACGAAGGTAGGGAGTGTGCAGACACCTGTCAGTCAAATGCCTTTAACGCAATTTCTGTCTATGCCTTTGGTGGTGGCGAGTACGCACAACTCTGAGCTGTTGCGCGCCTTTTGTTTGCGTTCATATAATATCTTGTTCAAAACAGATCATGTTGTGGCAGATTTATTTTGAATACTCCTGGACTTTTCTCTGTTTTTCCACATCCTGTAACCTTGACTGACAGTTGGTGACCTTATAAGGGCGCCTGCTGAGCCGCAGTGAGGGGCAAAGCAGCCAGAGGGTCCTTTGCTAATCAATAAGATCATCTTAATCGTCAAGCAGGAATGGAAAATGGGAGTAAAGGCTTCAAAATAAAAAATACTTTCTCTACTGTGGGTGCGCGTGTGCGAGGGTCCAAGCCACCTGACCCCGCAGCGTGTTTGTGGTTAACCCATGAGCTCAGATTGGATTTGTATGCTGATACACCGTCCGTGGCTGATTAGGACACTGACGTCACAGAGGAGGAAGGGCAAACCCTTTTCATGTCAGCAGCCCACCCTTGTTATGTTTATGTCTGAAGTGTTTGCATGTATTTCATGTGTGCACACTTTGGAAAGATTCCAGTAAACTCAGTGATGTGTGTGTGGTTAATGAGGCGATGCCCAGCAGACATATTCCAGGGTTCCCGTTGACCCACTGTGCACTGCTGTACAGCTTCATGAAGCTATGTTATGTCACGCTGATTTTTTTGTTAGTTAAATCACATGAAGCACATGACATATTTAACCATACTCAGTATAAAAAAAATTTTTTAATCAAGTAAACGTGTTATTTAACTCAAATTTCTTAGTTTATTTGACCTTGCTGCATTTTATATTTATTTGTTTATTTTTATGTGTATGTTCTTATCATGCGCGTCTCTGCTGTTAATTCTTATTTTCTACATATCTGTTGTATTTGAAAAACATTTTTGCAATCAAGCGCATGTCAGAGGGAGCAAAATAGAGAATTCACTGCACCATCTACCTGTACAATGGCATAGTAGCAAATAATACTTCGAAAAGACCCATAAGAACACAAGAACACTCCATACTAATGTCCACAGGCCCTGTTCCCAGCTGCTATTTTTGACAGCTCATGGCAGGGTGTGATTAAAAACAGCAATTATGGTCCTGTTCCATTTAGATGGGCGCTTTGGAATAGCATTAAGTTGGATGGGGATTGATTTGATAGGCTGCATCTATGTTTCAAGGGTCTACTGTATGAATCTTGAAGGTTAGACACAAGAATGTTGAAGGCTGCAGGTCAAGTACAGATATTTTCATTTCAGTTGACATTTCATTTGAAATGTGAGCAGAGGGGGGGGGGGGGGGGGGGGGGTTCCCACAGCTCATAAATGCTCTGAGGCTGTTGGATATTCGCCACCTCCTCCAAAAAGCAGGGTATCTTGGAGAATCACCACAGCGTCCCATCTCCACTCCCTCCAAGTGTTCCTTAAACAGAGTTTCATTAAATCTCCAAACCAGAGTTGTGCTTAAACAACAGCGACTGAAATCAGAGCTTGTCACCGGATCTGTGGGCCTGGCTCTGACACCCTACACTCTTAATTAAAACTGACATAGTATACAGAGCCTGGCTCTGACGCACACACACACACACACACACACACACACACACACACACACACACACACACACACACACACACTCACACTCACACACACACACACACACACACACACACATTCGCAACATATTGGTGAAATTTAGGTGAATGTTTGCGAATGAAGGTAAAAGATTAAATGTTTATAATACCTTTTGTGTGATCTCTTCAGAGTAATTATTACTGCATAAGACAGCAAGAGACAGCCACTAAAAACACACACACACACACACCAACACACGACAGACAAATTAATTGCATGACTTAACTTAAGTCAAGCTCTGCTTTCTTATTATGTCACCCGTACAAAATGTTAATAGTGGTGCCACTGACAAGCTATACAGGGCCAAGCCCTTGTAATTACTAAGCCGGGGCTTGTGTACCTGTCACAAGTTAGAGCTCTGTGATAACAGTGTTATCTTGTTGAAGCTGCAACTGATGAATAAATGTGTGGAATGCAAATCTAAAATTGGAAAATATGTCACCAAAAAAAAAATGTCCCAAACAGAAAAACCTAATGCATAATTTTAGATTTGAATTTCCCTCCAGGGATAGAAAATATACATCAACCCACATTCAAAGTATTTTTGTTGCTACTGTAATCCTATGGAGAAAAACACAATGTGGTTTCACGGCTAGCAGTTTCATTTTATATGGATAGTTAATATAAATGTCTGAAATTCAAATTACACAAATAGAAGCACAAATAGACCCACTAAATACAAGGCTACACAATCATGTTAGTGGAATGGGGAGTTGACCAGAGTCCCTCAAATCCTATTCAGTTTATTGTTCAGCAGTTGTGTGACTTAACTGAGCTTAATAATATTAAATGCAAAACTGTTTCATCATATCAAGAGTGGGGGTTGGGCCAGGCCTGTGGACTGTTACATAAGATTGTGCATCTCAGGCCCATTATTCTCTGTATGCTGACTGAACCCCGCTGAGCAGCAGCAGAAATTAAATCAAATCAGTGTAAAATACGTTGTCTTCTTATTCTTCGGCTGCCCCCCCCCCCCACATTTCTTTCACACACCCATATGCGTGTAACCGAATCGTCCAAGTGTAAACTCCCCCAGATTCCAAGCTTTATAGACGTAGAATGTTAGTGTGTCCGAGGTGAATCATGTCTGACATAAACGTCTCTCAGGCACTCAAAGAAAACAACTGTGTTTATGTGCACGAAAGCGTTCCCTGCATTTATGTATGCTACACTGAGTAGATTTAGTTGGCCTTCTTCCATCTAAACCCCCCTTGCTCCCCAGGATGGAGTCAGTTTCGAGGTGCGGCGGTACGACGCTGCCAAATATGCTGTGGTTTCCTCTGAGGGACGCACCTTTGACCAGGTGACAGGGGAACTCGTGAGGAAGCTGCTCATGTACATCGGTGGGAGCAACGAACAAGGTAAAACATTAGAGTGTACATTATCACAGGGTTGCTGTGTTTTCCTTTGCTGTTTCTCTCCCTAAAAATCATAAGCCAGAGAGGTGGTTCTTCTTTCTGTTTTTACTTAATGTATTCAGTGGTCAGTCTCACGATGGCCTAAAGCTGTATGGCTGAACATCAAAGGTGGAACCAACAAAAGTCCGATTTTGACCTTTGCCTTTCAAAAAGTTGTGAATCAATTTTGATGAAATTTGGCACAGTAGGGTGAAACAGATAATAGAGCAATCAAAAGAATTTTGGAATTGACTTCACACCAACTTATCAGATGCAATGCCAGTTGTCTCGTATGCGCTCGCTAACTTGGATATCCATTCAAGTACTCTAATGCTAAAACACTGTTTTGTTTGGAAATCAACAGATAAATGCAATAGTGTTGTCAGATTGTTGGGAAAGGAAAACATTTCTTGGAACACGTCTCACTTCCCAGTAAATAGAGTTCACATCATGATAACAAATAGGCAACATGGCAACTCCCAGAAAATCTGCTTTATTTCTGCCGCCATCAGTCAGTATTTCTACTGATTTCTGTCAGTAACACTGAATAAGAAGCCAGTATGCTAACATGATGCTAGCTACGCAAAACTAGCTGCATGACAAATGTGCAAAAGTTAACTGTAGGGTTTACTGACATTGCAACTACCTGTGCTAATGAGTGTAACCTCAATTAAAAGCAAAGTAACTGATTTTTCCATAAAGCGAAAACATTCCTCCTGTTTCTCTAGAGACACTGACACGTTGAGTGATATTAAACTTACTTTTCCGAGTGACCAAGAACAAGTCTCACTTTCTTACAGGAATATTTCAAGTTCAACAGGTCTTAACTATGTTTTCTCACCTCTGAGCTTGGAATTTTCATACTAAAAATATGACATGAAAACTTTGCTACAGGATCACCATTTCGTTTGATTTATATAGATAGACTTGTCATTTACATAAGGATTTTTATTTTGTCTAGATGCAAGAATACCCACGCTCACCGCTTGACACAAAAATCACACAAATCCTGACTTGTAGATGTAAGGTGTATGTCTCCCTGTTTTTAATCTCGCTTTCTGTCTCACATCTTATTTCTTCATAGATGAGGCCATGGGTACAGCAGCGCCTATCATCATCACAGTGTACCCACGGAACGATGGTGTGCTGTCTCGCCGTTTGGTGGTCGCCATTCGCATCCCCTCCAACTACCAGCAAAGCCCCCCGACTCCCTCCGACAGCGCCGTCAGGATTGAGGATCGGCCTGGCATGACTGTCTACGCGCTGTAGGTGTTTGTACAGCGTTTGATTTTACATTGCCTTTTGCTGTGGAAATGCGTTTGACAGAAATACTGTTGTATGAAATAAATAACTCCACAGCTGTGCCACAGGTGCAGCGAATACATGGAAATCTATGGCAACTGTCCATTCAGTGCTACTAAAGATGCAAAATAGTGATCTTTGTGAAAAAGGATTTACTGTCTTTGTAGATACAGCACTCTGCTCCATAGCTCAGTAAAACAGAATATATCTCAGTTAAAATGCGGTTTGGAATATTAGATTAAATTAGTGCAGTGCTTATTCTGAGGTTAAATTCAGAAACCTGTGACAAAAGTCTAAATAAGTCAACGGGAAGACAGAGAGACTCGCTGACGGCTGTTTCACAACCATAATGTATGTAAAAATGTGACTATTACAGAGTGGCACAGCCAAGAGTCCTAAAACCTTTTATCAAACAAAAGGATTTTTGAATGCATTTTTATTTAAAACCCTTAAAGACGAACTGCACATAATCTACTACATTTAATATCATTAAATACTAAACTCAGGAATTAAATAACTTTTAAGTATAGCTAACAACTGCCCAAAACAAGACTTCAGAGGTTGTCTTCGAGCGTCATCATGTCAAGAACAGAAGAACTCCACAAAACTAACGTGCTTCCAAAATCCTGAAAGTCATTATATTTTGTGAGATTATCTTGCAAAATAAACATTTCCATTTTTAAACTTTTGTTTACAACAGAGCTTAGTTTCTGCAAAAATCCAAAATCAATGTAGTGTAAAAATCATTGAGCTTTTGGATGAGGTTAGCTATCGCCATACTAACTTCTGGATCTGCCTCCAAAAATATGTCATCCCAGCAGCACTTCATAAATATTACAGACCCTGCCCCTGTATTCACCTACAGAGACAGACAAACCCAGTTGCAAACCAGCAGAAAAAAATATCTTTGGACCCACAATGGGAACCAGACAACCTCGACACGTGTGCGTCTTTGGAATACCGGCAATGCACACACCAACTTTGAAGTTGTGAGATCTGGTGAGATAATTGAGGAACAAACATACAAAGAGCTCTCCCTTGCACAGAGAGATTTTTATTATTTGTAGAAGATGAGACCATACACATCATAAAAGATAGCATATTTAATTAAAATGCCCTCATCAAAGTTGCTACAGCTGCATATCTAAAATTGTTGTTATGAAATATATTTGTGTTTCAGCGCAAGATAAGCTTGGGTTTTACAAAAAGTTTCTATTCGGGAAACTGGTATGAAACCTGAGAGTGTCTAGATTGTTCATGCATTGTGGCATTATTCAGGTGGTTCTAATGAGCTCTACTGAGGAGTCAACAGAGGGGAAGCAAAGTCAACTGGTTCCACATGAAAAAGCATTTTAGCAGTAGGGTATAATAATATAATAATAAATACATGAACAGCACAGTGGTGCAGTGGTCAGCACTGTCCCCTCACAGCAAGAAGGTTCCGAGTTTGAGTCCCGGCTCCATCACGGGATCTTTCTGTGTGGAGTCTCCATGTTCTCCCTGTTCCTGTGTGGGTTCTCTCTGGTACTCCAGCTTCCTCCCACAGTCCAAAGACATCAAGAGGGGACGAGGCTGATTGATACTCTAAATTGACTGTAGGTGTGACTGTGAGTGTGAATGGTTGTCTGTCTCTATGTGTTGGCCCTGCGATGGACTGGTGACCTTTCCAGGGTGAACCCTGCCTCTCACCTGAAAGCTGCTGGGATAGGCTCCACCCCCCCCCCCCCCCACGACCCTTAACAAGAAGAAGAAGAAGACAATGGATGGATGGCAACCCCCCCCCCCCCCCCCGCGCGACCCTTAGCAGGATAAGCGGTAGAAATTGGATGGATGAAAATGAAAAAACAGCTGTTTAGAGAATAAATACACTTACTTCACATATCTCCATAGCCTCAGGTCATCATTCCCAAACTGACATATGTTTACCCCCAGGGGTAAGCACAGTTACATCAGAGTTACACCCCAAAAAAAAAAGAATTTTTTTTTACCACTGGCATTCTGTAGACTTACTCCTTTGCTTCTTCTGATTGGTTCTGTCCTCATGTCACTCCTCACACCCAATATTTTGGCCCCCTTCTCAACTAGATAAATGTTTGAAACAACCTCAGTCCACGCCTAGGGGAGCAGCAGAAACCGTCAGTGGGAGCTGTTCGTCAGCTAAAGACAGAGTAGAGACTGTGGAATCCGTTAGCAGCAGTACTTGCACTAAAGTAAGTGGCGCTAGCCTAGCCACTAATGGAGCTGCACGGCAGGAGATTTAATACTTTCGAGGAGCATAGCTTTAAAAACTTTGAGGGCAAATGTTTAAGGGAGAATGAAGGGCAATCCCACCCTATCAAGTCAACAAATGACATATTGTATATCATTCTCCCTTTCTATGTGCAGAAGCCTCTTCTTAATAAAACCCTGATGATGTGTTTAAAAAAATCAAATAATATGCGTGTTTCCCAGTGAGTGGTGAGCTGCGGTGAAACTGTCTGTATTTATATGTTAGACAAGCTAACCGGTGTTAGATCCAATTTTGTTTTTTTTTTTTCAATATGAGATTCTAAATGTTAAAAAGTCTTTACATGGCGCTATAATGTCAATAATCCTTTCAAATTTGAATGTCAAAGGTCAGGCTGACCTGAGGCAGGGTTACATCAGACGACTTGAAAGCACCAGTGGCTATTTCATATTCATTTTTGGAGAGCTAGCTTGATACTTATTCAGGCCCATGAAGGGCAGTGATAGTAGAGCTGGCCCCTGAGGAGGGTACTTAACCAGACTGGTGCCTAATGTTTTATATATCAGTGTACCATTTGAGACCCCATTGCACTCCGATAAGACAGCAAATTCAGTAAATATTATTCCACAATTTAGAATAACAGTTATTCAACCATTTATAATTTACTCATATTTTTTTCAACAGGCAGTTTGGAGGCTTTGCAGGGGAGAGTGAGTACCGAGCAGAGGCCTTGCGTTTGACTCGCACCTTGGGGGAGACAGCCCCCTTTCAGCGCAAGCAGTACTTCTGCTGCAGCTATGACCCACCACTCAAGCCTTATGGACGCCGCAATGAAGTGTGGTTTCTACAAGAGGAGCCGTAGTTGATCCAACATAAGTAAATTCCCATGACAAATTATCCATTCGACATTCACCTTTCACTGCTGAGAGTCCTCCAACAGTATTTGATTGGTAAGAGTAATATGGTGACTTAATAGGTCTTTGAACCCAAATGGACGGATGGAGATTACCCATGTTGCCTTTACCAATCTGAGATTCTGGTTGTCACACACACTGAGTTAGGAGTTCAAGCGATATAAGAACACCAGTGTTGTAGCTTTTTCTTGTTTCCCATCTTGTTCTTAACATGAGCTAACCTTTTACAGCCCTCAAGCACAACGAAACGCTTCCAGGTAATTTCGTGTTAAGTGATAGTATTTGAGTGATATAAGTGATAGTCCCCAGCTCTCTATTCGCCCATGCCAAAAGTAAACAAAAATATTTATTTATTTAGATAAACTTTCATTTCTTTACAGGCGAACACTTTTCAATAAGGTTTGTATAATTTGTTTGGGTAATGATTTGGTGGTAGTTAGGGCATCGATAGGTGATGATACTGTACTGTTCCTCAACATCTGACCCAGGACCACAAAGGTTACAGTCATTATTTGCTAATCATTAGGTATCATTACATAACCTCTACCTAATCATTGGGTAATCACTTCCTAACCATGAACTAATCATTGGGTAATCATGACCTAACCATTAACTGATCATTAGATATCGATACATAAACTCTACCTATTCATTTAGGTGATCATGACGTAACCCCTGAGTAATCCTCAGGTATCATTACCTAACTTGACCGAATCAATAGAAAATCACGACCTAGCCAATATTTAGTCATTATGTAATCCTTTCCTGACCACTTCCAAATCATTAGGCAGTCACTTCCTAACTACTGTCTAGTCAATGGGTAACCCTTTCTTAACCACAGTCTTATCAATATGTAATCATTAGGCAATCACTACCTGACAACGACCTGATAATTCAGTAATCATTACCTTACCAATATCCTATCATTGGGTAATCACTACCTAATCTATACGTTAGCTCTACCAAATCACTGCATAATAACTTCCAAACCACTAATTTATCAATGGGTAATCACTACCTAATCATTAGGTATTAGGTAATCCTTATTTAACAAGTACCTGATAGGTTATCATTATCAAAGGATATTTTGCGCATCTCAGTTTAAAGTGTAATTGGTACCCCGCTAGCACTGAAGCTAGATGGAGTAACTTAATGAGTCATAGAATAACTCTGTATTAATGACAATTTATATTTTTTATAATCAAACGTTAATCCCGACAGGTAGATAAAGTCTTGGTAGTGCTCCCTTCTCCCTGAGGAACCCCTCTGTAGGGCTTTGCACGTGATTAAGCTAGTTTACAATAGAGTGACAGCATCAGAGAAATGTATAGAATTAGATAAATGGTAGCAAAAAGCACACTTCCTTTTCCTGAGTTAGGATCTGGAAACAAACAGGAGTTGAGCCATAAAGTAGAAGTAGTCGCTGTGAGTTGAACTTAGCTTCCTAGCTCTTGGTGTTATTACAGTATTTTCTGACTATTTCACGTAAGCATTTGTGTGTGGTGAGTAATACTTTGTTTTAGTGCATGACAGTGTCATATTTACTTTATCAAACTCTTGGACGGTTTATGTCGTATATCTGTATACTGTGATATTCTGTGACGAGAGTGGCTTAATGGTGTTTCATAAAATAATCTGTTACATATTTAGTGTCAGTCCTTGTCTTATTTCTTCAAATTTTAACGTTACATCAGTTAAATGTCAATCAGTTGCACTGTTTCCTGTGTACGATACATTAAAGCACACTACCTGTAATTTGTTAAAGTAATAAGAAAATTATTTAGAAACACTCATTTAATCCCTTGGATTTTATGTATGTGAAATAAATTTATAATAACTGGGTATTTACAATGGATGTAATGAAATTCTGTCAGGTTTTACAGAGATATTGAGTTAACAGGAGTGGTATGGATGGACTGAAAACCTACAAATATAATGTGACGATCAGAAAAATCAAATGCTAGGTACATTCAATAAATGACACGTTTATTAGATTTTATTGACAGACAAAATTAAGCAAAAGAGATAGTTAATTTACAGACATTTGATAATTAAAGCAAACTAAACCCAAACCAAGGAAATCCACTACAAGTTTGTGCAAATATCCTTCAAAGAGGCAGTAACTGTTGCACAACGGTGGGGGGGGGGGGGGGGGGGGTGCAATTACACGGCCTGCTAGTGCCTCGCCCCCCAGTTTAATCAGGAATAAATGGTTTGCATTCAGAGCTTTCAACAGCAGGCGAAACACTGATGGGCTCTCGAATATAATGATGATGCCCTGTAACCCCATACTGGTCTAACTGCACTCAGAGTTCTGGTTTCAGCTTGGCTTTGCATACATGAATACAATAGAAGCTAGGAGTAGAGTACTGGGTCACTCACGTAACCACAGCGTTTCACTCATATGACAAAGTTACAATATTGCACATACTAGGACATGTCGGATACCTTTCAGCTCAATGTTTTCAAACGATGCACCAGCTTTTTATTGACGAAATCCTTGTACATTAAATGAAGATGTGAGATGTGGGTCGTACAACAAGTGGAATTATTGAGTTATGTAACCGATATAGAAACAGGATCACCTTGGTCACGGATACAGGACATGTTTTACGAGCTATAGTACGATATTGGGAAGTGCACAGGCAATAACATCAATCACCCCTATTTTATCAGCACAACAAATAATCAATGCAAAACAGTATAGGAAAGTCACACATTTCTTTCAGTTTTGTCTGCAAAAAATAGGGATGCACGATATTTTCAGCACGTCGCAAGTATCAGCAGATCCTGGTCATTGTTTTAACAGCTGGATACCCACTCTCTTCTTTTTTCAACAGACAAGCAAAAAAAATTCAGTAAATGAGTGATTCATGGGCACTTTGTATTGCTTTGGAAATAAAGAAAACAATTACTTTTTCAAAATCATGTACACTTTTTTCAGCATGTACAAAATGTGAATATCATACAAACTTGTTTTTAAACAGATCGACATCTGTAAGTATCTGCTATTGGCCAAAAGCAGTTGCAGAATATCAGCATATCTGACATTAGCAACAAAAAAACAAAAACAAAAAAAATTCCATTATCGTGCATCCCTACAAAATACTGTTTATAATTGGGGTTGCTATTGTTAGTATCTATAAGAATTTCAACCAAATCAAATTCCTACAAATTTTTGTAAGAAATCTGTCACAAAAAAAATACATTCACCATATTGCCCCCACATTTCAGTTCTGACAGGGACCGTTGAGTTCCCTCTGATCTCTGATGATATTGTTAATGATGAGTCTCAGGAAAGCAAGAATCGCTAGTTGACAATCAAATGTATAGTATTGAAACAATGTGGCTACTTTTGAACATATTCCAGTATCCAAAATATCATTGATTCGATGGTAAATACGATATCCCTGACATCTTTGAGCCCTCTGTCACTTGCAATTACTTTTATGTATTCCATTTCCAGTAGCAACACTCCATTTTCAGAATGTATTTAAGAGAAAGAGGAAGGGAGAGGAGTGTCACGCTGCTGGAGCCTCAGTTGGTTTTCTTGTCAGGAGAGTTTGGATAGGGTGCATATGGTGGAGGTCGCTCCTGTGTGGGAGTGAGAACAACAACGTATTGTATGAGCACCACTAAGAGAGAAGTCACATTCACGCAAGTGTGACAAAGACGAACGAAGCAGCTCACCATCGGCATGTAGACATTGTGAGGATTGCTGGGATTGTAATACGCACTGCCAGCTGCTTCAGCCGCTTTGGAGTTATCTGTGGAGAAAAAACAAGACATGTCAAGAGAGATAAATACACACTGTGGTGACTGCTGGACATGTAGGAGGACACGCCCCAAACACTGTAGAACTGATGCAAGGAGTGCAGTATTAGTCACATGAGCCAGCTCCTGAGGTCCCCAAGACAAAATCCATTTTCACACCACGAGAATGCACAATAGGTCCAACTCAAATATTTTCACTAAGATGTATGCAGAGTGGCCCTGCAACAGACTGGCAACCCGTCAAGGATGTACCCCACCTCTCGCCCAAGTCAGGTGGGATAGGCTCCAGCCCCCCCTCCCAACCTTAATGGATAAGCAGTATAGAAAATGGATGGATGGATGCATGAAGAGGTAGAGGAGGGATTATCTCTCTTCTAATTTTGATATGAGGCGGATGAGACATCAGCGCCTCTTTTTTGGTGACATGCTTTGAGGTGATTCACTTTGAGGCAGACAGATCCGATCTGACGGGTGCAGTGACACAGACGTCCAAAGAGGAAAAATAAGGAGAGAGAGAGAGAGAGAGACAGAGAGTGAAAGAGAAAGAGAGACCTGGAGGTGGGTGTGCTGTCCAGTTCTGGGGCGGTGCAGCCCAATTTTGGGGTGGCCCAGGGTATGGGGGAGGTGGGGCCATGTAGTCGAAACCAGATGGGTACATCCCTGGAAAAAGTAAGGCAGACAGAAAATAAAGATGGAGTTTCAAATTCAAAGGATATGGCCAACTATGTGTCAACAATAGTTCCAAGACACAAACAGGTATGTTTGACCCAAAGGCGACAATAATGTTCACATTTAATAGATAGGAACATGGAAAGTCAACAAAAAAAAAAGCAGGTACATCCCTTTCCCTTTAGTTTCTAACATCTATTGGTCATTTTCCAAAGATTAAACTCTGCACCTGCAGCAGTTGTTGGGTAAGGGTAGCCCATGTTGCCAGCAGCAGGGGGGGGGCCCTGGTAGAATCCATTCTGCTGGGGAGGGGGTGCGTAGGGATAGCCATGGGGAGCAGGTGGAGGTGGGCCATAACCATTCATCATTCCGGGTGAAGGATAGCCATATGAAGCAGCACCATTCTGGGCAGGAGCAGCACGAGAGGCTGAAACAGATTATACCACCGTGACTGTTAGGTAGGGTTTTTGCTGCGCAATAAAGGAACATTTAGCGGAATGAATTGTACCATGTGGGTCACTGCGATTATGGAAAATTACAAACCATTAGTGGCCAGTTTAAAGAGATGCTGTCCCAATTCTATGGCACCGCCACTTGTGAAAGACATCTTGAAATGGGCCTGTCCCTCCCAGCCACCTGATGAGTCAACCATGTTTAAAATCATTACAGAAAGCCTCACTTGCATTTCATTGTGGATGTCGACAGAGGCAAAATGGAATAGTTTAATTTTATGAATGAAAATGTGCCTATAATACCAGAATGGTTTACAGACATAACAACACATACCACCAGGCTCAGCTGACACAGTCCCCTTGATGTAGTTGGCTCCGAAAACAGGCTGTTCAATGCTGCAGCCTTTCATCAGATAATAGGGGAACATGGCTGAACCCAAGCAATCCTTAGTGTTATTGGACACAAACACCAGCTGAGCCAGTGGAATGAGGGGAAACACAGAGAGTGATCAGAGGTAAATAATTCAGCAACAGCAACAGCAGCACAACAAATGCTCCATCGAGGCTTTACCCTGTAAGGTGTGAGGTAAACTGTGCCCTTCTTGGTCCCCTTGAGCAGGTCTGTCTTGCTGGAGACGTCACTGAATGAAAGTTCCACATTCTTACATTCCCTTAAAACACTGGAGGAGAAAAAGCGAGAGGACATAACATGGTCACAATTGGGGAGATACATTAGCATTAGCATACTAAAGAGCGGTTTCGTGGATATTGTCGAAAATATTACATTTCTAATTTACCGAGATGTCAACATACAAGCAAAAGCTAACTTACAGCCATTTCCTGTTTGGATAGTCGGCTAACGGGCCAAGTTAGCCACCCACCTTATACCCACACGGACTGTGCAGTCACTCTGTAACAAATTATCATTACTTCCATTCTGAGACATTGTGGAGATAAAACAACATTTTAAATGCTATGAAGTAAACACTGCCCTGAACGCCATCGGTCAAGTGTTCGCTATGCTAATGTTAACTAGGCCACTAGCCGAAAGCTAGCAGATGTTGACTACGCACTGGAAAGAAGGACGTAAACAAGCCGACGGGAGCGGCGATAGTTCGCCTCCCAGTTTTAATAAGCCTATTTTCCAAACACACACCTTTCTCCATTAGATATCAAAACGCCACCGTTTTGAGAATGATTTCGATTCAAAGCCATAGTTAGAAGGTGTCTTCTGCTGCTCGCTGCCTGTGCTTTAAGTCCAAGAGCGATGCCCAGAAACGTCATAGGCGTTGCGTCACTACATTGTCTGACAACTCGTGACCTAAAAACACACAACAAATAATAGTATGTGTCATGCAGTTTTACTAAAGTTTGTCTGAACATTGATTGGGTGGAACTTGGTAAGAGCTGGTTAAGAAGTAGCAGAACTTATTACAGGCCCTTAGTGTTTTCCTATAGTGCACATTGATTTAAAGAAAAAAAACAACAACATAATTTAGCTTGTTTTCCGCTTAAAACATTTCCGTCTTGATCCAAATCCAGTCCCCTTTAATTTGTATACTAATAACAAAAGGTGCATAAAAACATAGGCCGTCGAAGTTATTTAAGTTTTGATACTAATTATGTAATCATTACACGTATTACCAAGGGGAGAGGAAGCGGTTGTGTGCTCGGCAATGTTACATAATGGTTGTATTTCATGGCTGCCTGAGGATACACGGTGTGTGTTATTTAAACGCTGACCTTTGAATTAATCACAGCCATGGTCGAAGTTAAAATGACTGCACAGGTCATTTCAATGTTTCATGACGCAAATGACCGCAATCACGTGACCAAGCGCAGCAAGCTCCGATTTAATTAACACTAATTAACAGGGGTCACATGACCCATTCCACTCTCAAAAACAGGACATTGTTGGGCCTAAAACCATATTAGTAAAAACAAAACAACGAAACGCAAAGGAGATGAATTATCATTACGCCAAAGTTTTTTTGAATTGTTTAATCTTTGTACTCGTTTTTCGACACTGCTTGTGCGGTCAGAGGAGGAAAACACCGGAGCGGAGTCTCCAGCTCGTGCTGCCGCGAGTCACCTGTTCTCCCCGGAGAATAAAGGCTGTTTTTGGTCCGCAGGTCAGAGGTAACTTACGCGTTAAAGGTAAGTCCGTGGCGTAGTAGAGTAAAAAAAAAAAAAACAACAACTCGAATGTGTTTACAAGCCTCAAGAAACTGCTTCACGGCAAATGTGTCTGTTCATATTCGCTTCGAGTTATACTGTTATTGCTGCTTTGTCAGATGTGACGGGAGCTGCGGTCCCAGTGCTTCAGTCTGAGGGCCAGTGTGGCGGGAAGCTGAGCAGAGAGAAGAACGGTGGCTTCTCGTTTGTCAGCAGATATGACAACTGCTATGCTCAGATTGAAGTAAAGCAAACGTTCGACAATATGAACTTGCTGTTGTGGCGAACACATGGAATGAACACCTCACAATAGGATGTTAAAACAAGCAGATTAACTTTACGTTTTTATGGCTTTGAAACATCCGTAAAAAGAAAAATATCAATGACTCCAACTCACTGATTCTAGGTACTTTAAGCAGTTGGTAATTAAATGCTTCTGTTGTTTATTCTCAAAGGTAGAAAATTACATGTACTGAGATGTCATAAATGACAGTTTTTCAAATAACTGGCACCACACTAGTTTATACTATAGCCTGCTTCAGTGAAATTTGTCAAATTGTTACATGTCTTTTTGTTTTGGCAAAGAAAAATCTTCGAGGGAACATGGGACCTAATTCTGTTGAGGTACACATTTAGTGAAAAGAGGGGACATGGGGATGACCCCTGTCAAACTTTGGCATCAGACAGTTTACAGCCCCAAACTTAATATGCAAATGAGCTTCGGATGCAGGGTGATGTAAAACCAGTGCAGATGTGTTTGTGGGTGTAATCATGTGCCTGACTTGTCAACATGCTTCAATCCACAGGGCTACAATGTGGTCATCCCTCTGCTGGCTCAGCTACTAGGCGAGGAGCGATGGTTCAAAGTCAATATTAGCTGTCCTCTAATAAAGAGGTCCACTGAGAGAACAGACCTGGAGCCCAAACGTGAGTGGAGATGTTCTACCAGCCTGTTGTTATCTGTATTTTCAGTGTTCTAAACCTTTCTGAATGGGCATATTTTCATTTGAGTGAGGAATAGTCGTTAACCTGTTGTCATCATTTACCGTGTCAGTCCAGGACACCAAAACGATTCTCTTTTTCAGCACTACCCGGTACTTGTGACACCCCCAGAGCCCTGAGAGTGGATTGTGGCCACCAAGGAATCTCTATTGATGCCTGCTACAAACTGGGGTGCTGTTATGACCCCAGTCATTCAATGTGCTACTACAGACTCAATGGTAAATATTATTTTTGTACTCTTATATGTTTTGAGTCATATCACAATGTCACACCAATCAAAATATATATGTCATACATCTCACACACAACCCTTCTTTTAAAAATGAAGATGTTCACTTTTCTTGTTGTTTGCCCTCCACCCAGCCTGCTCTCTGGATGGACACTTTGTGTTCTCAGTCAAGACTGAGGAGACCGACCCCCCCATCAATCCAAAAAGTCTCATCATAAAGGATCAGCCGCAGTGTATCCCTGTCATCGCCACTTCTGAAACCGCCATCTTCAAGATTCAAGTCACAGACTGTGGCGTAAAAACAAAGGTGGAGCTACTCATCATTAAATTTGCTGGTTGCTTTTAGCAACGGGTTGGGCGATTCATGTTATAAAAGAGGTCATTAACAGGTTAAAAAACAAGATTCCAGTTCACAATCAGATAGTTGAAAGGGCCAGATTCGTTCTTGTGACTGGCAACACTGACAATTTCCTGTATGAAATACATCAAAACTGACCTAATGCTGTGATTTGGGGGGGGGGGGGGGGGGGGGCAGTTTACATTGTTGTGACTGGAGTTTTACAACTTTTTAGAAGGTTTCACCCCTCAAGATGTTTCCTTGAAATAATTATTTGTTCTTCCACCATAAGTTTCAACTGATCTTTGTTCTTTTCTTGCATTTGGCATGAATATCAGTATAGAGTTGACATTTTGTTTGAGGCAGACTTCTTTCTCCTCTGCCTTTCTTTTAGGTAGCTGGAGAAGTGCTGATTTATGAGCTGGAGGTGGAAGACTTGCTTGCTAAAGGTTCTGACAAACATTCTCCATTTAGGTAGCTGACACAGAGCTTATGATTTCAAAGCTTTTCTCACATACTGGGTGGTGACGAGCATTTTATTATTTAGTCTCCAGGTCCAGTGTGAATATGAGGCTTCAGATCTAAAGCGAGCCGCTGACCTGCGGTCCTCGTACGCAGTGACCAACCCGCCACCTGTGGTTTCCCTGGGAACCTTTAGAGTGCAGATGAGAATAGCCACAGGTAATAAAACATAGCGAAATGTATGTTTCTGTTGACATTAAATCAACACTTGTGGGGTTTTTTTGCTTTTTAGATGCCTCCTTCTCATCTTTCTTTCCTGAGGACCAGCTTCCACTGACTTTACCTCTACGCAATGCTGCATATGTTGAGGTCTCCATCGCTCAGCCATCACTGGACCCCACTCTTTCCTTGCATGTACGGGACTGCTTTGCCTACCCAGCATCCCGCCACTCAGTGTGGACACTTCTCTACGATGGGTAAGGTGGAGGGTGCCCCAGTGGCGAACTGGGGAGGAGAATGACTCTAATCTTTATTTTTTTCTTTTTTTTTTAATCATCTCATTCTGCTAGATGTCCTAACCCTCTAGATAACTTGAGAAGCTCAGTCCCTGTGGACAACCAGGGGAAAACCACCTCCCACTCCCAAGTCAGGAGGTTTGATGTCAAGACGTTTGCCTTCTTGGACCCTGATAGTCACCCAAGTGTGGAGGAAGTAAGTTTCACAGCAAAAATGAGCATGACTGTTATGTGTCTCCCTCCTGACGTCTTGATTGTCTTGAACCTGTCCCTCAGATGTACTTCTACTGTTGGGTGGAGATCTGCACTGAGGATGTTGACTGTGCACAGGAATGCACCATCATTTGTAAGTATGTCACCTCTCTCATGATATACTACATGCAAATGTGGTGTTCACCATTTGCCTCCCACAGCATCTGAGGGGGAGAGACAGAGAAGAGAGGCCATAGCAGACCTCACCCAGCTGGTCTCCTTTGGGCCTCTGCTGCTGGGACCAAACATCACAGAACCGACGAACGATCCATGTGTTCTGCAGAGAACAAGTAGGTCGAGCTAAAGCCAAAACTGTGCTCATCACGATTTATCAGGGTCACTGCTGAAACTGTTTGGGAAATCAGTGCATTTGCTGTATTCACAAGAGCCAATTAGAATGATACTCTTCCCTACCGCCACCCGGGGGGGGGGGGGCCCGACCTCCATGTGCATGCTGAGATCCACAGAAACCAGTTGACCTTAGCTTAGAACAAATGGTAGTGGACAGTAAGTGTTAGCATATCTGTCAAATCATTAAATGGATGAAGATCGTGATCTTTGAGTCCAGAAGTTGCCCCCCTTCATCTTCTCTCTCATAGTTGGCTGGGATTAGAAGCTGGTGTTGCTCTTCTAATCAACAAAAATTAATGGCAGATGAAACTTTTGGGGCACTGCATCGAGGTGCCCAGTAAGGATGTCTGATTCTTAATTTCATGTCTGGTAATTTAAATTGAGTTTTTTCAATGTTATGCAAAACAGATAGTTTTTAAACAAAGGAAAATCTCTTTTTACATAAAGCGGTCAGCTGATCTCTGAAGGTCTCAGTTCCCTACTGCACACAGAGGAGAATGAAATAAGCATGGTTCCCGAAAACTTGGCATGTTTTAACAGCTATTACGCTCTTCTTCCTCAGTGTTCCAGGTGACTGTATACATCCTTTCTGGTGTTGGGGCTGCTCTGCTCTTGATTCTGCTGTTTATTGTCTGGTCAAACATTAGGAAGCATCGAAAGCGGAGTGCTGGCTTGCAACAGTGAAAAATCTCAATAAAAACATTTGACTCTCTAATGTGCATTGCTGTATACCACAGCAAAGTGATGGGTGTCACTGAGTCTCTCATGAAATGTTCTCGTGCACCATTTTGCTAAAGAAACGTGAACTCCACTTATCTCGATTCAGTCACACAGAGGGGAAACAAAACTCCTTCATCCAGACATCTGTTTGGTACCACGTGTAACGATGTCTTCCCCAGCCTGTGTGACTGACAGTTACAAGAGGTAGAATAGCAGTTGTAAAGAGCTAAATACCCATCAGGCTTTGCTTCCTGTCCTTAAGACTAAATTTGGAGTTAAGACAGTTAAGGGGTCGTTTTAAAATTATCAAAGCCAAAACCTTGTTTCACATTAATTTCAGAAGCTATTTTTGAATCATCTTGCAAGTCACCTTTCCATCAACTTCTGAGAGTCCACCTCCGGCAGCAATCATTTCATGTGGAGTGGAGTCGCAACAAAAAGTCTTATAAAGGAGTTATTTTATTAACAGCAGCAATCAAGTGTGCAATGAAAAACAGGGGACCACAAAGACGACTCAGTAAGGTTTGAACTTCCTCTGAGCCCTAAGGAGAGCTATTCTCTGTTTATCCTCTTCAAACTTCTTTCTTAGTTCAGCAATATCTGGAAAAAGAAGAACAAGACGGTTTGTTTTATTCAAGTAAAAGCACAGTGCAGTCATTCTAAATAGTACCTGACCCGGTAAGCAGCCTATCAAAGGTATTTTATAGGTGTATTTTTTTCAGCCACATACCAGTATCAAGTTTCCACAGAACATGAAATTTAGAAAACAATGGCTACAAGAATATTTAAAAGTGGTATAATGAGAACATTCAATACTGATGGTGTCACTGCTTTTTTTGTTTTAAATTTTTTTTTTTAAAAAAAAAGGTCAGTTAACTAAGTGAGGCGGTTTACTGTTTTTTTTTATTCTTGGTCAGCAGTTTATTAAAGCTGAACCTTTTGGGGTTTTTTTACTATTTAATTTTGGTCTTTGTGTAAATGGTCATGTATGACCATGTTAAATAAATTTTAAATAGTTCATTGAAGAAACTAGCCTTCTACCTGCACATAGGCGTATTGGTACAAAATTGGTGTAAAACCAACACAGACTGGGTCTGGTTTCAGTCCAGCACAAACATTCATTAGTTTAATTGCACTATCAGAAACTGGGGACTTTTTTCCCCGCTCTAAAATCAGGCTGAACAATCCCATATCGGTCTGGCACTGATTCTAAAAGTTTCCAAAGTCTGGTCGTACTGAACAGTGGCAACGTACGTTCTTTCTGTGTGTTCCTATGCTGCCAGGTGTAGAAGTTCATGAGCTCCTTCCTCTTCTTCTTCCTCATTTCCTTCTGTAGAATCCTCTGATTGGCTGCCTTGCTGTGAGGGCGGGCTTTGGCACCCTTGTGCCCTCTTGTCACTTTCACCCAGCCTTCTTCATCCTCTTGTTGCTGCTCAACCTCCTTCCTCTGCTGTTTCTCTTCCTGTGGAAAAATGTAGATGGTTGGTATATTCACACACACACACACACACCAGTGGATGATGGCGGAGGTGCTGCTGAATGCTCACCGTTTCTTTCTTCTTGTCGTACACTTTCATGAACGAGTTGACTACTTCTTGCAGTTTGTCAGGCTGAATGAATGATTGTTTGTACTGGTGAATCCATTCTAGCAGGAGAAATAATGAAAGAAAGTGAGAAAGTCCCTGCTATAAAGGATGACGTGGCTCATGTTCTGGTGGTTATAAAACAGTCTGACATTTAGCAATAAATAATGCATCGATGCAGTGTCACTCACTCTCCACCCCAGTCCTCACTGGATGCTCTGGTGTGCTGACAACCAGTGATGCATTATGGGGGTGTGACTTGACAACTTTAATACTGGAGGAGTTCTGGAACACGATGTAACCAACTTTGAATCCCTGGAGGAGACAGAAAGGGAAATAAGGACTAAACAGGCCTGGAGGAATTTGCCCATGGTGGTACAGCAGTAAGATCTCAGCCAACCTTTTTTGCAGCGGGTTTGAAGAACTGGGAGAGTCTGGGTCCAGACTGCTGAGAGCCTGGATGGTCTCTCAGCTCCACTGACTGAACAATGCCAAACTGCGAGAACAACTCTCTGACAACACCCTAAAACACACAAGACGAGATCGAGTCTACAGCTAGTATCAACTGCTACAGCACAGTTTACTTGTATACTTAATATGAACGCAATATGTGGTTTAACTCTTAGATTTTCGACCAATTTGGCCCAGAAAGAAAGTAGATATTTATTAATATCTGTACGAGAACGAGTTCATTTACGTTTGCACATAAAAGCGTCTAGACATTTTAAAAGTGTCTTGGTTACCTCCGAGCAGTATGGAGGGATGTTGAGGACGAACAACGTCCTGTCCGTCGGCCTGTGAGAAGTCTTCTCCGCTCGGACTCTATGTTCTTTTACGTACAGATTATGTTTAGCGACGGTGTCCGAACTAAACTGCAAAGGCAACACTGCAAAAGAATCGTGAGAAACAAACAAACCTCAAACCAACACGTAACTCAGTAACTGTTGCTTCCACGCGAAAGGGAAAGTAAAAGGTTTCATTGAAACCGTTTGAAATTGCACGAAGGAAAAATGTTGTATCAGAGGTTAAATTCTTATACAAGGGAAACAAAAGAATATAATATTTTGGTTTTTCTGCGTTATTACCTGTGAATCCTCCGGGAATAACACAAGCCTTGTCAGATGCGTGTTTGCGCTTGGACGGCGCCATTTTGTTGTGACCTTTCACACCGGATGTACAACTTCTCGGGTGAGGGTGACTGCCACCGAAAATAAAACCATGAAAATGGAAGTGATTAAAAATGCAATTCAGCTATTCAATTATCACATGATATAATTAATTTTAAAACTTTAGCTAACTGATAGCTTACATCTTACGGTCATCATTCACAACACACAACTGCGATTTAGCATTCAAGCAAAAGTGGTCTCTGGTCTGGTGTGATGGAATGTTCCATACATGCTGCACAGACTCAGAGGTCAAGGTTTCCTCTCTGTGAAACAGCTTCTCCTGCCTTCTGTAATACAGATGAGAGACACACGTCTACTCCCCACAGTGTGCAGCACTTCAAGGACAGGTGACTGATAAAGTTCAGTCTCGTCAAAATAAGGCACCAGGGTGTTCAGGTCGGGATCAGACGGTGGTGATGCTCAGCCTGCAGTTGTGTGAAAACGGTAGTGAGGGGGAAAAGTTAAAGTTACCAAAATGAGGTTGGCATGCATCTTCTAATAACAGATCATCTTGTTAAAACAGTAACTTTGCCTTTTATGGATGGTGTCATGTTCAGAGAGTGGGGGGCCAGTATTTTTATGTGGGTCATCTTCAGACCTGGTGCTGATATGACATTTTGCTGCGTCTCCTCGATACCCACTGAGCATGGAATATATCCTTCTTGACATCTGCTGTCTCCTGAGTTCTCCTTTCACAGATTTGAATCCAGTAAACTTCCACTGTTTCCCCACCTGGGGCAATAAAGCCTAGTGATGTGAGGCATTTTCCACTTCAGTCTCAGAACTAATCAGTAATTGATCAAGACTGAGCCAGAAGAAAAAAAACGGAAAGTGCCGTGCCTCTCTTGAGTTGACTGGAAAATTAAATCAGCGTCCCTCCATTAGCCCTTTCTCCTTCAGGTGCTCAATAGGGATAACCCATACCACAGGGCCAAGGACACTCCTTACACTGATATTCAACAAAGCTTGCTTTTTTAAATAGGTCTTTCATTTCATCCTCATGTCCATCAAGTTACTGTTAAGTGGTGCTGACCCACTTCCTTTTGCTTGAGACTGGTATGTCTTCAGCTCCTCTCCAGCCATCCTCCATTTCTCTGGATGTGATGTTTTCCTGCATCATTTCTGTGCCCATGTTCTTGTCATATTTCAATCATTAGTCTCTTTTAAGATTTCATCTTCAGCTTTGCTTCACGGAAATTCCACGCGTGCCGTTGACGATGAACCAATACACTAACTCCTTCACTTCCCGTCACTCCCACACAAGCAGGAGCCCAAACACAGCACAACAGCAAACCCATGCTGAATATATGATCAGCGGACGTCTGAGTGGGTGGACATGAGCCCTGTGGGTGTTTAGAATTTCCTTTCATTTATTTACTTTTTCTTCATCTTTGGCACACATTTATGTAAAACGCAGCTTTTCATCTTATAAAAAAAACAAAAAACAAACTTGCTGATTTTGATCACAAGCGTTGAACCTGTGACGGCGAAAAGCAGCCGATGGTTCCCGGCCTGCTCTCGTCTGGTGTCTTTGACGATTCCATCGGCAGCTATGAGCAGATGACTTTCAAATGCTTGCTTTCCCAAACAGGATATAGATGAAGCGTAGGCCCGGCACTCCCTGGTACAGTGATCGAATGTTCTTCCACACACCCTGCTCCTGTCCACCTCTGCGGGTCGGGGTCTGGATGGAAGGACTCGAGGTAGAGGTCTTCCTCAAGTGTGTGTCGGGGTCACGTTGTCACTTCCTGTACATAATCTGGATCGCATTGCATTGCTTTAAATCCAAATCAAGCTTTCTCTCATTTGGCAGCTCGTGTTGACCCCACTCTTTAATTTCTGTCCCACTTGCATATACGGAGGTGGATCAGGCCCTGAAACCACCGTTAGGGAAAGTAAGGTGACAACTGCATACTTGTGGTTTAGGGATTATTGTGAAATGGGAGTATCAGGTGTTGATTCTCAGTGAGCCTATCAGCACATTTTACAGGTTGCATATTATTCAGTTGTGCCAAGCTGTCAGATGCAACTCTAGCAATGGTCTAGTTATCTTCCAACCACTGTAAAGCAATTCAAATTCCACATTCATATACTGCTGAATTTTTTGTGTCCCTCAATAGTTATATTTGGAGTGTGAAGGATTCTGAAAGTGAAATTGGGAACCCAAAGTTGATCAGTTATTTTTTCAAAACCTAAATGATTTAGGCTTTGGCCTTACACTCTTGTGGATGTAGAAAGCAGTTTCCACTCACATTTACAAGGGACCAGATCGGGGTGGGGAACCATGTGCCATGGAGGGCCGTGTGTATGCAGGTTTTCCTTCCAACCAAACACTTTAACAGGTGATTCCACTGATTAATACTCTTCTGTGGCTGAAGGTGTGTTAATCAGTGGAATCACCTGTTAAAGTGTTTGGTTGGAAGGAAAACCTGCATACACACGGCCCTCCATGGCATAAAAGCAGAGCTCTGAAAACTAGGACACTCTTTCATTTCCATCTCAAGAGGTTTTGGTTTTTTTTCCCTCTACAAAACAAATGCTGTTTTTAAGTATTATTATTTTGCCTGGATGTGGCTTTATATTAAAGACTAATTTTGTTGGGAGTTTAAAGGCATTCTTGTTCATGTAGATTTTAAAACTGAGATACAAGTATTTTTTAATCTCACGCACAAACTGCTCAGTATAAGCTTAAGAAATAGAGGCAGAATTGTCTGTAGCGTACGCAATCAGAGAAATTCGCTATTCACTGGCCCACTCACCCATCAGAAGTCTCAACTTTTCTGGATCTTACTTTTCACGTTTCTTTTTAACACAAAACAGAGCAGGAGAAACGGAGGGTGGGGGGTGGGGGGATCTCTGGCAACATCTACAAAGCTAAATATTTAATGGTGAATTTTCACAAACAGGTCTGACATCTCTAGTCTCTTCTTGACCAACATTACCAGAGGGGGGAAAAAAGAAGAAGAGAGATTTACAGTAGAAAAAAAAGAAATTGAGTGTAATGTATTCCTAGAAAGAATTAAACATATACTGCATCAATACAGGACAACTAAGTAAACCCAGTCACAAACAGCACAGAAGAATCTGGATGCCACATCAATGGTTAAAATAAACAACAACATATAATATGACTGTTTGGGAGCTGGTTTACGCTTCAGTCCATGTATGAGTTCTGCATGTCCCTGATTTCATCAAGGAGCTGATTCCAGTTGCTCTGCTGGTATAAGACCCCTTGTCAGGTTTATAGAAAGAAGTTGGAATAAAGTCATGATATTAACACCTTTTCCACGTTTAACTGTCGACATTTTGTTCAATTTCAATGGTTGTAAACGCCTGAAACACTCTTGAGGAGTTCTAGATATTATAACTGACAAACGTGGGTGTAGAGGGCCACCAACACTGCTTACAGCCGGTCCCTGTTAATTCGCTTCTCCCTATTTTGCGTGGTGGGGATAAACTGGAGGATTAAAAAAAATTAACATATCCAAATGGGTTTAAACTGAATTGACAATTAAAAAAAAAAAAAAAAATTACATTTGGCAAAACCCACCACATTGGATTAAAACAAAATCCCACAAACACATTTCTACTGGTCCATCTCAGGAACTAACTGGAGATGATTGGATACCACAAGTGCAAACTGGCTGACAAGTATCCATTAATTAATGCGGTAATTAATGTATATCAAATGTGTAAAAATCTGATTTGAATGAGTGCGCGTGGAGGGCCTGCTGTGAAGAATGCAAGAATATGTTTATCAACAGACAACTGTACTCATACAAGACAAAAGCTAGATCTTGATGCGGAAGGCAGTGGCCTGTGAGCTGGGGGGCTCGGTGGTGGAGGTCGACTGTGTGGTGGACTTGAACAGAGCTTTGAGGATGGTCTGGGGGTCAACCTCTGGAGTGGGCTGAGAGGAGGCTCGCTGGCTGGCTGGACGAGACAAGGAGGGGGGAAGACCATCTTTCTTCGCTCCGCTGCCCAAGCCTGGCGTGTCACTGAGCCTCCTGCATGAAATCAGAGAGAGGATGAGATGTTAACTTACATCCAAATCTGGCGGACTCAATATTCTGTGCATGGAAGTTTTAAGCATCTTTTCGGTGAAATGAAACTCATCACACGACTCAAATAAGTCCGTCACAGCAGGGAATGTTTCCAAAAAAGCTATACGTAGTTATTGTCAGCAACTGATTGAAAACCACTGTGTCAATCAATTCACCACATAGGCCTATCGCAAAATACATCAGCCAAGAGCTGCAGTTTCAAAGAAAACTCCACATACCACTGAATAGCCTGTATTAACTGAAAGCAGAGGCAACAAGTGGATCATATATGACTGGGCAAGTTAATGAAGCAATCTTTTACAGTCAGCAGCTAGTGGAGACATCATCGTTCATTTGGAGTCCAGTAAGTCCAACATTCATGTTTTGACGTGGTCTCCACCAACTCCAGAAAAATATCAGACAGCTGAGCTGCTAAAGGGTCTCCAGCTTGTCACTCATTTTGTATTTTTTGCTGGCTGTGGCTTATTCCACAAAATGGCGAGGGGAGGGGAAAAAAAGTGCAGTACGGTTATCAAAATAATAATCTACTAAATTTTTTTCAGAAAAATAAGCAATTCCTGCAATATTTGTGCAATAATGTTGAACTTTTGGTTTTTTCCCCCCAGTTAAATCCTAGCATCTTCTGAAATCACGTGATTTCAGAAGATGCAGAGTCACTGCTCTTTATATGAAAATGATTAAATGGTTGACTGTTGCTGCTCTCACTCAGGGTCGGGGCTCAAATGCAAATGAAAAAACGTGCACATAATTGCCATCAACTACACATTAATTTGAAAAGAAGGAGTGAAGCCCTGTGGGCTCACTTACAATAGAATGGGCTGATCAGAAGTGATGACATTTCCCTGAATATGAAGGTTACACTTCATTGGCTGGCCTGTGGGAGGATGAGAAGACAAAATAAATAGATCATGATACATAAAATACCAATTACTAATGGCAGTGATGCTGAATACATCGAACGGGGCTATCCTTAATTTAACAAAAACTCAACAAAAAGCCATCTGACGTGTGCGTCCTTGCCCCTAGCACTCACCATCAAGGCAACGATTGTTGTACTTTCTGTACGCGCTCACAGCGTCCTCTTTACGGACAAACACCACTTCAGCCACTCCCACCTTCACCAGCCGCGCTCGCTTCAAGGCACCGCACACACAGAACAGTTCCTGTGCACGAATGGATGTGGAGCACAAATGCACTGAATGAGCCATCATAGGTACAACAGCACCAACAACGGAAAATTAATCATCGTGAAAAGCTTACATCAAATCAGTGTGTTGCACTCACCACTATATCCTCCTCAGTGACACGGGGATGCAGGTTGTTCACTGTTATTTTGGTTCCCTCCAAAGGACTGCAAGCAGGCTTGAAGGAGATGGGAAAAACACCTCAGGGCAAAGAATATCTTGTGAAAAATGCCCATTCAATAAGGATTGCAACTGTGGTGGGAAGGTGTGAAAAATACCTTAGCCTGACATCTCTTTTTCCTATAAAAAGGTTTACTGCTACTGTAATGATCGCCACACAAAACCCCTTGTTAACTCACCTATCAGGCACCAAAATTTTGTGTAAAGGGGAAAAAAAAAAAGAACAATACATTGAATGTTAATACAAGGGGGACCCCTGATGCAGGAGATCAGGTACCTGAGGTGGAGTAGGAGGTGTTGTGCTGGTTTCTGCTGTACTTTGCTGGAGAGTCCTGGACACTGGTTGCAAGGCTGCAGGGGAGGACCGTGTAGCAGCCATGCCAGGGTTGGGCCGTGTGGGAGCCACAGGGACTGGTGGACGTGGGGCTGTATAAGTATCATTTTTAACCACTTTGGTGATTGGAGCTGACATGGAGAATGTGGAGCCCATCGTACTAGCCTGAATAAAAGGAAGGAAAGTTGTAATATGCAACAATTTCACTGCGTGCTTCTATTCTGATATATGAGGTCAGGTGAGCTGCTGTGAAAGAGCTCTTACCCGTGACTGAAGCATATTGTTAGCAGTGGTGATCTTTATTTGTTTAGAGGGTGTGACATCATGCTCAGCTGAGATAGGCTGTGGGTAACAAAATAGACCGTCAGTACATAGCTTAGGCTCTAAAATGGAATAAAACTTCACCAAGAAATACTTTATGTTTAAGAATGCCAAGAAAAACAGGCGTACCTGTGAGGCAGCACGCATTCCACCCAACATCCCTGCTGGACGTTGCTGTAAAGAGAGCCGTCAAACATCATTTCAATAAAAATGTCAATATTCTTAAACACGTACACAGCAAAGTATAAGGACCTTGTCACTGATCTATCTTCACCTCACCTGGATGGTCTTGGTTATTTTGAAAGCTGTTGCAGCAGCAGGCTGTGTTTGTGTCCCTCCAATGCTCCTCTTCAGGCTCAGCCTGTCGCGAGCATCCATCATTCTTTTGTTATTATTGGTCAACTGAGGCGTAGTGCCATCCCTCCCACTCAGTCCTTGTACACTTGGGGCAAACTGCCTTGTATTTACACCAGCAAAACTGTTGTTGGTGTGTATCTGTATCTGCGGCACCAGTGTTGGACTCTGTAGCTGGTGTGTTGCAGCTGTCTTTTGTGTGGTCACGATAGGCACACTGAACAGATTCTGGCCCTGTTTGCGTGAATTTATCATCTGACGGGCATCCTGCACTCCTCCTGCGCCACCTCCCCTGCCACGAATTTTGAAGCGGGCATCTTTCTGCCCCAGCTTTTCTCTGGCATCTTTCACTTGAAAGCCTGAGGGGCACAGGAAGGTGATTGAGGGAGAATTTATTAAAACACAACAGAGGTGGATGAAATACTGAACGTCTGTATTTCACCACTAAAATATAGTCTTTACCTGAAATTAGGACAGTTATAACGTAAAATGTCACAATTACACAAATGAGCATATGTTAATAGCTACACAATAATGGTGGCCCTTACCCGTTGCTCCTCCAAGTCTCTGTCGTACATCATTCACCCCAATCTTCTGCCGGGCGTCAAAAGTCTTGCCAATCCCTCCTGCGCCTCGACCAAACATGGTTCTGATAAAAGAAATGCTTATCGTAATCAGTGTTACAAAGATAAAATGTACTTATAAATCCACTGTGCCCACTGTTAAGTAAATTTAATGTGGACGACATTTGTAGAGCTTGTCGCACTGAGGTTTAATACATGCACAGACAATAGGAGGAGTTGAAAACATGCTGTGCAGATGCCAACATACAGTTAGCTTTGGAGCCAGCAAAGCTACGTCTGATGAGGGACGAAATGGCAGCTCTACAACTAGGAAGACGTTGTATGTCCGGGAATTAATTTGCTATTCCAATCAATTTACATAGAAAAGAGAAGGGTGCGACTAAATACTTCACCTATCTCGTTCACAACATCGGACTATCGTTCTAATAGTTGCTAATGGCTAATGCTAACAGGTTAGCCCAGCGTTTCACAAGCGTTTGCTGCAAGCTCTAATAGGCTAATGTTAGCTTGCTTTAGCTAGCTTGATTAAAACAACTTTAAATTCTAATAAAGATTCACCAGATCGTACAAAACGTTTTCATATCCATAAATAGTTACCGATAAACAGCATACCATTAAATTTCTTACCGCTTAGCGGGTGCCTTAACGTTAATACCGCGTTGTCGTATCACTTCATCCAAAGAGACGTCTGCCATTTTCTCACTCTACCGCACAGCGCGTGCGCGAATGAAACATTCTAGCGAGAAGTACGGTCGCCGAGGAGCCCCATAAGGCCTAATGTCTCATGGAAAAGACTATTAATTTTGATTACTAATCAAATGATTATATATTTGTTACACCCCAAAAAAATAATCAAACGTAATGTTAAGAAGGAGAGGAGCCAGTTACGAAGAAAAAACGTGCTGTCTAGTTTCCATTTAAGGATCTGTGATCGATTGCTCTTGTCAAATGTGTAGATTGGAACCCATGAGCCTTTGCGCCAAATTTCACATAAAATACAGTGGGTTATGAAGAAAATATACATGATTAAAAGTTTTTAATCATTTGATACTTATAAGAGAATATTTTTCACAAAGTCAATTTTCCGATAACACGGAAATACATTATTGGAAACCAGCCTTGGTCGTCACTCTAATAGAGATGTTCTGTGCACTGTATCTTAAATTATTTGAAACTTACATTCTGTATGCCTTAAACTGATGAGTAAGGAAAATAACGATGCGGGGTGACGCCCGTGTCCTCGTTCATTATACGAGATCAATTTTTGAAAGGGGACAGGTCTGCTCGCTGAGGTGACTCATCTACTTTTTGAGATGCCTTGCGGGATTTGGATCTTCCCTGGAATCTCAACAATGTGAAAAATTCAAAACTGACATGGCTCTCTAATCTTATCACTTAAGAAAACCGACCCGTGACCAGACACAATTTTAAGCCGTCGAATGCGTTCGAAAGTCCATATCTTGACGAACTATTGTAACGCCACTTCTATCTACAGTTAGTATACCCAGAGTTATGATTACATAATGTATTTATTGTCACAAAAATAACACAATTTAATTTTGTGTATTTACCGTGAGGGAATTTTTTGTTTCCTTGTTTTAATTCTTGCAGTTTCGGATTTGACTCATTCTTTGATTTTAATTATTATTTCTTAGTTGCAATACCAGTGCAGTACCATGGGAAGCCGGATAACCATGCTGCGTGTAAGTAGTGACAGTAAACTCCAAGTCCCGTGATGCAGTGGGCACACGCAACTGGGTGCGCTGGCTGCCCTCGGACAGCTCACCACGCTGGCGCGTCATTGTTACTGCGGTCTCGCGGATCCGTAAGGGAAGAAATGGCTGCTGCGCTGTCCCGTGCCCTCAAACTACCCGGTAAGATGCACGACATGCATTTTTACTAGACAGACGAACCCAGGAACAGTGTCGAAGAAGATATCTCATATGATAAAAATCAACCATTGTTGCCCTGGAGTCGAGGGTCTCAGAGGAGTCTTTTTTGCATCTCCAAATGAAATGGAATTCATTCAATTTATCCACTGAGGTGCCATACATTTTTAATATATCTTCGGTGTTGTCAGTTATTTCAAAATTCTTTCTACATCGGACCATAAAAGAATGATATGGTTACTGAATTCGTTTGATGAAAAGCATGAGCCTCTATCACTGCGTCTCTGCTGGCTGCTGGAAGCTAATGATAACCGACACTAGCACAACACACGGAGCAAAGCAGCATAATAAACATTGCGTCACTTGCTGACGTCAGACCAGATATTGCTGTGACTTTCACAGGCAAACATTCTGTTTTAGTAGATAATTTGTCTGTCTCCGTAGGGAAGAAGGGTTCGCAGCTGGGTGAGTACGACCCTCTCACCCAAGCTGACAGTGAGGACGAGAGTGAGGAGGATGACCTCGTGCTCAATTACCCCCGAAACGGTCTCAGCAGGGACAGTTGCCTCGGAGGAAGTTCGTCAAAGCTCCGGGGTGGCAGATCTGGAAGGCTTGTGGCGGCAGAGGACGAGGCGCAGGAGGATGAGGATGAGTGGCGGGAACGTCTTCCAAGCAAATCCCAGCAGGACAAAGATGATGCGAAAGGCATGCAGTACTGGAGCCACGCAGCCAGGGACAGGGGGCTAGGGGAGGAAAGAGGGGGCCCTGGTTCTATGGGAGGCACGGGGCTGGGGATTCATGTTATAGATGCGGAAGATAAAAGGATGAGGATGAAGCATGCCATAAGAACATCCTTTTTCCTGGTACCTCTGGTCTGCGCCACATTGCTTGTGCTACTTTGTGCTTTCCTGATTCCATGCCAGAAGGGAGATCTGGCTAAGAGACCACAGTGGGAGAGAGCACTTGGAGATGGAGGTAAACAAAATTATGACATGATGGGTGCAGCTGCGTTCTCAGTAGCATGTCAATTATGACTTCTACAAAATGACACGCAGTCAAAGTCTAAACTAAAGACACGGAATGATATTAACCAGATTTTCAATGCGAATCCTTCATTGAAAGAAGCAACCTCTCCTTTGTTAATTTATAAAACCGGTTGCACCTCCAATGTGTTGATTTATTCAGACTCTTGAACCAGACACTGACTCAGCCTTTAATTATTCTCCTGTAATAACACGGGACCGTGAGCGGACTCCTCCCACCACACGTCCTGCTGCAGCACGCTCTATGAAAGAAGTAGCAAAGGCTTTCATGTCAGATTGTAGTTTAATCAACAAATGTGGTCAACCTCCTGCTACAACACCTGCTAGAGCACTAATATTCCCAGTCATTATCTTTCACTTTGTTCTCTTTCTCCATCCAGGTGTCACTCCACCCGCGCTGGCATTATGGGATATCGATGGTGATCAAGTGGATGACGTCCTAGTTGGCGTTACCGAATGGACCAACGACACTCATCTCACGCAAGGGAACAAAAGTATGTGAAATCTTTGAAATGGTGCAGCCAGTTAATCCTGAGGTGTTTCCACTCACCGCCTCCTTGTCATGTGCCTCAGTCCCCCTGTGCCTCTGTGAGGGCGTTAGGTTGGCTTAGCACAATGAATGGTCTTGAGTGGGAAGTGTTGGCATACCTCCATCCAAAGTGATCAAGTAGAGAAGTTTCAGGATCTTGTTTTGTCCTGAAGGAATCCTCTCCATCCTCTCTTTCAGAGTTGCCCGTGATTAGTGGTAGTCTTCTAGTCATCAACAAACACTTTGCTCTGTTGCCCAAACCGCATCCAGTCTTGAAGGTAGTTCCAACTGCATGTCGGTCTGTAGGATCAAAAATGAATAATTAAATAAAAAAGGATAGAAAGTACAGCGAAACCACTGAACCAAATCTGCAATCAGCCATTCCCAACAGCGATACAGTATCCCCATCAGATGTAAATAGCAAAGGTCATTATTGTTTACGATGATGGAGATAAGCACTCTTTTTCGAACTATGGACCGATTTCTCTCCTTCCACCATTCTTCAAAATATTAAAAAAAAAAAAAGTTTTCCAAATGGGAATCGTGTGTGAATCATAATATCAAAGTCAGTCGCGATATTGAAGCTGCACAAAAAGACATTCTCAAAGTAGATTTGTGACACGTACACTGTCCTTTCGTACTTCAGACCATTTCATGCTGCATGGAGGTTTGGGGGAATTCATGTAAAACCATCACATACCCACTTGGGTCTCGTTCCAGAATCACAAATCAAGCGACCAACTTTTCATAAATCCACAGGCCCTTAAATCCTCATCATCATCATCACGGGATCATCAACTAATACAAAGGCGAAGTATGAGCACCAGTGCGTACATGAAATGTGTTGATTTGAGATTTTTGGTTCGAGAATATACTCTGTGCTGAGTTCTGTTAGCGTCTTTCATTTCGCTTTCATGAAGGTAAAAAGTGCAGGTGCTATAAGCTCAGACTTCAGCCTTTACCTGTTCACTCCTGTTTCTCTTGGTTTGTTTTCAATGCCTCAAAAGCAATAAGTTATGTTTATTTATTGTTCACTTCCTTTTGTACGGGGTTTTGTTTCTTCGTTGTGAATATTATACGCAACCCAAGTTATATTAATGTGGATCATAAAAAAAACAACAACAACATTTTGGAGCGTGTTTTATCATTCTTGATGGAGGTATGCTAACACTTCCCATTCCCTACCCTCCATTTTTGCTAAGCTAACTAGCAGTCAGCTGGTCTCTGTTGGTCTCAGTGGACTAGCAAAAATTGTAATCCTCAAAAATGATAAACGTTCATGTAATCAGCAGCAGTGCAGCACCAGAGAAATAAAGATTTTATCGTCAGGTTTTTTCAGAAAAACCTCAGATTGTTTGCTGAAGTGTCATTGTCTTTTTCCGAATCGGTTGTTAACCAGCCGTGTGTCTTACATCTCCACACGCTGTGTTTGTCCCAGTTTATAGCGTGGTGGCTCTGTCTGCTGCCAGTGGCCAGGTGCTGTGGAGGAAAGTCATGCGAGAGTCTGTGATGTTCATCCAGTGTGGGCTCCAGTTCAGCTCCCAGACGGTACCTGTGTGTCTCCTCACTGGGAAATCAATCCTCATGGCTGTCAATGGCACCACAGGTAAGAAACCCCCCCCCCCCCCCCCCCATCGCTCTCCTTCCCCCTCTCAACCCCAACCGGTTGAGGCAGATGGCCGCCCGCTCTGAGCCTGGTTCCACCTGAGGCTTCTTCCTGTTAAAAGGGAGTTTTTTCTCGCCAAAATCACCGAGTGCTT
Organism: Aulostomus chinensis; assembly: GCF_037954235.1. Classification (NCBI taxonomy): domain Eukaryota; kingdom Metazoa; phylum Chordata; class Actinopteri; order Syngnathiformes; family Aulostomidae; genus Aulostomus; species Aulostomus chinensis. The sequence continues at coordinate 17,944,335 of NC_141337.1, read as the reverse complement.
GCTCGTGTAGGAATGTTGGGTCTCTTTCATTTGAACTAAAGAGTAAAGTTCTAGACCTGCTCTTTGTGTAAAGTGCCTTGAGGTGGCTTTTGTTGTGATTCAGCGCCATTTAAATAAAGATTGACTGTTAAAGACTGATTGGAAGTAAGCCAGTCAAGTTACACTGTCATCCCAGTGTCATTTTCACAAGCAACAAGTTTCACAAGGTTGCTGTAAAAGTTCCTCTATTGTCTATTGTTTGATTATTGTGAAGGATATTCAAAAGAAATGTTTCAACTGTAGCACTTGTCCCTGTGGTCTAAATGTCATTAAAGCAAGTCAACCTGAGCCTTTAAAACCAGGTCAAAGAGGTTTCCTTTCACCTTCCAGGGAAGAACTTGTGGTCCATTCTGCTTAAGAACATTGAATCCCAGGCAGTATTAATCCCAGACCTCCAGGGCGATTCAGTCCCAGATCTGCTCATAGCGACCCTGCCAGCAGATGAGGTAGTCCCACATGTACAAATTGTGGCAGTTTACATCACATTTGCATTTTGATACTTGTGAGTGAAGAAATTAATGAAGTAATTCTTTTCTGTTTAATGAAATCAGGCCGACGTCCAGACTAATGTTACCTCCAGTGTATGAAAGTTGTATAATTGTAAATGATCACAATGCCACATGTTTTTGACTTTTCATGCCGATAAGACATTGGCCTTTTCATTCACTGACTGCACACTTTGTTCCTCTGGATTCAGGTTCGGACTTTGGACCTCTCCCTGACCTTGATTTCTGGGTTGACTGGTGCAAATCTTGGACAATCGGTGCCCTTCAACCTTACTGGACAAGGAAAGCTGATTGGTCCCTTGCTGCATGAGACACAACAGGGGGCGTACTACATCTTGTTTGGACTAGGTGAAGAACTCCTTCAGCATTGTGTGATCCTAGCCATCACCAAGTCACAGTAAGCGTGTGTGCATGCTGGTCTACAGCTGGACTAATTCAATCTTCTTCAATACCGCATGTTTCCTCAGGTAATGTTGAGGCCGTCTCTCTGCGAGATATCTACATTCATGCCACTGGCAAATTGCCCTTGACCCAGGCACTGAGAAGGAAGGATCCAGGGTGGGAGGGACTCAAAACAACAAATTCTTCCTCCTACATACCCATTTACAGGTACGTTCCAGTGACGGGAATTTCTGGTTATGCTGTGCAGACGCCTCTTTGTCTGTTCATCAAAAACATCTAACATGTTGGCAGGGAGATGGCACAGCTGCTAAACCTGTGACAACAATGAAGCCAGAGCAGGAGGACCCATTGATTGAACAGTCTATTCCACATTTTTGAGCTACGGTGAACAACATCACCATTTGCTAGGCAGAGTAATCAGGCCTTACATTCACCAGCCATAATAAAAGGATATCCATTGACTAGTCAGGGCGGCACGGCTGTGCAGTGGTCAGCACTGTCGCCTCACAGCAAGAAGGTTCCGGGTTCAAGTCCTGGCTCCATCACAGGATCTTTCTGTGTGAGTCTGCATGTTCTCCCTGTTCCTGCGTGGGTTCTCTCTGGTACTCCAGCTTCCTCCCACAGTCCAAAGACATCAAGAGGGGACGAGGCTGATTGATACTCTAAATTGACTGTAGGTGTGACTGTGAGTGTGAATGGTTGTCTGTCTCTATGTGTTGGTCCTGTGATGGACTGGTGACCTGTCCAGGGTGATCCCTGCTTCTCACCTGAAGACTGCTGGGATAGGCTCCACCCCCCCGCGATCTTTAACAGGATAAGCTGAAGAAAATGGATGGATAGATTTACTAGTTAGTGTCATAATAACATTTATGTAATAGCTGCAATAATAAGTACATCATCTTACTAGCCACTGTAAACAGGAAATATATTTACTAGCCACAATAACAGAAACATTTACTAGCCCCAGCAAACAGAACATACATTTACCAGCCACAGTAAATGCAACATACATTAACCAGCCTCAAGTAAACTTGGCATATATATTTTTTGCCACAATAAACAAAACACATTTACTAGCCACAATAAACAGAAATACATTTATTATATATATTTAGCAGCTACAATCAAAGGATCAAACATTCCATAGCCAAAGTAAGCAGGTTATACATTTGGCAGCCAGATTAAACTTTAATGGCCACAATAAACAGGATGCACATTTACTAGCTAAATTGAACAGGCAGGATTTATGCATAATCCTCTTGATAGATGAAGACAAATAAGAGAAAACAGTAGGAAGGAGGAAAAAAACAACCTCTTGCCAGAGGTAATTACATGTCATGATCCTGCTTTCCAGGGGATCGGAGCATGTGGAGTTCCTGCTCCCTCTTGTGGCTGGTTTTAGCAATAACCACAACAGCTTGGACACTCTTTCCAACCTGAACTCCACCAAAAGTGACTGGGTGTTGGTATACGGACTCAGCAGAGTCTCAGTGCTCAAACAGCGGGACATAAGCAAAGAATGGACCTTCAACTCTGCTCCCATACACAGGTAAGACTTAGTGACTACTGAGAAGTTCACTTGCTGTTACATTCCTGCCAAGATTACACCCAAAACTGTTAAAGTAGAAATAGTCATGTACTAGTCTGAAAAATAGATGACTAAAAAAATACCTGATAAGTACGAGATGAAAAGGAGATTCCACTGCAGCTTTTTGACACGCTCAAATCATCACAATGTAAAAAGAAATCTTCCTTTGCCTGCCTGTCAAAGCCAACCAGCCCCAGGACACTTCAATGATGATGGAATCCTGGATCTTTTCCTCCAGCATTCAGCAAATGGCATCATGACGGTAATTCAAGTCTGTTTCAGAGCTCACATGCTGCGCAGACATGCAAGCTGTTGTGCTTCTGTTTCGTCAGTTACTCATGAACGTTTGCTCCTCAGCATTATGCATCTTTAACCGATGTGTGCTTGTGACTTGTTATCAGGCACAGATCATCGATGGGGTGAATAGGCACCTTCTTTGGACAGCAGAGTTTGTTAGCCCTGGTCTTGTTGTGGAGACCTCAGCAATCTCCACCTCGACTGGCCAATCAGCCTTCATTTTCTGGGCCAGCGAACCAATCAAAACACAGAAGAATATCACCAAGGCAACTGTGAGTCTGCCTAGAGATCATGCTCATTGAGCCAAATAACTGAAGTTAGTTTCTGGCCGAACACATAAAACAGAGAGCTGCTTTTTGCGAAACATGTGTGAAGCTTATTTTACGACATCATCTGTGAGTTCGAGTGATTTTTGTTTGTTTGTTTTAACTCTCCACATTCATGGTGTAGGTGGCACCAGGAGTTGCTGCAGCAGAGCCACTAATCAGGAAGCTGTTTCTGTTGCACCCTGTGTATCCCACAATCCTGCTGGAGCTCACCAGTACCACCGATACAGCCGTCGCGTCATCAGGTAAAGTGCAGCTGAAGAGTACAGCCCAGAAATATCTGCTTTGTTGAACAGAAACAACCGCTGACTTTGTGGTGACCAGACAGGCTAAAGAAGTGTACTTCTAGTGCTGCATCACATTTCCTGTCCAATATCTCCACTGTAGAATTACTCAGATCCTTTACTTCATTAGTATCAAAACAGCAGTGTAAAATACTTCATCACAAGTGCAAGTTTTGCATTAAAAATCCTAGTTATTAAACTGAATATTACTTAATGCAGCTTTGATTCACATTTGCGATGTATGACATCTGTTGATTGTTAACCCTCCGGAGTGAATGAGATCGTCCACGATCCCAAATACACGTTTTACAAAACATTCAATAACAGGAGAAGAGCAGCCAATAAGCAGATACGAAGTTTCTGCCAAAAGACTGCAAAAAGTGGGCTTTTTTTGTAGATAAAATTGTTAATAGTTTACCGTTTGTGTAATTGTCAGTACTTCTTTGTTCTACCTGAAAAGGAGGACAGCAGAAAACACTTCTCTGTTGTCAGAAGTGTTCATCCATATTTTACTTTATGTTTTAATAATTACTTTTGATTTAATTTCCATTTTTTTTTCTCTTGTATTACTGGTCATATTACTATTTGCAAAATCAATGACCCTCCTGTAGCATACTTCTTCTTATAGCCCAGTTTATCCTGAAAATAAAAAAGTATATTACATGATCATGCTTTACTGGGATGAGGTTTTGCGTGTATTTTTACACATAAAGTCCAGGCGCTCCAAAAAATATAAAAAATAGCAAAGCCCCCAGAGTTTGATATTGTATTGTATAATATTGAAGCATCTGTAAAAAGAATACAGTTGTAATATCCCCATAATTTCAAACTGTTACAATATTGTGAGCATTTTGCCCAACCGTTGTTAAAACAATAAAGCCAAGGACTTGTATTCGAAGTACTTTTGATTGGTATGCTAACACTCCCCTTTCATTACCATTCATTGTGCGAAGCGAAGCAGCAGTCAGCAGGTCTTTGTTGGTCTCAGGTCTCTAATGCACGAGCTGGGAGAGGTATTCGTATTCCTGTCTGGCTCTGCTGAGGATTGCAAATCGGCTGTTTCCCAGAAATTTGGTGCGTTTGGTTAAGAATCCATTCTAAAATGGTCGGTTGGTTGTATTTCAAAAGCTTGTAGTGTCATCCGTCGTGCGAAAAGTACATTTTAATGTCTCCCTTTGAGATGTAGCATAAATTGCAAATGCAGCTCAAAATTGTACTTAAGAACAATCCAAGTAATTCTTACGTGAAGATGCTAAATATGTCCTTTGTCCTGTTTGCTCCCTCTTCCTCTCTGACAGTGAGCTACCAGGAGCATCAGAAGGATGCCTCCTACATCACTGTGTCGTCACGGCCCACACCAGATTCAGTGCCGGGTGCTCGGATCATCAAGAGCATGAGCCTCCGAGCTGCTGTCACTAAAGCACAACTAGTCAGACTAGGGGAACGCAACAAGACCGCTGGAGCCATTAAACCAAGCACGTTTGAGGTCAACAAGTTCTTCAGACGTCTTGCCTTCAAACAGCAGGTGAGAAAGACAGCAATGAATGATCTCATAATGTTTTCATGGTATTGTTTTAAAGGCCGGTATGTCAGATCTGGTGACATCTAGAAGCTGAGATGAAGAGTCAGGAAAGAGAAAATAATGTTACAGTCTTATGTGCCTGGAGGTACTGAGGAAAGCACCTGATTCCCACGTGTTACCAGAGAGGATCACACAACTGGTTCTTAAACCCGTGAATATTCACTGTTATTGTTTGGTTTGTTATTGGGAGGAGCAGGTGCTTAATACAAGAATATACATGTAAACACCATTTCTTACCTTCGTCAACAAAAGCTGAAATAATCACATCAATCCTGTTGTAACTGTGGACGTCCAAAATCTGTTGGAAACTCAACTGTCGGGCAGCTTGGCCGTCTGCTGTGTCTGGACAAGTACTGTGATTTACTCTCAATAAAACTCACAGTCACGCCTCCGGTCAGTTTAGAGCATCAGTTAGGCGACACTTTAGTTGTGTATGTGACATTCTGTTTCTGGGAAGAAATTCTTTGAAGTCCTTGACAACGCTGAGCATACAACCAGAATACTTGTAACAATTTTGTACGAGATTTGTGTGATGCCTCATCTGTGTGTTTTTGTGTAGTGATTGCTGCAGTTGGACAAGAAGGACAACTAAAAGGAGAAGCTGTGGATCACTGCACTACGGAGGAATTCATTTGAAGCCGTTTACATCTCGTTAGGTACACTAAGTATGATTTTAAGTTCTGCTACTTGACACAGATTTGTTTTATATCTGTATGTTGTTCATTTTAAAGTAGTGATTTTATTTATTCATGTCTGAAGGGATTTTTTTTTTTTTTTTAATGTTTGAACTCACATTTAGGGATGTATTTAATATTTATTTGAACGTTTGGGGTTATTTGGAATTGATGGCAGCAGAGAAATTTTGCGAATTTACGTCTGATACTGAAGCACAAAAATGTTGATGAAAGAACGTGCAAATGTGTTTACGCTCTTCATCACTTACACAATCTTCCAAGGCCAGTTGTTTTGTTTTGCTTTTTTTTAAATGCAGTGTCAAATCCCACGCACTTGGTCAGGAACCACTAACAGAGTTTATCACCAAGCTAAGTGAGGCTGTAAATATTTAATGCTGTAAAGTATTTATTGATTTATCTGTCATATTTTATTGTTATTAAATCAACCACTTTTTTTTCCTCAACTGAAGAAGTTAAAGGTTCTGATATTCGATTGTGAGTTGCAACTTCCTATATTACAAGTTTGAAAATGGATTCTTGTATCTTGTGTTCATTCTATCTTTTCTATCAGTGCCTCGAGATTTTGCATGTATTGAAACTGTGCAGGAATCAGCGAATAGGAGAAAGAGAGGGAGGCCTGTGGTGCAGTGCGGAGGTCATCTTCACTTCCTCATGTAAAAGCACGAATATCACACTGTGAAAGAACCGTCAGTGAAAGTATGTAAATATCATCTGGAAAATTGATTAATTAAAAGTTCTTAATGCAGAAATGTCCAAAGTGATTGTTACATATCATTATATATATATATATATATATAAACAAGTTTTATTTTAATAAAATAGCTGCCATTTTTTTCTATTATTAAATGAGAAAATTGACTTATTTTCTGACATTATTTTGATGTCTTTGGACTGTGGGAGGAAGCTGGAGTACCAGAGAGAACCCACACAGGAACAGGGAGAACATGGAGACTCACACAGAAAGATCCCGTGCCCGAGCCGGGACTTGAATCCTGAACCTTCTTGCTGTGAGGCAACAGTGCTGACCTCTGCACCATCTTCCAGTGGAAGTCTTTGAGTCAATGTAGCTGCAGTATCGTTATGACACCGCTGGGCTTCGCTGTTGCAACTCCTACCACCTAAAATAGCTATTTTCCGCATTGCTGCCGCATCAAGCGTTGTTAACATGGCGTCGCACCTCGGTCGTTTGGCCAGGCTGTCGGCGTTGAGAATTAGCCGCTCCTCGCCACTACGCCCATCCAGCGGGCCGGGCAGGATGGTGAACTTTTGCCGGCAGGCCGTGACGACGGCCTCCGGTGCAGTTCTACCCAAACCCAAAAAGGTGAGCGTTGCTTTGAGGTGAGCTCAAGCTCGAGGGAGACTGAAAACAGGGTAATGGGAGGGGTGGCTCGTAAACCTGAACTTTCCCCGTAGGACGCCTCGTTGGTGATAAATATTTATTAGTTTTATAAGACTGATAAACATCTCTGCCGTTGTTTCTCACACAAAGTGTTGTGTAATAGTAGGTGAAACCCTGGAGTGGCCATAGATTTTTTTCTTTTTACTTTAAAGCTACAACATATTTGTCCCCACAATTATTTTGAGAGCACGAGCTATAACTTGTTACCTCGATTTTTTGCTTTGTTTTTTTTTTTTTTCCTCCACCTGAGCCACCATGTATAGTTTTTTATTTGTACAATTGTCTCAGTTTGTGGTTTCGAAATGCAACTTGCTCCTTAAATTTATTACGAACAAACAAATGTTGTGGCTTACATTTTTTGTTGTTGTATTCTTTCAGAAACAAAAACAGTTTCTCTATGGCCACTCCATGGCTCCGTAGAAGTCAAGCTGACAGGATTCTTGGCACGAACTAATCTAGTTGTTGCTATGGTGTGACCCTGGCGAGCAGACCTCCTTCGGCCTTATCCGTATTGCTCTGGTTGTGGTGCCCTTCTTGTACGTTGGGACTCGGATCAGCAAAAACTTCGCTGCGCTACTGGAGGAGCACGACATCTTCGTCCCCGAGGATGATGATGATGATGACTGATGGGCGACCAGGTACCACAACACACACACGCACACACACACACAAACACACGCTCAGTAATGAGTTTTTGCATCTGTGTTTGGGAGACTTGTGAAGTGTCACATGTGGATGCTGCATTCAGTGAAAGGAGGAATTATAAAAGTCTATTTCCCAAAAAAACGCTACACAACATTTCAAATTACCATTGCCTTAAACGATTAGATTTCAAATACGAACAGCCATTTCCCCACACTAAATTAGAGTGCAGCTCACTTTGAGGTCCACATTTGTGATCTTAGGATTTTGGGATCCATAATTTGAGACCTTTTGTGGCTTTGGGAGGGTAAAGCTGTGTCAGACACACAAGAAAACAGAGACTTAAAGGTGAACGCTCACATGTAAGGTTTTCCTTCCTCCGCAGGTCTGGGACGTCTGCTGGGACAAGCCTGAGCCTCTGAGCCTCTGAGCCATGGTGGTCCCCTCAGATGAATTCTCATATCGCCTCTGCCTGCACCAGATTCAGGGGTTTTACTGTAGTTGACTGGTGGAAGATTGTCAGAGGCTGTTTGTATTGTGCCGTTTTTGCATGCACTAATATAGTCTCAATACAAGAGAGCGCAACTGTAAAACGCGGCACATAATCAGTGGACTTTGGGTAAAAGTCTGCAGCGTTTTTCGCCCTCATAAGTCAGACATACAATAGTAAAAGAAGGTGTAATATTGGCGTTAGGATCTACTTTCACACACAATGCTGCCTTGAATGAAGCACCAATTAACTTATCAGCAGACGCATTTATAAACACACAAGTGGGCCTTAAAATGAAATACCACTTAGTAGTTTTTACATTCCCTCAAAATCTCAAATTATAGCTGAGATGTTGGCTTGAAAAAAATGCTATGTTTAAGTGGTTTTCTCTCCTTACAGTACTGATCTATGTGGAATGTTTACATTTTGTGGTTTAACTCTTTTAAAGAGCTATAATTCTGAATAAAAGAAACAATCAGGAGTGTGTGGTATTTATGTATTTACAGGAAAGAGGAATATCAGTCACACTGGACATGAGCAAAAAAGTTGGTCGACGGTAAACAAAGTTCATGGGTCATGACCCTGGTAGAATTTAGACATGAAGTCGGTGGGACGAGGAGTCTCAGTCTCATGGAAGTAACGCATGATGTGAGTCTTCTGCTTCCAGATGTGGATGGTTTCCTGGAGTTCCATTTTCCCCTGGGGGATGAAGAACACGCTCGATCTTCATACATACTCCAGTAGAAGAAAAAAAATAAGGAGAATAATGCAACATGCAAGTTCATTCAACAATGACGCAGCCTGATTTTAAGACAAGACCTCACAATTACGTTACTCACCTTAATGACTAACATATCGATGACACGGGGGTCGTTGACATGTTTGTTCTGATCGAACATCTCCCTCACTTTGCCTCTTCCCTGTTGTGTTGTGATATCCAGCTGATACATTGTCACTAAAGACATCGAGAGACAGAGACAAGATCTACGTCCGTTTCCGCCTCACCTTCGCCCTCAAGTTTTCTCTTAAGAGAACTCGTAATGTGGGCCACAAGCGGAAAACATGAAGTGCGCCTCTAAGTGTAGAATTATGAGATCGACAGCAATCTTGATGCAAACACTGATAAAGAATAATGTTACTCTTAAAACCCAAACAAACTTAGCGACAATCGCAGGTAATGAACGCTAGCACTTCAATGTTTTCTCATTCAGCCATGTCATGACAATACAAACATTTGGGTTTAGTATCTATATAAATACAAGCTTACACAAGTAAGAACAGCCATAGTGTGACACGAGCAAGATAAGTTCGAGTGTGTGGTTCGGTTACTGCTTGTTAGCTTGCCATTATGCTAAACCTCCACATACACACGACCTTGACGCTCAGTGGTGTGTTTCGGAGCCTTCACAAGGCCTGGAGGACCGACATACCTGTGTTCGGAACCTCACGGTACCAAGCCCGGTATAGCTCCCGGACCCTGCGTTTAGCTTCGTCCAAGTCTCGGCTAAAGATCGGTTTTACCACTTTTACAGCACCAGCCGCTGTCCGGGCCGCTGATGTGGACGCCATGATTGCTGCTGCCGATCGTTTGCTTCCGGTTTTTACTTCTTCGATTGTGTCACCATGGCGATGAACACAAAGATGCCACCTACAGGTCTGGCTGCTCGTGGTCACAGGTTCATGAAAGCCCGGCAACGACCGTAGACTAACTGCTGCTCAAGAGTGTCACATTGCATTTTTCATAATTTTACCATGATTTTTTTTTTGTTGCAAACACTTGACATCATATTGTCACGCTTTATCTTTGAATAGATTATTAAAAGATGTGTAGATTTTCTGTTAATGTAACACACAAATATTAGCAAGAGATGGTTATGAGTGGCGGCATCGGTGAAATTAAGTGTCAGAAAGGTGTTTCTCATTTTATTGATTGCAAAATGTGTTTAACTTACATGATACAGGATCTACAGTACATTAAATAGTTTTTTTTCAAAAGGCAGGTAGATAAGTCATTTTATCACAATACATACGATCAATTAAAAAAAAAAAAATTGGCTCATCAATGCAACACCTGTCCTTGGCTGTGGTGACAACACACTCAGGCCAGAGATGATCAGGGAAGGTTTTTCCTGCTTTTCAGTCACGGTTTGAAAACATCTGTGATATCGGACCACATTCACTCAACAGCAAAGCAAGCAAAGAAAGTTGAGCCTGAATGTGCAAATACACAATCATAACCAACTTGCTGTTGCATCATGATGTTGTTCATAAGAAAGACTTGCTCTCTGATCCCAGTTGGTTTTTGTTTTTGTTTCTTTTAACTTTCCCTATTTACTTAGAAATCACTACTTAGGTACAAATGTTTCAAGGTAAAAAAAAAAAAAAAATTACAGCAAAAATGATAAACTCCCATTTCAGAAGCAATGTGAGCCTATTTCATAACAAGCTACATGACACAGAAAACTAAGATGACAGTAGATCTTCTATGATGGGGATTTCCGCTGTCTCACGATGCCAACACAAAGACAAGCAGAGGTTTAGCCAATAAATGCTGATACAATTTTATCTACAATACCTGACAATTAAAAAAAACAACATTCTTTCAACTAATGTTCCAGTTTTTAGACCAAAATGTGCATTCACACATGCTTGCACTCACAACAGCTAAAAGCAACAACAACAACTGAAAAGTGCAGTTTTACAGAGCAGAACTGAAGCCCGTTGTAATGGGCAGCTACTCTAAGCTGCTTGTTGGCAGAATGACTAAGGCACTATCATGGTCCGCTCACAGCTAGAATCACACAGCCCATCATGTCTGCTGTATCTCTCTTCTACTCAGTTTCCATGGCACCTGCAAAACCAAAACCAATTCCAACCGTCAACAAAGATCACTGCAGTGTGTGCGACTGTAGAACATCAATCCACACCTATGCAGGGGTCCCAGCAGCAGGCTCTCAGTGGTCCAGGCTGTTGCCCAGCTTCTGCCCCTCCTGCAGAGCAGCCATGGCGAGCCTCAAGTGCTCCTTGAGACTCTGGATCTCCCGCTCGCTGCGACCCTTTATCCCACTCAGCTCCTCGTGCAGCTCCGTGTATCGCTCACAAGCCAGACGTCTTTCCTGCAGAGAAGAGCATGTGGACACTTAGAGGGAAATTCTGGTAGTTTTTAAACTGAACACTATTTTCACATGTTTGGAGGTTAGTAGAAAAAAAAGAAAACTGTAAGGGCACCTACTGTAGAAATCCCCAATAAGGGAAAATACACAAAAATAGGACGGTGCACTAACCAAGTTTGTCAGTGGAAAGACAATTTGAACAGCATTTGGCATGTGATGGCATCACGTTTGGCTGAGTGAGTTCAACTTTTGAGCTTGTGATGGCCGCAGTAATGACAACTTGATGCTACACAACACTGGGCTGTTCATTCTTGTGGCCAAAAAATAAAATGGAAGACACAGCTGGGAACAGAGGTGTGTAGACAAACTATCAACTGAGTAAGTGAGATTTCAGTCATATGTTGGACAGCATTTTCTCAATGATGTTGTCACACTCGAATAACAATCCAAACCTGTTCAAGATCACTTTCACTGGACGTACTGGATGTGGATAGTCGCCTCATGTGCTGGTCACATCCATCTACCTGTTGCCGACCTTGGCATCTCACTCAATATTGGAACATTTCAGCTATTTCTTTGTCCCAATAAATTTCAACAAAAATTGGAATTTCGCAATAAGTTAGAGCGCTGTGAGCTGAAGCAGTCTCATATCAGCAGTCTTTCAACAAAGCAACAGAATCTGTTCAGTGTTAGGCATTTATTCTCATCCTTAGCCAACTTTTTAGATCCATCCCAAGTTTTTTTTTCTCGACATAGCTGAAAAATGACATGTGTTTGCATTGTTTCACTGTTTTCAACACAAGCCAGAGAACCTTAGGAATGTGCTGCTCTGCATTTTCTGAAAGCTTACAGGCAGTGAGACACTTAACAAAGACCTTGTTCAAATTCAAATATGAACATTCCCCGATATTCATGTAACAGTTTGTAGGGTTCCCACAAAACTATGTATCCTTGCACAAACACAACACACACCCACGCACGCACGCACGCACGCACACACACGGTACCGTGTTAAGAAACTGCAGTTCATTTCTTAGACAGCTGATCTCCTTGTGTAAGTACTCGATCTCATTTTCTTTCACCCTGAGGAGGACCTGGGGGAAAAAACAACAGTGTGGTTTTGAGTTGCTGCCAAACAAAACACAACACATCATCTGTCCTCATAATGGGAGTTGGAGTCCACCACAACACATGGAGCTTGTATTCTGGCTGATTTATGATTGAGAGGAGAGCATTTTCTCTATGATTCATACAGAATGTAACCTGGTCCTGTGGCCAACTGTCATGACGTTCCCTTTGTATGCTGCAAACTCTAGCAAAGGTTTAGAAGGAAGACGCAGCATAAGTGAAACCATTTTTGCGACTTTGGGTTTTTACTTTGTAATGCCAGTGTGAGGCTGGGTGACGTGCAACTGCGGTTCTCTACTGCTGAGACTGAACTGCATCTCAAAGCTAGGACCTCAACCATTAGGTGACCCTTGACTACAACTCATGTGGACAATACCGTAACTGTTACTGAGTTCCTTTACACCTGTGATGTGTCCTCGCGTACCTCGCGTAAGGACATGATGCCAGTTGATTGACAGTGGCTGAAGAATATCAAAAAGATTCCTGGAACTGAATACCTACAGTTCTATGAGGGTCAGTTAAAATAAATGACATACAGATATACTGTGGGCTCCCTGACAACCACGATTTAAATCAAATGTTTAAGCCATATTTCACACAAGAACAGTTTTTTGCTTTTCAAACACATTTCCCTCCTGATCTGCATCATCCCTTAGTGACTCCAGAATGTAGGGATCCAGCCACTTTTATTTTGCTTGTTGCTGATGGCACCTGACAGCTAACAACAGGTTTAAGTAAAGAATATATGAGCCTTTACCTCTAATTCACAGGAAGTGCCATCTTTGTTGCCCTCTGAACCCTGATCTGAAGTAGAAGATCTCATACGGCCAATCTCCTCTGTCAAACGGGCCTTCAAGTCCTAAAGAGAGCATTTTGTCTCAATTATTCTTCATTTTTATTGCACCAACATAAAATGACTTTTGAGGTTTCATACTGCAAAACAATACATTCATGTATTTTAAGAATTACATCAGCCAGGACATTATAAATGAGGATGATCTCTTTCATCTTGTGCGTCACTTCTCAAATCCCTTGAGAACTCACCTGGTTCTCTCTTCTCAGCTGCTCCAGATCTCTCTCCTTCCGACTGATCTCTCTCTCTCTGTCAGCATTGTTTTGCTCCGCTCTGTTGAGTTCCAGACACTTTTGGGAGTAGCGCTCCGACAGTCCGGCCAGCTCTCTCTGTAAGGCCTGACTCTCGGCCCTGCAGAAACACAATGACACTATGTAAACTGTGCTCATATTGAGCCCCGAGTGAACTTAACTGGAGACACAACATCTCATGCCAGCTGGTATATCCTTCCACTTGATTTTTGTTTTACCACAAGAGCGGCAAAACTGATAGTGACAAGACACAATATAGACATGAATATGTAGATAGAATATAAAATGATTGAGTTCACAACTGGAAGTCATCACAGGACTGCTCTGGTGGAATGACGATTTCTTGTACGTCATGCACAATCAACTTTGGAACACCACCTACTTCAACCTATTGAGCACTTCCTTTCCACTAACTAGAGAGTATGAGTTACTTTTAAAATTAAAGATGTACTAATAAAGTATAAGACTGTTTTTTTTTCCCATTTTAAACAGGCAAGTATTTCCGACTGTGGCTTTACAACATCTAACTGCTCATACCATTAACCACAAAAATAAGGAAGAGAATGCAGAGGGTGAAAATTGCAGGGTAAGTGACAATGATTAAGTCCTAAAATGCAGGTTCCAGTAGCAGCCAGTGAGACGGCGTTGTGCGAGAGGCTTTGTGACGCTTACAAAAGAAAACTAATCCACGGCTTAATTCTTGGACATTCCTTTAGCGGCTGGCAAGAGCCAGCAGCCACTGTGGTAAGGACATTGCTCAGACAAGGAACTCTGGATGGCTCTATGTCTGCAAACTCAGAAAGAATATTTGTGGTCAAATGGCTGCAGTTTAAAGGCAAAAGAAGAAAGCAACTTTGGACTCCACTGGATGGAACTGCTCTTTGCAAAGCAGTGTGCTGTAGGACTGCTCACAAGAACCTTTACATAGAGAGGAATACCCCACTTTCCCAGGTTTGCACAGGACAAGGGTGCTTGTAAAAAAAGTATGAAAGTTGCACTAACGACATGAACGTGAATTGAACTCTCTTTTAAACATTTAATTACACTACTTGTCTATAAATATTTTTTCTAAAAATGGGGATGTTGAACCAATTGTTCACAAAAAAGTATTATGCCTTCCAAGTACTCACAAATAGGTGTCTTGAGTTCACCACTGCATCACTTCCTCATGACTCTTGTATATATCGGGTGATGTGCTTGAGAGTTTGTAAATGAATGTTTTGGGATATTTTTGCAAAAAAAAAAAAGGTTTCATCCTAGCTAGCAGAATGACTGTTATTGCCATCTCAAGTTGATATGAAGCATCTTACTGCTGTTGGGCTCGCAAACTCTGTGCGTCTAACACGCCACTGCTCAGTCTCTTGACTTTCTCCACCTCTCTCTCCATTTCTTCTTTGTGCTTCTTCTTCAATGCTTCCATCACTGAAACAAAACAACACAAATATGATGGCACATCTAAATGACCTACTAGATACGGATCGGCACACTCAGGTTTTTCCTGGAGGTTAATAGAGACAAAGAACAGCTCATGAGAAAAAAAAAAACCTGTAATATAACAAACAGCACTGCAGTAGCGTGGGAAGTAGAATGATTACAATTTAGTAGATTTGTACTAAAGTGTCAAACACTCCCATCATAGAATCATCTCACATACAATTTTGTCTATCTACACATTTGTGCTGTTCTTACACACTTTGGAAAGCTGACCTCTTGCAGTGTCCTGAGTGTCCTCCAGCAGCAGCCTGTCCTTCTCCAACTCTAGCTCCTGGATCTGGCGGTCGTGCTGTCTCTGCAGTTCCTCCAGCGCTTGCCTATGAGCCCGTTCCATGGCTACCAGGCTGCGGCTGCAGGGGGCCTCAAGGCCACAGCCGCTCCGCACACCACCTCCACCCCTGCCACCCCCTCCTCCTCTCTCTGCATGTTGTAGTTGCTCCAGTTGTTGCCTCAGTGACGCCACCTGAGAACAGACAAAGATGGAGGTAAAGCCCACTGAGAGACAGAAGCTGATTGGCATGCTGACAACATATGGTACTGAGTCAAAAAAAACAACAACAAACCAACCACAACAACACAACACACAGAACCAACAACAGATAGCAGATGTAGCAGTGTTTTCCACCTCATTATCTGTTTTCTTCTCTAATTATCATCTTCTGGGTTTAATTTTATATTCTGACAGGAAAACACTGCTGAGGAGCAGAGACAAGATAGAAGAGCAGTGAGTTGAGTGTTAGAAGTCAGCGGAAGGAATTTTACTTCATCTAAGTTGATGAAGGGTTAATTTGCATGTTATCTGATTTGCAAATTGGAAAATCATCTCCACGCACTACCTCCCTCTGCAGCGCCTCATTGGCTGAATGGCTGGAAGTCCGTGATGCCGTTGTTGGTACGGAGCTCATCTCCTTTAGAGGCATGCGTTCAAACTCCGCCCACTTCTTCTCGATTTCATCCTCCATGCGTAGCCTTTGATTCATCCCTACACCAGTGCCCTTCCTGGACAGTACCGCCTCCCACTGGCTGCTTGTGGCGTCTCTGGTCCTGTCTTCCTGCCACAGGCTCTGTTCCCGCCCCTGCCCCTCACCTGCCTCTCTCTGAGAGGCTGGGAGGGAACTGGAAGGGGCAGGAACAGGGGACAACTCCACATAGTCAAACCTACGCTGAGCTGAGGTGCCCGAGGGAGGACCGTCCAACTGAACATCAGTATGACGTGATGATGGGCGACGGTGGGACAGTGGGAAGCGGGTGTGGGAGTTTTCTTTGTCACTGCTACTATCAGGCAATCTAGAGAGCATGTAGGATGAAATGTAGATATGCTCGGGGTTAAACATAAATCACAGCATCATAAACCCAACTTGTAATTGATCAATCACAATCTCATCATGTTGATGAAATAATGAATACAACAGAATACAATGCCTCAACAGGAAACAACTGCTACCTAACTCTTACATTTAACATCATCAGGCCTCAGTCATGAAATGCTCTTCTGCACAAATTTGTTCTCACAGTAAAGCCTGATGTTTAACTCCTTACACCTGACAGCTATTTGTGTTCCTCTAGTAACTTTCAAAAGTTACAAGAGGAACATGATATATGTTAGGAGCAAGGAAGCACAAATAACCAGCATGCTTTGCTTCCTATATAAAAGAAAAAATAAAGGGCTAAAAAGGTCCTGTAGCGTGCAAGAGGAAATTTGTTAAATGTTAGTAAGCAATTCAAATCCTGTAGAATTACGTACGCAACCTCCGTAGATGCTATACATTAAAGGAAAATTCTGGTAGTTATCAACCCCAGCCCCAATTATCTTTCTGTCTGGCGGTCTGTTTTGGGAAGGCCACGGGGAATTAAATGTCTTGTTCCACACTGATGGCACTAAAAGTGTTTCTTTGTGCCTCTGGACAGGATCAGACTGTTATTTTCAATGTGTCAGCACCACTGAAAGATCACTACAGTTTCACTTTGTATAGCAGGGTTGTGGGGAGGTGTGTTTTGATGTGGAAGCCACACTGAAACATCAGAGCAGAGCATTTTTAGTCCCAGCATTTTGCTCATGCCAGTCAAAGCTGTCTGTTAGGGCTGCACAATGAATCAACATGAATTGCAAATCAACATATAGCCTTACACAGTTTTCAAAGTGCAGGAAGGCACAATAAAAGTTCAATGCAAATTGACTGTGATATATTAAATATTTGGGTGCTCCAAAAATGTCCTGTCAACACAACGTACAGACTTAAGAAAAAAAACCTTTGCATGACAGAGAACCCCAACAAAAATCCGACCATAATACTTTTAATGGGTTTTTCAATAATCATGAGGATACTGAGCTTGAATGAACATTCCCACCTACACTGAAAATCATATTGCTATCAGTATATAACATATAATATCTATATAATTGCAATTACATATTTTTCAAAAAATTCTGCAGCCCTACCTACCTTTCTCTTCATGATCACACGAAACACAAATGCAAGCTAATATTAATAAGCAGGGTAATTAAATTACTCTTCAGGAGCACTTTCAAAGAACAAAGGGCTGTCTGAATATGAGGCATCAAAAATGTTGCAAATAAATCCTCCAGGTACACAGACGCTGATTTTTTTGAGATGGATATTTTTAGGTGGATTGTAACTTTTTACTGCGGACCTTATCCTCAGCTGTATAATATTGAGCTTCTGTTGTTCTGGGCTCTCTGTGCACTGAGCCATGCATGGCTACCTCATACAATCTCACTTCAACATATCCAGAAAATCCCTTTTTGATGATATGATGATAAAAACGCTAGCAATTACTGTGTGAGGTCTGGAGAGCTGCTGGGTCGGATGGACTTCTTTAAAACTTCGATCCAATTCCTCCTGATTCCAGCTGTCATGGCAGAGAGTGTGAACACAGCTTCACGTGTCTGGAGCACAAAAGACAAACAAGGTTCAGGACACACAAAGTATGACAGAAGGAGGACAAGACAGAGGCGGATGAAATACGAGACAAATCCTGATAACACACCAAGGTGCAAAAAAGCAGGTGTGGTTACTGTTAATAAGGACACAAAGTGAAGAATACAAACCATGTCTCGATGACAACATGAACCAGTGACAGAGACCCTCACCTGTATCTGAAAGCCATAGTTCTTCTCCACATCAAACTCAGACACCCTGACACAAGATTTTAGGTCAATCTCGCCATCCAAGTCATCTTTCTGTACAGAAAAAAATCCAAAACAATTTAAACATTTCACATTTCTCTTCCCCCGTTATTAATCTAATGATGCGCTCATGCCAAAAATTAACCAGATTATTAAAAACTTAATGTCACAGAAGTCACAAAAATCACCAAGCCTAACACATGAAAAACAAACAGCAATGTACCTCCTCTGCACTCGAGTCTCTGTAGTATTTCAGCCCGGCATCAGTCAAAACAAACCAATGCTTCTTCCACTACAGAAACACAGAAGATATTAATTAATCAAAGATCAAAATCAGCAACAAATCTATCAATGTAATGCATGGACAACATCAGAGGATGTAACATCAGATGGAGCACTACTGGCATCTGATCATTTTAACTGTCAAACATCACAGTGACTACAAAGAGCAAATATTAAACTGCAGACCTCCAGCTGTAGTTGTGATTCCTTCTAGCTCTTCAGGAGCCTTTTAAATTTACATTGAAACACTTACATTGAAATAAAATAATTCAGACAATATCTCAAAAAAGTTTTTATGTTTGAGGGAGATGGGGAAGTTTATGTACATCCACTCATACCTCTGATAACAAAATTTACTGTACATCATGCATACCACGGCAGAACCTGCCCAGTTCCAACTAAGCAATGAAAAGTGATTGAGGCATTCAAAGTGAGGAAACACCTGTGGCCCCTCAGGCCATCATACGGTGATAACACAGACCATCTGCCGCAATTGCTTTACGTACAACCTTTCCCTGTAGGAACATGGGATAAAAGGAAGAGCTGAAGATGGCACATGACTTCTGAGTGAAGTATTCCACTTTACCTCTCCACTTTCATCTAGTTTTGACATCCATCCCTTCTTGAAGTTCAGGAGGTCAGGCTGTGAGGCAGAGAGGACACAGAGTCATGTTCACTGACCTTCATTTGAATGTCAGTGAATGGATGTTTGAAGTCTGTGTTTCATTTGTGAATCAAGGCTATTGTGGGCAAACATAAAAACCAAAACTGAAAGGGGAAGAGAACAAAGAGAGAAAACAAATGCGACAGATGTTACCAATAGAAAAAGGACACAGAAATTTTACATGGATACATAAACACACACCCATATACATATGGGTGCGCGCGTGTGTGTGTGTGTGCGTGTGTATATATATATGTGTGATTAATGACAGAAAAACCATTACATGCAGCATTTTGGAATGTTCATTTTTTGCACTTGTGGATTGTAAATATACAATCAAAAACACTTAATATTTATGTGAAAGGGTGAGGTGCAAATGCAAACTGGTACATCGCATTACATAAATAAAAGAAAGGCGAGGGTTGTATAGTCTGAAGTGTGAAAATAACAGGAAACAATAAGTAAGCCTGTACTAGGTAAGGAAAAAAAATCTGAAAACTATTAGCTCACCTAGAAAAAAAGACAAAGCTTTTTTCACTATTTTAAATCTGCCCCCCAAATCTAATAGCTTCCTCCTTGCCCCTTGTTCCTATAGTTCTTCCTATCCTTGTTCTGCTAACGGACAAATAATAAAAAAAAGAAAACCTCCTTTGGGAAGATAACAGCAGGAAGATTAGGATTGCACATCCTTAAAAGGATATTTTTTGCTGAAAAAAATACTCAGTTGTCTCATACCATTGTGTTGTGCAAAAGAGCTGCGGTTCTGGTCTGATGTCTCTCTCTCTCTCTGCTGCTGTGAGTCACGGTGTACCAGTCCTACTACAGGGCTGTGCCAGGGCTCACAGTGCCTGGAGTTACAGTATGGTACATAACTAACCGTCTTGCTCCAGAGCTCCTCAAACTGGTGAAACTGAAGAAACCTAAATCAACCAGCAATTACAGTGTTTCATCTTAAGCTTGTGCTAAGGAAGTTAGCATTTCCTTGTTTCTTAAAAATAGTTGTGGAAACTCCACCGTTCTAGTAATATGCTGCCTCTTCTTGATAGTGGCATATGAAGCATCAACTTCTTCTCATCAACACCAGAAGGAACTGTTAAGCCACTTCCAAGAGTTAGTCTGTTGCACTTTAGACACGATGACAGGAAGAGGAAAACATGCACTAGGTACCTAAAGATGAGGTGATCCCTGATTAAGCTTGGGCAACTTTTTCCACCGCGCATTCCTCACTTTGCTTATCTCTCTCCCACTAGTCCGAACATTCCTCACTTGTAAGTCTCTGAATTCTGTATTCACCTGGCATCTCAATCACATCACTTTTTTTAATCTCTAATGCAAAAACCTTACTGTTTATTGATCTTTCAGCATTATTTTGTTCTTTTTGTGTTAAATCCTCCAATGTAGATTATCTGTCTTTTCATCAAGGCCAAAGTAGCGCTCACTGTTCTCTGTATGTATATGTGCCGGGTTATTTACATTATGTAACACACAATATCATCATGTCAACAGCATCAGCTAAAATTAATACTCAGCTAACACTAACTCAGAGCTAACACAAGTATGAACTTATTTGACTGAATTTTACAAGCAGCTGATGATTAAAGAGTAATTTTCAAACAGCTATTTTGATTTTATATGTAAAGATCCAATAAAATGTATTATATATATATATATATATATATATATACATACATACATACACATATATTATTCATACAGCCCAAAAAAAATCAAGACTGAAAATTTGCCTCAGAAGGCTTTAAACTCTACACACAATGTAACATCCTCTGTCTTTCGTCTTTTGACAAGTGACAGAAACTTATTGAAAAATCCTTTTTTTTTTTTACAAGGAGAAAAAGAGCATCCCCATGATGATAAAGAACTTCTGGAACAAGATGCGATTTCTAACATTATAAATCAATCATAATTGGCAAATACATGCCCATCAGCAGGGTCTGGTCACAGTTACACAGAAAAAGCAGCCTGCTGTCATGCGCCCTTAGACCAGTGACCCTACTGAAAAGGTCAAGAGAAAGGAAGAAGAGGGTCACCCACTGGAAACAGTTGGACACAACTTCCAGACTTGCTGATTCCTTTCTCATTCATAACAGACCGGTATTGTCTGGTGTACCTAACCTTTTCCTTCTGCCATATTACAGCATGTATTGTTCTCTATATTTGTAAGGGTTGAGTCAACTCGTTGCCTCCTTGAACATTGGGTTTCATTATATATTCATAACATGGCTGATGCCACAGCTGGTTGAAAGAGACATCTGGGTTGTTTTATTCAAATATTTGCAAGGGTATTCTCAAGTGTGTCAACCAGGAGCGTGTGTCACAGTTGGCTGCCAAACCTGACACTTCCAGCCCAAGCTACTGTTAATGGCTGCTACTGTGAGAGGCACATGGTAAACACACGAAACCTCAACACACCTGGTAACCACCAAAACCTTTAACTCAGGCACATATGTAGAAATCAGCATGGCTACAGAGACAATCCAACAGGATATTCAATTTCAGCTCGCAGTAGAATGGAGACATAAATCACTCTCTTACCCTGTACACACCCCTCGACTCCAACTCACACTGGCCAGGACTTGCCATGAAGGCTAACTGACTTTAGTTCCAACGTTTGAATAAACCCAACGAATAACGCCTACACGAGCGTCGGAGTTCATATTAGATATATTCTATACAGGGTGAAGTGGAAGGCACACAAAAAAAAAAAACAGTTTAAGGGTACTTACCGTCATGTTAACAGGGTCCGGTTAAGGTTCGAATAAAGACCAAAGAAAAGTACCGTTAGCTCGTGCAAAGTAACTTCTTCCTCAAGCGCAGACCAACTACAAAACTCGGAGAAAGCTATCCATCAACAACTTCAGCTTCTTTCAGAACACCGTCGTTACGTGAAGAGAGATAAACCCCGCCATCCATATGACTGTTAAAACCGAGAGAACCGCCGACAGCGGCAGCACACTCCCCGTCCAGCCCCGAGCAGGAAGTGCCTTCACTTGGCTAAACACGGAGAAGAAACCGGCAGTATATTGAGTCCGGTAACTTCACAACTTTCTGTCAACATATGACCTGCTAATGAGCCTCTCTCTCTGCCTTGTCTGCCACTTCCTGGGCGGGTCCGCGGAGACGGTTTGAGAAAACAAACCGAGCCTACCTAACCGCACGGTGACAGGCTGCTCGACATCCGGGAACCTTTAGGGGCTCGGGGAATCTGGTGGGGTCCCCAGGAACGCGAGGAATACGGAGTTGCCTTCATTTACAGTAGAACATGTGTTAAATCTCATAGCTTCGCACTTTTGATAATCCTATTTTCAAGATAACGAAACAATTTTAATACCTTTGTTTCCTTTCTAATAATCCGTAGGGGTTGCAAACATACTGCCCCCCCCCCTCCCCTCCCCTCCAAAATCCTCTCTTAGTAGCTGTTGGTTTCAGTCCAGGAATTTCAACACATGCCCCAGCAGACCACAATTGACAAAGCTCAGTCAGTCTTATGAAATGCCTGCAGTGAGTAGGTGAAGTCTAAAGACTCAGCCAGTTGATAAAGAAGAATTTCAAACTATAGATGAGCTGGCAGTTAGAAATACCATGGTTGTAAAAATACTGCCATTATAGACAGGATCTGTGAGAACACTGGGCAGATTGCTAGCTTTTCTAGCATGTGCTTAATTAAAAGATGATGTATATAGAAGCATCAGATTTTATTGTCCCTAGAGGAATATTTTGTTCACAGGTCTGTACATACAATAAAGCTCAGTATTTACAGCATGAGAGAAAGTGGATACATAGCAACACACGCATAGTAAGAGATACAGTATACCACATACCTGTATTTGCTCTGATCTGTGAGGACTACCTTTCCAAGAAGTGGTCTCATCTGCTGTGGAACTGCATGACCTCTGAAAAGCAACAGCTAGTAGTTATGAGGATGAGGAGCATTCATGTCTGAGAGAACCCATAGAAACACCCAAGCTCTCGTATTCACATGTTGTTCTTTAATCTTGTGCATACTCTCTGGGAAAAATGGTGTTGCTTGATGCAAGTGGTGTTTAGCACTGTCGCCTCACAGCAAGAAGGTTCTGGGTTCGAGTCCCGGCTCGGACATGGGATCTTTCTGCATGTTCTCCCTGTCCCTGCATGGGTTCTCTCCAGGTACGCCAGCTTCCTCCCACAGTCCAAAGACACGCAAATGGGAAGAGGCTGACTGATACTCTAAATTGACTGTTGGTGTGACTGTGAGTGTGAATGGTTGTCTGTCTCTATGTGTTGGCCCGGCGATGAACTGGTGACCCATCCAGGGTGAACCCCTTACCACGCCCAAAAGCAGCTGGGATAGGCTCCACCCCCCTGCAACCCTTAACAGGATACGTGGTAGAAAATGGATGGATGGATGGACAATGCAAGTGAAAACAGAGTTCATGATGCTGTCTCACACTGTAGGATCGTATAGAACATAGAGGAAAAGGTGCTAATGATGAGCACATACAGTAGATGGTAGCTTAATGCGTAATAGATTTGCACAGGAATGAGTGCACATTAGTGCCTCTGTTAGCAGCAAGGAAACACAAGCCAGACCACTGTGGAGCCACACTGCAGCTTGTGTTTAACTCTTATGGCCCCACATGTCAGTGCTGGCCAGATATGAATAACCGCTGAGTCATCATAAATCATAGGTGCAGATCCCAGTCATGCCATTTGTTTCTCATTGTTGCTCATTCAAAAGAATGTGTGCAAAGTGATCGACAGCAGCGCTGCAGCCCCTAACCATTCCATTTTATATCAGAAAAAGTTCACTAAAATATGTTTCAGAGGACATTTGAAGAGTGCATGTATGAATGCAGTGAGAGAATCTTGATCCTATCTCAAAGTCAATGGGATTTTTTTTGAATACGTTACGCACCTACAACAAATTATGTAGTTCTCATTATGTTTACAGCATTAATTGCATCTATTCATACATTATTTGTGATTTTGGAAGCATTGTGTCTTTAAAACAGTGGTGGCTAAAAAGTGGATAAAGGAGAATACAGATGTTGACGCAAACAATAAATGACATCACATGGAAAACAGAAGAACCAAAAAGCTAGTTTTGGTGTCACTGCTACTGTGCATCTGTGGTATAGTTCATTCATATCTTAACATTAGCTCAGGGCCTCTAGAATTTGCATTTATCTTTCGAAAATCATGAAATTTGTGTTTATTTGTGGAGATTGTGTTGCGAAAAAAACAAAACATGCAAGACTCAAAACCTTTGGTTAGCTACCAAGCTTGTTTTCAACAACAATCCAAAATCTAGGGGGAAAAAATCTCATTAGCTTTTTGTTAAGGGAACTCCCTCTGGTTCTAAAGTCTGGGTTGGCATAAGAAAAATCATCCCTCAGGTACTCTGTTACCAGTTCCTTCTATGGTCAATCCAGTGTCTCAATATATACTACACTAACTTCCCACTGCAGCTGGAGCTAAATGTAACTAAGGAAATATCCATTATGTTCTCTAATGTTTAGTTTGGAAATGTACATCTACGGTAATAAAATATGAATTTGGAGGTTTAACCAATAAATAAAAACGCTACGTCACAGCATCACCTGCCTACCTGTAACGAGGTGGAGGAGTGAGCTCGAGATAGACACCCACTGCCACCATAGTGCCATTCTCTCTCGGTGTCCCCTGTTCCCTCCCATTCTCTGGAGGGATGCTTGCTCACAGAGTGGCTGAAATGGTACAAACAGTTAGTGAGCACGGAAAAATTACTACAAGGATTTTGGGATGTCCTCCATGAAATACCATGATGATAACATTTCAGTTCGGTAGAACTGTACAACAGACGACCTTGCTGGTTTGAAGAGTTCTTGTCTCCGGGAGGGTTGGTGATTCTGTGGCCGCCCCTTGTGGCCTTGTTCCTCTCTCTGGTGGATAATTTTGACCTTTGGTGCATCAGCCATGATGGTATACTCGTCCCTGTTCCGCCGTGTGGACACCACCAAGAGTTGGCCTGACTCCGAGGACTCCATGGAGCTCTGCGAGGAGGTGTGCCTCTGCAATTGAATCTGGGGTGGAGGAGAGGGGCTTTGTGTGTGGTGGGAAGGCCTCTTTTCATTAGGGGAGGAGCAGTGATCTTCAAGGTTATGTCTCCCAACTCGAGATCTGGTGCTGCCTGGGCTCCTGGACGTTTCCAGGGTAAAAAGAGTGGTTCTGCTCCCATTAGTGGCATGTCTGGTGGGTGAAGCTGCACGTGATAATGAGGAGCTGTGACGGGAATAATTTGATTCCTGCCAGGAGTGTGGTAAGTGAGTTTGGTCAGATTTTGAGTCAGCGTAGATGTTGTTTCTCTGAGGGGAATGGCTGGGATCTCCATTGGTGGCATTTCTCAGGACTGAGTAGCCTGGTGGGTTGCTGGTGGCTTTTCTAGACAAGGAAGAGTTGCCGCTGTTGTGATTTTTTCTATTAATTGAGCTGCTGAATTCTGTTTTCCTAAGTGAGGAATGGTCAGTGGCATCATAGCTTTTCCTTGAATTCAATGAGATGTGGCTGCCATGACTTTTGATAAAGCTGTTGTCTTCAGACTTGTGCAGCAGAGACTGAGTAGGAGCTTCAAATCTTCTCCTTGAAGGAGGAGATTTACGACTTTCAGCACTACGGCTGTTTAATGAACCACTCGTGCCTGTTTTTCTAAGTTGATACCCACTGATGCTTTCATTACCTCGTCTCCCAGGAGAGGAAGAACGGCTGTTATGGCCTTGACTGCTAACAACAGTTCTTGAGTCATTCTTGCGAAGTATGGATTGATTTAGGGCGTCATAATTTAATCTGGTTGGAGACACGGTCATGTTTTCATGTTCTTTATCATTTAGTCCATTTCTTGGTTTTGGGTTACGCAGAAGAGCCTGGCTTTCAATGTCATAGCCCTCTCTTATCGGGGAGCCACAGCGTCCATGATGACTTTCTCCATTCAGAGATGTAATTGATTCCGATTTTCGAAGGAGGGTTTGGCTAGATGAACTGTAATTTCTTCTTGTAGGCGAGGATCCCCGACTGTGGCAGCGGCTGTCAGAAGGTCTCCTAGAGGGAGAAGATGTACGACTATTGAACCCTTTTCCATATGATACATTACTCTTGATTTCTGTTTTGCGGAGAGATATTGTGCCTTGAGGGTTACAGTCCCCCCTCGAGGGAGATAAACTTCTACCATCATGACTGCGACCACTTAAAGACCCTCTTCCTTCTGTTTTCCGCAAGGCACTCCTAAAATCTGATACTGTACTGCAATGAGATTTGACCGAACCAGCAACTGATTTGAAGTTTCTCGGTAGGGTTCCTGATCCAACACGTGTGCCTTGCATGGAGCCTTTTGTGCCTGGCTCCATCCTTTGACACCGCCCTCCAACATCAAGTTTCTGCCTGCTGTGGGAAGAAGTAAACTCACTGCGTCTGAATGGTGAGTTTCCACGTGAGGGAGAAGAAGATCGAGATTGTGGAGCAGAGCTTTGCCTTGAGGAATTGAAGCATCCAGATTGTCGATAGCAAGAACTGGGAGAGGAAGGGTTTCCTCGAAGAGGTGAACTGCTGAATCCTTTTCTCCCAGGTGAGGCCAGCGACTCTGCTATCTTAAAAGGTGTAGGACTTGGAGAGCGAGGGCCAACTTGCGCTTCAACCTCAACTGCAATGTCATAGGGGTCAGGAGGAAGGATTTCCACAGATGAGTCCTCATTTAACATCTCTGGTATCAGCCTTTCAGAGGTCACACCAAGATTAGGATTTCTGAAGGGGATGGTGTCTTTGGGCTCAATGTTTGCATGGCTAAAGATGGGATGGCCTCTCTCAATGTGGCGGAAAGTAGCAGTTGGGCTGTTGTCACGAAGTGAACGGGCACCTGCTGCCCTCCCCAGTGAGAAGTAGCCACTTTCACGTTTGTCCCTCTCCTCTTTTAACCCTGGAAGAAGAGAGGAGTCAGTCAGGGTGAGGAAAACAGAAACAAGGAGGGAAGGCAAATTGAACTACTGGAACTACTGAAGGGTTCTTGACACAAACTGAGTGATATTGTATTACTGATAATTGTTCTGGGACACTTCAGCTGGTGACATCAAACGGTACTTCCAGGTAAAGAACACCTTTGGCTGTAAGTGGATATGGATTGGTCAAGTGCAGTAAGTCATAGGTTTACTGAAGGCTCAAGCTACTGGCGCATAAGACTCATGGAATATGGAATATGTATAAAATGGCATATGTTTGAATATGGAATCAGAGTTCTGAAAAATAGTAGTACATACAAACTACTACTACAACTGTACTTTTTCCACATCTGACAAGGACTTCATTAATATACAAGGTCAGTTGTCACATACCTGAATGCCGAGGGAAGCTGTTTCGGCAATGAGAATCATCCATCCAGGCCCGAGGATTGGGTCGGTGGGCTGGAGGGTCAAGCCGGGTCATGCTTAGTTTGGGTGAATGTCGACGGAATGGAAGGTATTCGTCCTCTGTGCTGACAGAACCACTGAAATCCTGGTAGTCACAACTTGAAAGAAGAGATTGGAAAAGAATGGCGGAGTGAGGGGGAGGAGGGAAACCTTAAGAGGCAACCAAAAGAAGGAGAAATTAAACCAGGAAAATATGAACTTCCTCAAGTAACTACTCAGTAGCATCCCAGTGACTTATAAAGAAACATTTCCTCCTGAATCAATACTTCTCAGACTCCCTGAGACGAGACATGGTGACTTTTAGCAATCCACCAGTAGATGTAAGACTTTTCAATGCTAGAACAAAATAAATTAATCATCTAATGTTCCTTTTGTTCCACCTGTAGATGTAAGCCTTTTGAATCCTAGTACAAGATAAATGAATTATCTTAAGTTCCTTTGTTGGCCAGTAAGTAGATTGCCATGATATTCGAGTGTAACCTAATCATGTAGGACTTCTATAGAACCATAACAAGATATTATCAGTAATGACAGTCTGTCACACTAAAGTGATGTGGTCAACTCTCTTTGTTGGCACTTTCTACAGCTCGTAAAAAAACAAATCATCACAGTGCAGGACCCTTACCTGTCAGTGCTGTTGTCGTCGTCACCGTCACAGATATAAAGCTCGCAACCCGGGCTCAGGATGCATAAGGAGCTCCCCTCATAACCCGGACAGCCTCCATTGACATCGCAGGAGCTGCTCACCACTGACAGATGGTCTGAATCTTCCTGATAGGATGACAGGGGAAGACACGGACCAATCACAAGGCAGCCTTCATGGCTACGAGAGGGATGATGGAAACAGCTCACAGTGAAAGATACGATCTCCAAAGCAAAGTTGAGTGAGTCTACATGTAGATTCACTAAAATTAAATGTAGCTACATACCACTCCTAGATGTGTCTCTCTGACTCCATCTCCCTCAGTAGGCTAACTGAAAAGTGTCTGTCCCCTCTTACACTCTGCTGTTTCTGTTACACCTTTGTAACTTGACCCAGCTGTGACTTTCCTCATTAAAATTTCATTGTTTTTTTTTTTTCTTGCCATAAATCCTTCTCCTAAATTGGAGATTCTTAAAAAGATCTTTGCTGTTAACACTGACGCACACAACACTGAGGAAAATACAGGAACGTTTTTATGATCCAACAATAATGTGGTACAGTCCAATAGCCTACATCTTCTGAAATATCTTTTTGTCATGAGACAACATGTCTTGGAGGCAGGATAAATTCACACGAGCAGTGTTGTCACAGCTTTGACACGGCACGTCCTTTTGGTATGATGCCCCTCCTTCTAATATTACAAGAGATTCCCATAAGGGCAGTAACTGATCCTGCCTCATTAATTTATAATGCTCGCACCTCGCTCCTCATCATTACCTCTCATTCTCTGTTGCTGACCTTTCAGAATTTACTCACAAATAAAGAATCCTATATGACCTGTGTTTACATGTCTGTTCAATTGTTTAGGCTCATTTCTCACTCACAGTTTGTTAAAAAAAAAGAAGAAATTCTGCACACCAGAGCCTTGTGAAAGGTGAATTGGAGAGAAAAATGACTTTAAAAGGAGAGGAAAGCTCCCACGCACTGTCTCGCTCAATTGCCCTTCGGTTTATCATGATGTTTCGGTTTGTCTGATCTTCAACAGGTAACATCACTCACTGTTCGTTTCAATTAAAAAATTGTCTTAAAAAAATACAGACCTCCATACATTAGCTGAATTTCTGTAACAGCATGACATGAATCGCTTTTGATCTGCAGGGCATTATAAGCGTTTGAGTTCATGTCTTCCTATTGACTGACTGAGTGCCTTGCTGACTTCACCAGTGACCTCTAATGCTTTCACCGTCCTGCCCTTCCTCAGGTCCCACTAATTCCATCACTCAGCACATGTCCCATCTTCCTTTATCTACAAAGATACCCACCTGCTCTGTCTATCTTCCCTCTCTCCTTTCTTACCTTGCTGCTGGTGTCTCTTTCCTCTACTTGGGATGGGATTGGTGTTAACAACACCCCTTTGCCTGGCCCAATCCAAACTCCAGTTCCAGTTTTTGTCCCAGGCCCAGTGTCTGCTGTGGATTTCTGCTGTGGCGTCACCTCTGTGCTCTCCCCTGCACCAGTGTGGATGTGCCTCTGGCGCAGGCAGTCAAGGCAACGGGAGGGGTCAAAGATGTTGGGCTGGAACTTGGGGCAGATGGGTTCATCACCAGAGACGGGCATGGTGAGTCTGGGGAGGGGACCAGCACAATCATCGCATCCTGCAGAGCAAAGTCAGGAAACAGCATAGGGGCAAGGAAGAGAGTCATGTTGAAGTATATGATACCAGCACAATGCTTTGCCCTTGACAACTATACCATCCCCATTCTGCAATAATCCACGTATCACAAGTAGCTGGGGACCAACGCCGTACTCTTCAGGGTAATTATGCCAGTACTATAAAGTAGTAATTTACATTAAATCAACTGGTACCCAAATTTTGGTGTACTTGACAGCACATTGGAATAAGAGAGTATATCATTTTGAGAAAAGGGAAACCATATGATGTCACCCTGCAGAGTGTTGAAACCCAATACACAGAGTAATGATGAGTCACAGCTGGTTTCAAAATTTTACACAGAAGAAAATTCTGGAATATTTGTGAACCAAAAATCAAAACTAGTAACAGCAACACATCTGAGATGAGGAAAAACCTGATACAACACAAAAAGCTGAATGTTGTATCAAGGGCGTTTGACATGCTAACTTCCACAACACACCAAGAAAATGAGAAGTTCAGACTTATTTTTTTTTTACAAATGAAATGTGTTTTTGTCATCATAGAGAAAGTAAAATACCAAAAAAGTACAGTTGGGTAACCAGCCCAAAATCCAGCAGTACCTATACCAGTTCAAGCAGTACCCAAACCTTGCAAGACCATCCCTGTACGATACATTACAATATCAGCGCAACCGTTGGGCGAACAGTACCCTAAAGATGTTCTCCCTATAGTCAAGACAATTTTACAGACAACTGAGATCAAACATACATCAACATGCATCGCATTAGCTTAATGCCTCCTTAAAACCCACACACAGACACACACATCCTTGTACTTCTATCTTTGTGAGTAACTTCGTTGACATTATGCATTCCCTAGCTCCTTACCTTAACCCTGTCACAACAAAATGTCTGACCCTAAACCTACATTTAAGCAAATATAAACTGTACAACTGTTTTTTATAGTGCTTACAATTCAGTGCTTAATTAGCTAACTTGGTTGATATAAACTTGTGACATTATCTTCCAAAAAACATAGGAGATTATGCAAGAAGAAGCTACACTATTATAGTTGGTAATGAAATGTAACCGTCCCATCCTTGTGAGTCCATCTGGCACTCTTGTTCACAGGCCAGTGGCTCATTTATTTCATTCTAGATGTAAAGCGGAACTGATAAGGTGACGACTACTCACACCATAGAAACACAATCCTGTCACTGATCCACACAAAGCAGCATAACAATCATGTTTTCAGCACCACAAACACACAAACCAAACAGGTATGCAAGATAATATAGTTGATTATATTTGAGGCTTTAATCAGAAAATGATGAACATTACCTGACAAGAGAAGCTCCTTCTGTCTGAGAACTGCCCATCAAACCCAGTAGGAACATGCCTCGTCCCCCATGCTCTCTATCCTTCCGATCTGCCACACTCAGATCAATCTGATTGGCTACCCTGACAATGAGTGAAACACACACATCCATGACAGCCATGGCGGCTCTATACAATCATGCTTGGATGCCCTGAAGCGAACACACACCTTGAACCAAAATGGAGCCTATTGCCAGTTGGTTCCACTGTTGAGGGGTTGTATTAAATATCATGGGCTTTAGAAAGCGAAATGAAACGCTCATGCTAGCAGCAGCTGGCACACGCCGGCTCAGGTTAACGTAAATAAATAAACATGGGTTTAACATACATTCAAGCCATTGGCTGCCTGGTGTTCTTATGTTAAAGTGCTCAGAGAAATGGTGGGTGGCTCCTTTAATACACACACAGGTAATGCTGAGCTGAGAAAATACTGAGTTAAGGGTCGATTTCCTGGTGTTGGAGAGAGGATGTCAACAGCTTCAGGTTTCCTATTAAACAATAGAGCTCAGACAGACAAATTCCACTCTGAATACAACACCAGGGGACTTATTAGTGAGATCTTTCATTTAATCAAAGTAGAAGTGTATACAGTAGGGTAGGTGTATAAAAACAACACAAAAATACCAGAAAAAAAACATTTTAGATGTCAATAGGCAGGAACTGTGGAGATGCACGGTTATGTCATGATAGTCCAATCCATCAGCTTGTGATTGGTTTATATTTCAAGTCCTCAGGGCAGAAACACTCCCACTTTTTTTTCCACCCGAGACACAAAAAGTCAGTGTGTTGCCACAGTTGAACCTAAAACTTGTTTAGTCCTGTTGATGGGTTCTCTTCCCCGTCTGTCGACGTCTTTGCCGCTTGCTGGTCTTCCCAGAGGCGAGTTTACCCTCCCTGACACCAGGTCTCTTGCCTGTCTGGTGGCCTCGTCCTCCCCGGCCTTCCTGCTTCCCTTTCCTCCTCCGCTTGCTGGAGAAAGTATTGAGGGAGGCGGTAAGGGAGCGGATCCTGCACAGTGGGAGGAGAGAGAACAAAAATGAAGCTGGGGTTAGATGGGCAGGGAAAAAAATAATACACAGACATAAACTGTTCAACCACCGGTGTGTTGTTGGGGTGTCGGGGGACACCTGTCAGACTGTGGGCTCTATATTACAGGGTACAAATCATGGTGGTGGGGTCAGGTGATCATGTTGGTGCCATCATACAATCCTATATTAAGCCAATGACAAACACAGGCCAAGTGAAAAGGGAATTGCACAGTCTTTTTTTTTTCTTTAACTGCTATTTAAGAGGCTTAATGATCAGACAGAACAGGCAGATACACAACACACCGACACAGCCGGAGTTACACAGTAGGTGCTGGGATTTCTACTATAGTGAGAGTGAGATCAAGTGGTCCTCAGACCTTGGTGTTTGGAGACCCTCTTCAGGTGAGGGACCCCGGTAACAGAGTGGAACTTGTCATCAGGATCCATGAGGAGACTTAAGGCCCATTTAGGTGTATGTACAGACACGTATGCATCCATTTCCAACGATGTTACCGTCACTGCTCACACACTTCCATGCGTCCTTTACAAAGGCATGGATGTTAACCACTACATCCACCAGGGGGAAGCGCACAGTCAAAAAATAATATATATCATCCAATTGTATATATATATATATATACACACACACACACACACACACACACACACGCATAAGACATAAACAGAGGCAGCATAGGAGCAGGCGGTGGTCAGTGAGGCCGTTGAATACAACACTGGAGAATTCTTTTCTCTACCACTGCTGATGAGAGAAACTGATGACGGGCGTCATTTCAAATACTTTAGGACAGGAGTTCCCAAACTTTTTTGGCCACGCACCCCCTTCTTTATACCAACTAGGTTGACCTTCGGGAAAAAAAACAAAAACGCAACAATGCCGCATAGAGTGCATAGAAGACAACTTCCTCTACACTTCACCTCAAGATGAGATGCGTTTTGAATAGCCTGCATTTAGTAATGAATTAATGTCAGCCTTTGATTTTTAAGTTTACAAAGGAAATGTCTATTTACTCATCTTTACTGTGTGGGAGAATCCCACTAAAAACACTCCAAACCGTCATTACATTTTTTATATCGCGCACCCCCTAGTGGCAGCTTGCACCACACCTTGGGAATCCCTGCTTTAGGATGTACCACCGGGGTATTAAATAACTTGGATCCCCGGGTGGCCCCACAATTTCCAGTGGTGCTGCTCAGTTTGGTCTGTATCCGTAAGCTTCGTGGAAACGTACAGAAATACAGACGAAATGAACACAGAGTATGGACGACAGGCTCCGTCCGTATCAGTGTCCGTATTTAATGTGGAGCACAAATGGGCCTTAAGGGAACATCTCATCTGACTGGCCTCTTTTCAGACCGTCCTATTTTCATGTAGCAGCACAAACACGCAGAAGATCACGCCTAAAATATTTCAAAGTGAGAGGTGAATTGTTTTGAACATCACAGAGAGATTGACTGCAGACTGCAGCTCAAGCGATCAGCGCCTCTCCAGACAGAGAGAAACACTGTACCTCTGCATTTAACCCATCGTCTGCAGAGTAGTGAGTGGCCACATGCAGCACTCACAGACTCAATCCAGATCTTCTGCCAGTATCTTGGTCACAAGTTAACCTAACTTGGTTTAGATCATATTTACCGGGTCGATCTCAGTTTGAACTGACTAATGATAATCCCTCTGGAACCACTACAGTCAGTTATGGGGTTCCACAAGGCTCTGTGCTTGGACCAGTCCTCTTCACCCAATACCTGCTTCCTCTCGGTCACATTATTAGGAAACAATTACTTTTCACTGCTATGCAGATGACATGCAGCTGTACTTATCAATGCATCCACATGAAACAAATCAGCTGACTAAACTGGAGACCTGTCGAAAGGAGATTAAAAACTGTGTCATGAGATAACTTTTGTTGTGATTTGGCGCTAAACAAATAAAACTGACCTGACAAACTTTGATGAAAAAGGCTTATTCAGTGGTTGCGTCCTTTTCATGTGCCTAGTAACTTTCTTCAAAGCAGTAAATATTGTGGGACATTTGATCAGTAAACTGTAGTTAAAACTTCACAGGAGAGAGAAAGCTCAAACAGAGGAAACTGCGGAGGACAGAGAGTTATGCGTTTAGCTTTTAAATTTTCCTTTTGTAGACACAAGTGAGAAATAACTGATTCCTGGGTATAAAAACCCCCCATCCATTTCTCAAACTTGGCTGGATGAGCCACCTAAATATCAAATACCAAAACCATTCTATTCTGATGACTTGTAGCTTACTGATGGGGGTGGGTGGATCAATTGAAATATCGATAGTATTGGCACCAAAATTTGTATCAGTATCAATAAATTGTCAAGAGAAAAGATGGATACTTTGATTTCAGATTCTCTCCTCTGCATTCTGTGTGTCGTCACCGCCTCATATTACTAGACATTCATGCGTGGAGACTCCACTCCTGCACACTATGCTCCTCCTCCTCCTCCTCCCCTGTTCATGCTGCAACATGCTGGCTGAGCTGCTAGCAGCTGCAGTGAACTGAGTGAGGGCAGAATGGCACAGAAAGAGCATCATCATTTGGAGTTACTTCATGTGTGGAAATGAAAACACTGCAAACTGCAATGTGTGCTCCAAGGCTGTACGCTACTCTGGCAAAACTACCGTTTTGTGAAAAGCCACAAAAAACAAAACTCTGGGCTGCAAATTTAAAGGGAGAAGGGAGAGGGAACAGCCTCCTTTTGATTGCTTCCACATATCACTAATGCAAATACTTTTTACCCTACAAACTTTTCTTAAAATACTCTCCCATACAGCAAAGTACCAAAGCTGCTCACAATAAAAGGTATTTGTATCTGCCATACTGGCTGTCTATTTACTTGGCATCTGACTGATACCAAATTTTGCAGTATCCCACACCACTTTTTAGTGATGTCCTCGGACCCTGCATGATGAACAACTTACTTTTTGTTGATGATTGGATTCCCAGCTTTTCTTGGCATGGCTTTTGTTTTCTCTTCCTCCTCCCCTTCACCCTTTTCTTCATCTTCACTCTCCCCTTTGACCTTGTAAGCAAAGATTCTCTGTGAATAGTTAATCACAGCCAGGCCAGGCCAATCAACCTTCATCATCTAAATATTTACATCTTTCAGGGTATCATGTGGACCTCAGAGTGATAAAACCTAAAGAATAAACCTCCCGAAACACACACACACACACACACACACACACACACACACACACACACACACACACACACACACACACACACACACACACACACACCCTATTATGAGGAAGCAAGACTCAAGTGTTCACCTTATTCATAGCTGGTGCAAGCAGGTGAGACCCTGTGAGGTCAAGATCACTAATGGTTGTCACGGTGACAGTGTGATTTGGGTGATCATACTGAACAGACTCCATCGTACTTGTTATGGCATCTTCCAGCTCATCTTCGCAATCCTCTGGAAAATGGGATGGATGAAAGGAAAGAAGACAATTAAGTACCAATTTTGAAAAATGTTAAACTCAGTACAAAACTTTACAAATCAGGAAAAGACTCACCAAGAGCCTCTGTCCGCTCCTTCAACATCTTTATGTACTCCTTATGTCTCTGGAAGGAGAAAAGCAAACCCACTGAGCTCAGTTTGAGTCCCCACCCACCCCCGAGGAGAATTTAACCCACGCACTTGACACTCACCTCTTCTCTCACTCTAATCTGCTCATCTCTGATTTTCTTTCGAATTTCAGCCACTGCTGCTTTCCTTCGCTCTACTTTCCGCTTATGGAAACCAGTCAGATAATCCCTAAAAAGACCAAAACAAGCGTTGCCCTTAAATGTGAAATCTCCACTGGTTAGACACAGATTATACCTGCTAAATTTACAGTTACAACAAATCCTAATTTTATCTGTGAAAGGTGCATTATTGTGTCAATACCGTAGACAGTCTTTGTGTTTCCTTAGTATATTCTATGTTTTTGGTCCTTCATAACATATTCTATGATTTTATTTACTTTATTTTATACTCACTTCATTTCATAAATGTACTTTTTAAGTAACTGTAAAATAACTTTTCCCGTTGAGGGATCGACAGTCTTAACGTTCAGAAAGGAAGTTACAAAAATTGACGTGTGTTCCATTTCAGCCTTTTATGGTTCCGGTATTTTAGTACTCAACTTGAAACGAACAAGGACGCAGTGGCTGACAACAGTTACACACTTCCAGGATTCAATCCCATTCCTTTATTTCAGCTGTGTAACATCCCATGGTTCGCTATTGAGAAGCTAATGCTAACCTGCGTATGCTAACAGACGACATGTATTTCCATGTACAGCCACTGCTAGCGCGTGAACTCTACTTACTGTCTGTCTTTGTCGTCAAACGTGATGATGCACTTATTTTCCCTTTTCTTGGATCCCGGTTTGAATTTACCCTTGTTGGACAAATTTCTGTGCTTTTTAATGTTTTTCATGTTTCACACGTGAGGCTGCTCGCTAGTTCCGGTGACGTGCGAACGTAGTTACGCCCGCGATCGCGGGAGCGCGCACGCATAATGGGAGGATCTCGCTGGCCCGAGGGAAGCCCGGCCTGTATGTAGGCTGCCGGACGGGGCTTTATTTTTAGTTTTACCTTTGTACATCAGCATACTCGGAACAAAGTGCTTCATTTTGAGTTTGATTGCACTTTGCAATAGATCGCATCCGATCGCTTGCCAGGGCCAGATGGAATCACAGCCAACCTTTATAAACTTTTCTGAGAAAACATCAAAATCTCATTGATCCGGGCTGTGCATGAATGTATTATTGGTAATGAGCTCATAACAACAATGAAATGATTGAAAGTAGGCGTGTCAAAAAAATCATGAGCTGCTGTGCTTGCTAAACTTAGATTTTCACGAAGCATCTGACCCTGTGGAACATGAATTTATCGTTGATCCAATGAATAATTTTGTACTTGGTAACAGGTTTCTTGAGGTTATCATGATGTTACATACAGATGTTAACAGCTGTGTTTCCCTCTGAGGGAACATTTCCAAGATTAAAGGTAGACAGCGACAAAGGACAGGGATGCAATATTTCACCACGCAGTCGCAGAACTACCAGCTGTAACTGTCAAAAAATGAATAAATAAATCTAACAATGAAGGGGTGGCCATAAACAATCATAGACTTATGATAAGTCAGTTTGCTGATGACACCACTGTTTCCTGATTTCTTTTATTTAAAAAAAAAGAACAGATTCCTTCAATGTTAGAAATAATAGAACTGCTCTGTCAAGCCTGAGTTCTGGGTTTGAATCTGTTTGAACGTGAACTCCAGAGTATCCGTGACTGCTTTGATTCCCCGCTGTGTAACACACCTGTCAAAAAGGTACTAGATACTCAGGAATGCGGGAAAACCAAAAGTTCAGACACAAGCGAGAGGAAGATTATCTCAAATACTGTTAATAAATTAAAAAAATAAACAAAAAACACTAAACAACTGGTTGCAAAGAGACATAAACAAAAATCAAATCTATTTCTAGGCTGATCTACCCTGAGTACTCTCTAGCTGTGCCTTCCAAGCTCATTGAGGACGTTGATACGTTTAATTTTAATTTCATGTGGAGGAATAAGCAACAGTATATACAGGATTTTCGTTTTTGAAAATATGGATGGAACATCCAAGATTAAATTGCTGCAATCCTTTTTAAGTCCAGGTATAGAGGTATAGTTCTCATAAAGTCGGAGGCATTAAATTGATAATAAAAGATATAAAATGACCTGTTTAACTTTCTGCCTTCCAACAAGGAACGTTACAATGGAACATGATGTATAAACATTAATTTTAGCCCTCACAATATCACACTACATGAATACTTCATGCAATCTGGGTTGCTCCGCCAAAAACTATACAAAGGTACAACATAGCATGCTAATTGTCCTTATTTGATCCATCCAGACAATCTAGATCACATAGCCTACTAACACCAAGATTAGATATTTGGATTAAGGTTGATTGCATGGATTTGGTAAATAATGGGTGCAACAATAATATTCTGAGACAATATTTGGTCAATACTTTATATCCTGGTGTAAAAATGGGGACACTTGGTCCACAAAACTATTAAAAAATTCCTTCCATCCATCGTCTTCCGCTTAGTCCTTACTAGTAAGGGTCGCAGGGGGGGTGGAGCCTATCCCAGCATCTACAGGTGAGAGGCGGGGTTCACCATGGACAGGTCACCAGTCCATCGCAGGGCCAACATAGAGAGACAGACAACCATTCACACTCACAGTCACACCTACGGTCAATTTAGAGTATCAATCAGCCTCGTCCCCTCTTGATGTCTTTGGACTGTGGAGGAAGCTGGAGTACCAGAGAGAACCCACACAGGAACAGGGAGAACATGGAGACTCACACAGAGAGATCCTGTGCTGGAGCCAGGGCTTGAACCAGGAATCATCTTGTTGTGGGGCGACAGTGCTGACACTGCACTGCTATACCGCCTGTGAGCTATATCCATTTTTACATTATTTTCATGTGTTTGCACTCCATGCCAATAGGGGGCTGTATTGGCTGTGGCTGAGGTTACTTGGGGTCAGCCCAGGTAGCCCATGTAATCCTGGTAAACCCAGTACCAGGGTTCGGTCCGAATTGCCAAGTAGGTCGGATCGTAGGTCGCAGAGCAGGTCGTAGGCTGTCCGAAACCACAACTGGCGCGAGTAGCAACCTACTTTGCAACCTAAATTCCAGCCTAAACACGCCCACATTGGAGACGCGGTGTGAACACACCTTTACAGCTACGATAATGTGCTTAATAATAGAGAATGACTGAAAGGTGCGTTCAGAGTGGAGTGCAGTACGACAGTCAGGCCAGCAGGTGGGGCTTTCGTTGTCTACCTAGTTGCGGTATTGGTGCTCTGCCAGCAGAGGTCGTGCTTCACCACCAATCTTCTAGGGTACTGGTTCTCAAATGGGGGTACGTGTACCCCTGGGGGTACGTGGAGGTACTCCAGGGGGGTACGTGAAGCTTTACAAATTTTTTTTTTTTTTTTTAAAACAGTAATCCTAATAATAATTAAGTCTTGAGAAATAATTATATTAGAAAAAGTCTGATAAAATACAAATGTATGTTCATAAACTTAATTTTATATTCAGTATTCAATTTTAATATCCTTAAAAAAACGAACTCTCCCAAAACCAAGTTAGTTTGACCCACTGATCCAGCATCACTTGTCAATAACCTGCCGTTGCCATGACGACGCACTGTAACGATGGAGATGTGGCTAAAGCGCAGCAGCAATGCTGCTGAAAATACAGAGAAACTAGAGAAAAAGAAGGCGAAACCAGAGCTGACAAAGTACCAGAAGTAGGCACCCAAGGCACTGTGGTTTTTTTGCGGGGAGCAATTAGCCAATGCTAGCAATAGCTAATAGCAAATCATTGCTATTGGTTGTTTAACTTTAATAAATCTGACACTGATGGCACAGCACTGTACCTCTTTATTTTCTACCAAAAATGTTTTGCGCATGTCAGGGGGTACTTGACTCAAAAATATTTTAAAGGGGGTTCATCACTGAAAAAAGTTTGAGAACCACTGTTCTAGGGTGTCCGAATGGTACCGCCGTGTTTAGGTCGTAGCAGTAGGACGTAGGTTGCCACTTGGCAGTTTGGACGCAGCCCAGGTGTGGCTTATGGGAAGCAAACAGTTTTTTCAGCTGTGCCCTGTGCAGTGTTATGGTAGTCAGCATTCAGTTTGTTCTTTTTGTTACAGTGTTATGAGTTATGGTTACTGTACCTGTTTGATCGACTGAAGCACTAGGAGTTATTGTCGGTGTTTGAATATGGAAAATAAACCACGGTATTATTGTAACATTTACCTCTGTTTGCTATTCACTGAGCACACTGGGCTCGTGTCCAAACAATCCGGCATTAGAGATGCATAGCGGCTTCAAAAAGGGGGCCTTCGCCACGACACTACATGTATGGTTACAGCCATTTTTAGATGACGATCACAAACGGTGGGAAATTAGTTTTGAAGTTTTGACATAAGTTTAGAATCCGCCATCGCAAGAGACAAATCAGTCACACTACAACACCCACAATCCTTAGCATTCTGCCCACATTTACACAACTGGGCCCAGTCCCCCTCTGCTTGATTAGATGGACTCGTATTCACGTTTTTCTGAGGGTGACATTTAGATCAGCATCCAAGGCAGCTGTCTTGTTATCAGAAATGTCTGGTTCCCCCCTGGGGGTCACTGAACGCTGTCCTCTATTCATTCACTACGCGTTCCTTCTGAGGATGCATGTGTGTTTCAAGTAGACAGATACTACTACTTCAATATAATAGTACCTTATTTGTTACCTTACTTTTGTTTGTTTTTTTGTACTGAGCACTATTGTGTACTTCACGCTACACATTTAATAGTCACTTTGTAGCAAAGCAGGACAATGCAACATGAACGCATCACTTTATAAAGTTAATATGGTGAATGTGTGAACGAAATTTAGCTTTTACTTTTTTCCTGGAAGACGAGCAACATTCACAATTAACTGGAGCTGCGTTTCCTGCCTCCAGATGAATGTAAGCATAATTTTCCCTTTCCTTTTCTGTCTTTTGAGGTCTCCACAAATTGATCAGCTGGAGTTTTGTGGGTTAACAACCCAGACTCCATTGGCAGTCACGTCCTCTCTCTCTGGGCCTTGATCAGTGGGCTACACAAGTTTGCGAAAGGAAATCAAAGATGACATCATCAGGACTCCCACTCGACACGGCACGCCATCTTCTGCGTCACTGTTTCTGCCTCAAATCACTCACATCTACAACCTGATACTGAAAAACCATAAATGCCAACCACTCTCAAGTGTTTTTATTATGAAACA
This sequence comes from Aulostomus chinensis, assembly GCF_037954235.1. Lineage (NCBI taxonomy): Eukaryota > Metazoa > Chordata > Actinopteri > Syngnathiformes > Aulostomidae > Aulostomus > Aulostomus chinensis. The sequence goes on along the minus strand of NC_141337.1, from coordinate 17,903,157 downwards.
AAGATCAAAAAGAAAACAGACATTTTGACAATAAAACACAAGGAGGAGACAAAAATAAGAAGAGTGTAACATAATCATAATATTTGCAATAATTACAGCCAACCAACGGCACAATTGCTTGCCTTCTGCACATTTTTACCAGTCAGGAAATCTAAACAAGCATTTTCAGGACTTTTCAGAACAGGACTGCTGACTCAGAGCTTGGGTTGACCTGGAAGACAGACTTTGGGAAACTTCGAAAAGCATAATTGTGGGTTTGCTTCTATTCTTAAAACAGCCAACAACAAACAAAAAAAAAAAATTACAGCATGTAGCAAAGAAAACACCGCCTTTAAATTTGCCGACTGTTCAAATGCACGTTTTACTTCTCCAATAATAATAATAATGATAATAATAATAATAATAATGATAGTAATACACATTTAATTTCTGTGTGCCTGTTTGTGACCTTACTACTGCTTTTGCCAATATAGAACAGTGACATAAATTGGAAAAATGTCTCCCTTCTGTCTCACTCCCCTCAAAAACAACTCATCTTAATACGACACAACAGTTAAATAGATGATCTGAGCACAGAAACACGAATGACAAAAGTGCCTTGTCATGGTTACGTCAACTATTACAAATAAAATGCCAACTGGACAAAGATTTCACTAGCATCTACTGCTCTTCCATCATCGGCAAAACAATAAAACATAATAATAAAAATAGTCGTCTTTTAAATACCATCAAGGCCATTTTGCTTGAGAGATTTACATCACTATCATCAGGTCCAAGAAATACGCTTCCTTGCTTTTATCACTATATTCACACCTGTTTCATTTAGATCAAAGTGATTCATCACCAGAAGTCTTTACATACTTTTAGGCTCAAAAAGCTGGATTATTATGCTTCCGACTGTTTCCATACTCCTTTTCCTGCTGGTATAAATTAAAACTGACCACAGGATTTACTCCAGCAGCGACTTTTTAAAATGCGAGGGTAAAGCAGGCCAGTGGAAAGAATTTTAATGAGAATCACTTTTAGAGTGAGGAGCATAGAGATTTTTTTTTTGGTTTTTTCTTTTGGTGAGCAGAGTTTTTTTTTTAAATCCATCTTATTCCCTCAATTTAATGAATTTATGGCCACAAGATATAAATTGTTCCCTCAATTGAGTTATTTTATGTTTTTGAACAAGTTACTCAGTATCCTGTTGTACAGTCACATTTTTATAACGTGCCGTCTCATAATAATTAAATGGAGGTAACAAGTTGTATCTTAACGGCCCCCAAAATAATTTAGGGACGAATTCTATCTTCTGGTCTCTGTATGCCCCCAAAATCTCTCTGTGCTCAGGGATCCATCAGTGAGACATCAAACCCACAGAGTTCCTCTCCAGCAGTACTGACTTCCTGTTGGATCACTTATGACCTTAGATCTGCATATATACAACTTATATACAATCACACTTTGTGTTTAAATGCAATTTATTTTAAATGTGAGGTGTTGAGAATGTTTGTGTGTAGGTAGCCAGTTTGAAAATGATTGGCTGCTTTCCTCTGTTATAAAGCCACAGGAGAGGAAGGACATTGTCAGCGCGTGCGCGTGTGGGTTCCTGCATTCTGAAGTGTAAAAAAACAAAACAAAAACAACAGCTCAGAGGGGTCTTGCTAGAATGATGCTGCTCTTCATGTGGTCAGGAGAACCAGCTCGGTGCTCATGTATCCCATTTTGCTCCACAGTATTATGTACTGCTTATGAGGTAGATAAGAGGAGACACGACTCAGCACTGAGCGGTTCAAAGCCAGCTGGTCGGCACCCTACAGCACAGCCACACTCTCTCTGATCTGAACCACTCTGAAGCCCTTAGTTGAAGCTTTTCAGGCTCATATTACTGAAGCACTCACTCTACTGTTTGTCAGGTATGATTGTACAGCTTCTGTATCTGATCATTGACTTGCTGAATGATTTTAAACAGCTATAAGCTGATGGTCCCTTTTTCCCCGGGGAACTACTTAACCTAATCTTCCTCGTCATGTAGCACTGTTAAATGAGAGCCAGTATTTGATACCATTAATGACAAGAAGGTGGTGAGCACCACTAAGCATCAGAGAAGCAAGTGTTTGAGCTGTGGGATGGCTACAGGGCTGACAGGTTGATGTTACTGGTACAAAGACACCTATAAACTGTTCTGAATGGATCATCTGTAGCCCTACTTTGTGTGTGTGTGTGTGTGTGTGTGTGTGTGTGTGTGTGTGTGTGTGTGTGTGTTGGTGTGTGTTCAGGAGGCAGCGATGGTCGTGCCACCGCTGAGGCGCAGAAGGATCTGCTGACAGTCTTGCAGGGATCGGCGGTCTCCCACCCGCTCCAGCGTGCGCTTGGCTTCAGCCAGCAGGCGGGCGCGGTGTCCAGGTGGGGTTAGCAGGGGCATGGGAAGATGGCGGCAGGCCAGCAGAATAGCATGAGCCCTCTCCCTCTCGCCCAGGACGCACTCGCCATCTAACAGATAGAATAGAAGAGGGAGAGCACAGATAAGTGCCTGCAACCTTGTGTTGAGTGTGTTTCTCTTTGTGTTTTTATAAGTCTACAACTGGTTTGGCTACTGTTAGGGCGCGTTTCCACAGGTTTGCTTTGGTTTGGGTCGGGTCTGTACGGCTCGGTGCGTTTCCACTAGCGCTGAGTACCACGTCAGCGTGGGTGCACTCACCAGCTGAGAGTTCCCTGCGTAATTTGTGTGCGACACAACAACAATGGACGACATGGAGGTGGCGTTATACCTGTTGCTCTGTCTGTGGTTTTGCTTAAACTAAAAGTAAAGAAGGACGGGCAGGCAAGGCTTCAAGCGGCGAAAAAGAACAACCAAGAAAAGTATAAAAGACTTTACCAAGTAAAGACCAGTATTCCGCCGAGGCCAAGATGGTACAAAGTAGACGACAAAAGCGGGTAAGTTACCCAATCAGCGCCCTGCTATGTGTTTGCATCACATTTTAGTCCCTGCTTGGCTCACTTGGAACCCCAGCGGAGCAGGGACCAAAAGGGTAACGTTAGTGCCGTGTTGAGACCGATGGAAATGGGGCCAAACCGACCCGACCCAACCTGAGCTGAAGTGAGCCAGTGGACATGTGCCCTTAATGGTTACAGTAAGAATGACTTTAGGAGAACTGATCTTTCGCCTCAAGGTGAGTTGAATTCAGAGTCCTAATTAAGTCCACAAACCGGTGGTGTAGGAGCTGTGAGCCCGGCGACGGAGGTTGTGCTCCAGCAGCTGGTGTGTCCTGGTGGGACTGGCTCCAGCCATCAATCTCACTGTGGTCTCATGGAGAAAAACCTACAAGAAAGCACGCAGCATAGCCACATGATGTCATCAGTACCCATGTTCACTTACAATTCTGGAGCAGAGAAAAAGCTAAATTGAGGTGAATTTTATAAAATCACTGAGTTCATGCGGTCGTCTCAGTTTTAGCAGAGTAACACAATGCTGTAACATGATTCTGACAAGACTGAAACAGAAAAAGTAGAACGACTTTGGCAACATTAGACTACTTGTGACTGACCTCGTTACTCTGAATGTCAGTGTTGAGCAAAAGCATTTGGGTATGTGTTAAAAAACAGCTGCTAACAGCTAAGGTTACGCTGACTGAGTGACAAGCAGTAGGCAGTGTCATTTCTCTCTTTAGCTTCCTTTGCAAATGCCCTGTACTGTTCTTGAGAATTAGCTTGCAGCACTGCAGTCTAGCAGGACTTTGATGCCGGTCAGCTAAAACAATGAAGACACAGGTGTGAGTAGCTCTGAGGAGGCATGAAAGGCACCCCTTAATCTTTATTCACAAGTCAGTGCATCATCAAAATGATGCTGAGACTGTTTAAGCTAAAAGGGCATCATTATGTTGCCATCATCTCAGAAGAATTTTTGCATGTATTGCAACTTGTTACAGTTTTACAAACAAGCTACTTTTTTGTTTGTTTGTTGATTCAATAGTTCTTTTGTGGCTGCAAGCTAGACAGTAATATGTGATACCCGTATTTTTCCACACAGAAAACCGATCAGGAATCAGATGGAGGCATGTTGATACACTCCCTGGGTAGCCTCATTTCCAGTCAGACAAATTAAGTGTATTTACTGTTTTGTTTTTGTATTTCTGTTTTGAATTTCATCTGTTGTGGTACGTTATCGAATGCACAGTTGGCGCCCTCTGCTGGAATAACTCCATTTTCCTGGATGGAAATTAATTCACCCTCAGCAATACACAAACCCATGCTGAAGAAAGGCGTCTTGCCTGAAACGTGTGTGCGGCGATTCAACGGTTTACTAAACTCGTTTATTAGTAAACTCGTGTATGAAGAATATTGGACCATAATTAGTGATGTCACACACCAAGCTCATAGCCTCCACTCTTTAAAATCAGTTCATCAATGAAGGTGACACCAGATAACATCATTCTAAACACGAACTGTGTGAGCACAGTTTGGACTGGTGGTGGTGGTGGTGGTGCTTCACGGACAAACCTTGTGTTGTGCCTGTCTGTAGCACTGTGTGAGCTTTCGGAGTGCACTGAGGTCCCTCTGGAAACCAGCCAACTGGGCTCCAGGTGCTGGGCCAGGTTCTCCATTACTGCTGCCTCCCCGCTGCCATAAACTGGTTCTCAAGGTCAACAGAAGGTCACAGACCAGGAGCTCCATTGCCTGGTAAGAGAAAGGAATATGAATTATTAAAAAAACAAACCCCATCTCCTATTATAATAATGCGCACCAACATGAAATGGTTTAAAAAAATAGTTTATCTGTAAAATAGATGAGTCAAATGTGTATCTCCTATATAAATATAAAACTGATATAATTCATATCCCATTGCAATTTAATCACAGTACAATGAGATATCTGATAAAGTTTTAGAAAATATCCAAAGAGAGCTGAAAATACAACTTGATGTGTACCTCTGGGCTCGTCTAATCGTATGTACGTCACATTTTACTGATTTGAAATTGATTCAGTTTATTTTATCTATTTTCCGTTAGAGTAGCACATTTGTACACTGTTACTGAACACACAAAAATACAGCTGCCATATGACCACAAGATGATGCTATCTGGATATATTGAAGTACAACATTGCGGGCAGATACTGGAGTATTGATACAGGCTCCTGAAAAAAAAAAAACACTGACATATTGCTGATTTTATTGCACAGCCCTGAGGAATTTAACCGTCCAAATAGTTTATTCTCCATGGTTAGTAATTGTGTTTTACTTACACTGACAGTATTTAAGCACACGTGTATAAGGACTAGTGTCTATTTCATCCATATTGAAATTTTTGTACTTTCAAACAGTAGTATCGTCCATAGAAATCCAATATCAGTCAGGCTATAATTACAACAACCTACATGTGTGTAGCATCATGTGAGTAATGTGTGCCTTGGGGTGTGTAGTGGGTGCGTGCAGATCAGGGAGGCCTCTGTACTGCACTGCAGATACATTGCACTCAGCTTTAAGATCATGCAATGCAACTACAATGCACCACAGCCACCTCCTGCCACCCACACTTCGCACACAAACACAGCCCTGTGTCAGCCTGGCCTGACCGGTGTTTCAGTGTGTGTATACGTGAGCATAGAAATCTGTTTCTGTGAAGCCTGATGATTCAATAAATGGACACCCTATAAAAACAACTTTGATTTGAGTGAAGACTGCAAACAAATTGAGAAAACCACACAAACCCAGCAAAGATCATAGATAGCGGTTCCAGCATTTAGAGTTCTAGAGGCTTCTTTGGTTCTATACCTTGTTCAGCCAGTTCCCAGACTGTGCGAGAGGCACCGAGATACTCGAGCGGAGGTAGCTGCTCGCTCGGTCCGTGTGTGACAGGCAGGCTATTGCTCCTTCCCCCTTCAGAGGTGACAGGCTCATTTGTACGGCCTTGCAAAGCAACAGCATGGCCTTGGGCAGAGGGTGGCTAGAGCAGGGATAGGGGGGGGATAATAAGAAGTTAGAAACAATATTTGTAAGGCATTGTGATATTTCTGTCTCTGAACATAATGGGAAAATTTGACTGAGATCAAACTGAAGTTTTTCCCTCCTCTTAGCCTGAAACGTCTACTTCAGTAGCACAGCAAACTTCAGCAACATTCCAAACTCTATTCTGAAGGGCATTTTTCACATATAAAGTTTTCAAGTAATATCAATTTCAAGACTTACAACCAATCGGGAAAACATTTTCCATGTTTTTCTTTAATATACTAAATAGTCATTGATCATTTAAAAGATTAAACTGTGTGAAAGAGAAAGTGCATCTGAATGTAGAGTTTGTGGTTCATCTCCACACGTTTATTTTGCAGCGCGAGAGCTTGTATGTTGCAGCACTCAGACATACAGTAGTTACTTACTCCAGAGTGTGCAAAGCCCTAGGCATTCGCTCGGCTTCTGCCAGCAGTGACCTCACAGCGACATCATCTCCCTGTAGCCAATAGACAGCAGCCTTTAGGACCAAAGCCCACCAACGACTCACTGGATCTCCCACTGGCATAAAAAAAAAGATGCAGAAAGAAGAAATGAAGGAATCAGGAGGACAAAGAAGCTCAGTCCAAAAGCCTGAGTGGAGTTAGTCTGACAAGATGAGACTTGGTGGTGACGGCAGGTGTTTCTTTTGGATTATTGTTGATTAGGGACAATTATAGTGCAACAGTAATGTGTCTAATAGTAAAGATTTGAAACATTGTTATAAATATTGTTTTTAGCATGAGAAAATGATAGGTACAGGCGAGGGTGAGTTTGTGAGTGTGTGTGCAAGGAGGTGGTGGTAACAGTGGTGGTGGTGGTGTGTGTGTGTGTGTGTGTGTGTGTGTGTGTGGGGGGGGGGGGGGGTAGTGATAACAACAATGCTCAAAACTGAAACTCACTGCCCAAAGGATCATTAGTGTCCTTAGTTCCATTTCAAGCCACTTATTACTACAAATTAATGTCCCAAGTGTAATCTGTGATAATCCTATAAAAATTAATCCCACAAACTACACTGACTGTCAAGAGTGCCACTGACGCAGAGAAAATCTAATCATGGTGCCAGTAATAACTCAGATGACTATCTGGTTTATCCATGGTGGCAGACTAAATCTCCTCCCCTCACAAACATCTAACATGATTCGTTCATCTTGTGATCAGCTGTTGTTTGTCGATGGACCATTCACACCTGGTGTGGTGGTGTGACTGGGAGGAGTCGAGAAGGGAGGAGGGGGAGCAGGAGAGTCCTCTGTGCAGCTGTTCAATAACTGGAGGAACTCCAAGGCACTGCAGAACTCCCTGAAAGACAGAGAGAACTTTACAGTTAAATCATTCTCACCCAACTCCCCAGAACAGCCAGGACCACTACCATACCCAGAACTGGTCTTCTGACTGCTTGCATCAGAGTCACTCTGTGGCTGGATGAGGGTGTGAACAGCTCTCTCCAGGAGCTTCCTGCAGAAACAGCGGTGCAGCTGGGCAATAGGGTCCACTAGAGGAAGGTCAGGAGAGAGGGGTCACAAATGGGTCCTACTGAATATGAGCCAGCCTGAAGGCAGGTACAGGGAACAGGTGCTTGGCCCCTGATGTGGACTCATTCATGTATGTGACATACCTGGGTCTCTCTGGGAAGTGTAAACCCCATGACTGGTCTCTGATCTCACTGACCAATCACAGCTCAGGAAGAACTGCCTACCCAGTGGGGTAAAGAGCCAGCGCAGGCAGTCAGGGATCTGCTTGGTCTCTGATTGGTTGGCTACACTCTCAGCACAATTCAACAGGTAACCCTAGGAGATAGACACAGACGATGGCAAGTTGATCTCATCTATTTGTTAAAGTGATTTTCTGGAGATAAACAAACAACAGATTGACTATGGATCATGTGAGGGACTTACAGGCAGACAGGAGAGGTGGTGGCCCAGGATGGTACGTAGGGCTGTTGCTGCAGTGATGTAAATCTGGGTGAGCTGAGTTGGGGCCATCTTGCTTTGGGCGCTCTCACTAAGGTTGACAGCACTCATAGAAAGAGACAAGGCCCACAGGCTGCTACGCTGAGGCAGCTTTCCTAAAATGTAAGGCAGAAAAGGGATTTTTTTTATCATAATGTAATATTGATTTAAAAGTCAGTTAGTCATATAATTCTCCCAGCAGCAAACCAAACCTGTGAGTTGCAGCTGGCTCAGCCGGTGGTAAACCAGTGCTGCATCCTTTGCACTAGTCCTAGCCTCCTCCCCCTCGTGTTTTCCTCCGACTTGATGAACCAGCCAGCCCAGAGGAGTTGGGCGATGCAGGCAATAGCGGATCAGATTCCAGGACAGCGAGCAGACCAGGTCTAGTCTGGTTGAGGGCAGTGCCCTGGTCAAGACTGACAGGCAGGTCTCCAAACTGGCCATTGCTGCTAGGTAATCTCCCTGCAAGAGAAAGGAAAACAGGAGATGGAATAACATGACTGCGGGAGAGATGAGGGGGCATTTGATGAAGCTCACCACTCAGATGTGGTGAGAGCTAATATTTCCGTATTTGGAGATCCTCGAGATCCCTTCACTCTTGGCCAAAGGAAGGGGAACTTTCTGTGAAAAATTCTTTAACCCCTTGTTGTCAGAGAGAAAATGAAAGTTGTGAACTCACTCTGTTGAGATGCAGGTCAGCTTGTTTGCGATGCCTCCAGAAGGACACCGATTTGGGGGAGTGAAGGGGTGTGACAGGTTCCCACAAGTAAAGAACCCTGACACAGCCCCACACTGCACCCACCCCGCTCAGCACCCAAACAATCACCCACGGCAACAGACACCGCAGCCAGGATGCTGGAAGTTGAGAGAAAGCGTAACAAGTTCAATAGGAATCTTTCTTTGTTTACATTTGTCTATAGGCTTTTTTTAATGATCTGCTCACTGAAGTCCTGCATGTGACTTGGGATCCAGACAAGTGTTCTCGATGGTCCGTGTCCTTGAGAAAGACTCTGGCTTGCTGAGGCCTCCGAGCCCAATAGTGAAGGAAGTGGGTTTAGGGAGAGACAGAGGAAAGTCAGGGCACAGAGAAGAAGACGAGACCGATCCATGACTCCAACTGAGGAAGGAGAATCTGGCTCACTCTTCAGCTGATGGAGGACAAAAGAGAGAATAAGCAGATAAAAATGTTGAAATCTGCTTCATGTGATAGAACCTTTCACGGTTAAAACTTGGACAGTAAATATTGTACACAGTACTCCACTCAATGGCCACATCAGTGAAAAAAACTATCGAATGAGTCTTTTACAAAAATTCTATGTTCAATTTGTATCTATCAAGGAATTGGATTTTGACTTTGATGAGAAAATACATATATCAACAACTCCGAAAGCAACTTCACAGTGAAAGTCTGCAGGAAACATCATGACAAACAAAAGGAAAAGGAGGCATTGAGGTGTTCTAATTACAAAATACTAAAATACTACAAAATATCATGAATTATTATTGACAAATTTCATCCTTTAAAAATATCATACTGATTACTGGTTTCTACCTCTGGTCATATTTTTGTATATTACTGCTTGATAAAATGCTTTAATGATACAAAAATACTCAAGATTATGTCGCCAATATATAAGTCACCTGCTCATGATCCAGTAAGGGGCTGCCAGGCTCGGAGTCCACACAGTAGGGAGAGAATTGCTGAGGGGAACCAGAACCTGAGTCCGAGGCTGGAGGTGACATCATCACTAATTCCTGTTTAAGCTCCACATCATCAGATAGTGCCACTGGCTCTGAGATAGACAGGGAAAGTCATTACATTTCATTTTTATTATCACATTTAGCTGCAAATAAAAACCAACGCATAGCTCTCATTTATGTATCACACATACTGTTCTTCTGGTTTGCCATTTTCAGGGCCAAGTTCTCCTGTCGAAGCTTGTGGTTGACCTGTTGCAGGTACTTGATGTAATCGATGGCCTTCCGCAACACTCCTGACTTGTGCATCTGAGGGGAAACATGCAGATCAGGTGATGATGATTCCTTTTCTGATAAATTAAGAGAGCAGGACCATAATTTAATGTTTCCAAATTCAATCAAATAAATCAAGTTAAAAATCACTAACCTTGGCGTCATTGCCCATGACTAGATCTCTGAGCTCCACAATCTTGTCATTGATGGACGAACGGTACCTCTTCTCAATGATGTTATGGGTTGTCCTCCGCTCACCTTCCTTCACAATCCCCCCTGGGCTTCCTCCTCCTCCAGTCATCTGGGCCTGCTCTATGTTTGCTCTGGCTGTGTTTGTGCAGTGGGAGGAGCCTGGCTGTAGCTGTTTGATTGGCAGTTTGTCTCCACCACCCATCACAACAGGGACAGTGGTCAGGATGTTGCTGCTCATCAGCGTCTGGGGACAGAAACCAGTAAACGTGGGATTGCAGATGTTGCCCCTTTCTTAACTGAGATTTTAACACTAATACACGCATACCGGAACCTGCAGAGCAGTGTTCTGGATGGGTGTGGTCAAGGTTGTGATGCCTGCTGGACTCTGCATGGTAGACAGAACCTGAGTACCATCTGGTTTAAGTGTTGTCAGAACAAGTGAATCTGTCTTCAGGATCTGAGGTTGCTGGACCAGTACCTGATGGAAAGAAACCCCAAATCAACCACAGGTTTTAAATGGCCTGAAAACAAAAATAACAGCATCAAAACTTGGGCCTTCACACATCTTTGACTCTACACCTACATCGGGAAGATGTGTTTGAGATAATTGCTTACAGAAAAACATTTAAATTAAAAGACTGTTTTTCCATTACAATTCTTTTAGATTTTCTGATCCCAGAAAACCCTGAAATTACAGTTCCAACACTGATAATAATAATCAGGCTCCTCACAGGTACTTGTTGCACCTGCTGTTGCACAGTGTGGACTGTAGTGGGCGCCGTAGACAGAGTCTGGATGGTCTGACCAGTGGGGGTGAGAACACGCTGATGCTGAATAGTCACTGGTTGAAGCTGTGGTGATGTCATGATGCTCTGCATTTGCGGTTGGAGGACTGGGGATGGGAGACAAGGTGACAGTTGAGTAACAAGTCAAATTCTCAATATACACCCAAAAAGAGTGAGAGTTTCTGGTCATGCTAGCAGGACTGTGAGGCAATGGGGACACTGCTGAGCCCCACTGGACAAACATCAACATGTTTCAATAGAATACCATCCTATCAGTTTCCGTTGTTACCTTGGAAACTAGGAGCAGGGCTCTGGTGGCAGATGACAGGGTTTTGGATAAACCGGGACTGTCCGCCACTGGAGGCAATCATCACAGTTTGGGCTGCCTGAGTCTGGATGGGCAGGGGTGTGTGGCTGTGGGTCTGAACCAGGGTGTGAACTGGGAAGCTCTGGGTCTGCATTGGGATACCCTGGGTGTGCATCTGGATTTAAGTCAGAAATGTTCCCTTTTAGTTTGACGTAACAAATGACACTTTAGTAGACATTCTGTTGAAAAACTACTTCACCCAAGACAATTAACTTTATCTCTCAGGCTGGAAGCTGGCTTTGTCGAGATAACACTAATCAGGAACTTAAATTTTATGGTCCTTTCATTCAAAAATTCCTTTGGGAGAGCTTTTTTTTTTTTTTAAACCCTGAATATAGTTTTACTGTTAGGAAACTGATGTTTATTTGTAATCTTTTTAACAGTTACTTCTTTAACAGTGCAATGTAACAGTGGACATAATAAATGTATACAAAATAGAAATAGTAGAGGAGCATGTCAGACAAATAGGGTTCATATGTCACACATCTAATACCTGGATGGTGGGCTGGGCAGCCTGCTGAGGCTGGATAGGTTGGACCACCTGAGGTCTTGGCTGAAGGAGCGGGGCGGTGCGGGTCACCTGCTGTGGCCCTAAAGACACAGTTGTTGGGGAGGGGGTCTGGGCAGGGGTGAGGGGAGGGGTGAGGGGCAGGGACTGAGGGGACAAGGTCTGGGAAACGGTAAGGCTACTGTTGGAGCTCTGGTAGGCTGCAGAAGTTGATGTCTGTGGAGTTTGAGGGGTTTGACTTGTGGGTTGTGGCGTAGCGCTGACGGCACTGGTGTTCTGGAGGGAACTAGCAGAGTTGATGTGGTCCTCAAACAGGTCAGGGAAGTCACCCACCTGGTTGCTAACAAACTGGAGCATCTCTGAGGAAATAAAAGAGACAAAATTGGTGATGGGTAAACAAAATGTGAATACAGTAAACATGCTATATTGTTCAATTCAACAACAGATTAAGTATATCTCAACGTGAGCTCAAACAATAAGTTGATTAAAGGAAACAACTACTTTGATAGTCCACATCCTTTTCTAAGCTGAAGTATTAGATATTTGATGGTCCCATGTTCTTATGAGCGCTTACTGTTTTCTTTCTTACTTGATAGTGCATTGAAGATTTCAGGGTTGTAGACTGTTCAGAAAACAAAAGTTATGTCTAGTGTCTTAAGGATAGGGTGGCACGGTGGTGCAGTGGTCAGCACTGTCGCCTCACAGCAAGAAGGTTCCAGGTTCGAGTCCCAGCTCCAGCACAGGATCTTGCTGTGTGGAGTCTCCATGTTCTCCCTGTTCCTGTGTGGGTTCTCTCTGGTACTCCAGCTTCCTCCACAGTCCAAAGACATCAAGAGAGGACGAGGCTGATTGATACTCTAAATTGACCGTAGGTGTGACTGTGAGTGTGAATGGTTGTCTGTCTTCATGTGTTGGCCCTGTGCTGGACTGGCGACCAGGGTGAACCCCGCCACTTGCCCAAAGGCTGCTGGGATAGGCTCCAGCCCCCCCCCCTCCCCCAGCCCTTAACAGGATACGAAAATGGATGGATGGATGTCTTTAGGATAGACTAAATCACAGGTTTTCAAAGTGTTAGGCAGGTTTCCCCACACGAGGGCTTCAGATGGCAGGCTCCATACATTAAAGTAAAAGACAAGAACAGCCAAAATGGATTCAATTTGTTTACAGATATACAGGTAAGAGATACAGTACTCCCAGTTTCCAAAAGTCAGAAAATAATAAATGGCTCTGGGCAGATTATTTTAATGTGTTTGGAATCCTCTGAAGTCATGTCAAAAAGCAATATTAGGATGGTTCACCGTCTATGGCATCAAATAACAATTCTAGATAGGCATCCAGAAGCAAACCTATTATTAATGTAAGGGTACAATCTTGTCTAAGGGGACATTCTTCATCTCTTTGACTTGGAAATGCTTTGGACGAATAAATGTATAAATAAATAATGTAATCTTACCTATCTCATGTAATCTCAAACTTTTAACAATTCTGTAGCTTCAGTTGGTTAAAACACATACAAAAACAGATGTTTCCCTATTTTGGATTTAGGGCATCAGGCTTCATCTCTGTTGCATAACTCAGTAGAAAAAGTCAAAAATCATGTGGTCATGTTATTACTTCCCTATGTGTCCCTGAAATAAAAGCCTTTAACTGAAGCTCAACATGAGGTGAATACAGTTGGCAGATGAAAGCTAAGTGCATGTCATGGGCTGACCTTGAATAGCGACAGAAACGGCTCCCATTGTGGTCATAAATTTGAGATTATTGCACATAAGACCTTCATTCAGATGGCCTTGACACAGTGAGTTATCATGTTTCTGAAGGCCTCACAGACAATGGCAGTCAAAGAGCACTTGGGGAAATAAATGTTTTGAAAATTATTTGCTGTTGAACTCTATTGTCTTTTACTGAAATTTTTAGTATCATGGCACAGAATTTTCTTTTTTTTTTGGGGGGGTCAAAAGCACCATCTATAATTTTCATAATCAATAAATGAATGGTTAAGTCTTGTCCCAATTTCCCAGAACTCAAAGTGACATGTTCAGATAGCGTTTGGGTCTAACGGCCCAAAAATGTCAGTTATGAATGTCAAAAGAGGAGCCTGGAAGTCTGGAACCAGGAAATCTGTGACATTTTTACTTGGAAAAAAGGGACAGAAATCCAGTAATTAACCATCAAAATAGTTGGAATAGTTCATTTTAACTGAGTATTGAAACAATTGATTGCAGCAGCAAACTCATGAGAGGAAACCATTTTGTCACCAGTTTACTAGAGGAATTCACTCAAGTGTTTGATGATCCCTCAGTCATTAAGAACTTCTAAGACCTCCACCAGCTGACACATGCGGTCAGAACTGCAGGACTGATGATTATCAACGATCATACTTATAGGTGAAGCCACCAGGGCCAATGAAGGGTGAGTGAACAAAGCTTGAGCCTTGTATATGGTCTTATGTCTGACAGAGCAGTCCAGAAAACCCAGCGGACCACATCAGTAGGGTTGGGTACCGTAAACCGGTTCCTAATGTCTGGTTCCGGAACCGTTAAGCAGCTTTTTGAATTTCGATTCTTTTTTTTTTAGTTTGTTTTCAGGGCATGTATCACTCCGATCGGAGTGTACCGTAATGACCAGTCTATAAGCCGCTACTTTTTTCCCCACGCTTTGAACCCTGCGGCTTACACAACAATGCAGCTATCAGGGGGCGCAAGAAGTGCAAAAACTAGACAGACGCAAGAGTCAATGCAAAGAAGAAGACGCTAGTTTTTGGTGCACTCAACGCAAAACGGCGCTCGACACGCACAAACGCAAAATAGCAGTGTGGAGCAGTGTGAAAGAATCCACGATCACCAATGGGTTTCGAAAGGCTGGACTACTGCGTGAAGAGAACAGCACAACTTCAGCGGTATCTCTGCCTCCAGACGAAAGTGACATTGAGAGCGACACTGACAGAGAGACTGAAAAGGTGTGTGATGGAGATGTTCTGAGGCTCTTCAACTCCGACACCGAAGAAGACGACTTCGGTGGTTTCAGCGCACAGGAGGAGGATGAATAAAAACATGAATGGCTTTTCTGTTTTGTTCGATCAGCCGTTTTACTGCTGTGTTATAGGCACGTTTGGAAACAATTCACGTATGTAAATAAACATTTACAAAATCTTAATGCGTAAATATCTCATTTCACAACGTATATATCTGCGGCTGATAGTCTGGTGCGGCTAATGGATGTACAAATATTTTTTCCTTTTAAAATTTAGTGGGTGCGGCTTATATTTCGATGCATTGCATTGGCATTGTGAATAAATAAACTGGCCTGTGTTAAGGCTTTTTCAAACAAACAAAAAATTCTCCTGATGAATAGGCTGTGACCTGTTGACATCCATCACAAAGAATCGGAAACGAGAATCGCTGAGAACAGGAATCGATATTGAGAATCCGAATCTGTAAAATCCAAACGATACCCGACCTTACACATCAGTGACGATCAAAGATGAAGCAGACTCTGCTGATGAGACACTGGTTAGATTCACTTCAGTGCTGAGAGAAGGGAGGTGACACTCAGGGTATGACACAAATTAAAATGTCTCAACAGTCACGGTGAGCTGATGAACCTACAGTGGAAGTAAACAATGCTTAAAAAGTGACTGTAGCTCTTAATGTTGATCAACCATAATGGCTATGATTTTGAGGTTTTGAAGCCTTCCTGTGCGAAAAATTACAGTCCGTTTTGTCATAGAGATCATCAAGATCGATCAAGTAAATATGAATGATTTTATAAAAATCAAAAATCCAATATGGCTGCCACAGGAGGAGAAAATCTCAGATCAGACATTTCTCCTCTTATATTTCAATGACATCGAAAAACTGATCAAGCAAAGAAAAAGTTAAGATTTGCCAAAAAAAAAAAAAGAGAATCAATTGATCAATATGTTTTTATACTTTTATGGGGTTAGGGAGCTGGAAACACTCGAGAAACAAAATTCTGCCAGATTGTAACACTCAGGAATCTCATCTTTTTCAGTAAAAGCAGCCAATTTCCTATCTCTGATCGTCTCCCTCGATGACCCTTAACTAAAAAATGTTCATAGTATAAAAGGTACATTTTTTTGCAAAGCATCATTAAATATACTTGAGTTACCTTACAAAAAACATTGCTGATTCTGGGGATTAGGTGGGATGTACTTACTGATGTTTCATGGAATGAGCCACGTACATAATCTGAGAAGAGAAGTTGCTTTGTGCCAAATGTGTACACTTGCCAGTTTCCATTCATAGTTCTTGGACAGATGAATACCTCCAAGTGTAAATACACTAACAGGTAATCTCAGTTCTCTCTCAGTTTAAAATTGATAGATAAACGGCATCCAAATGTGACCGGGCTGAAAAGCAAAATGGTGCAACTGATTGACTTCTGTCCGTGACTTCTGTTGGCACCATTAACAAGGAAACGACTTCTTTTATTCAGACCTCAACTGGTATCCAAAAAACAAATGAAAAGTACACAATTGTCCGTTACGCCCTGAATGAAACCATGCAGACGATGGGGCAGTTGAATGCCCACCAACATTCATTAGTCTTTGTGCTCAAGAACTTTTACTAGTCTGTCCTGTCACATATACTTGCACACATTAATGTCGACAGACACATTAAACCATGCATTATTTGTGCATCTCCTTGGGGGATGGAGGGGGAGGGGCAGACTGGACAAAGCAACTCGGAGCCCCCAGAGCCTCAGGCGAGCTGACACAAAGGGTCAATCCAACCCAAAAGAGGGACAGTTTCCTGGACTGCTCAGTGCAAAGAAAATAGATTATGTAACTGGAGTTGCTAAGAGAACAATTGGGAGAGGGAGAACGTTCTAAATGAATTTAGGGTTAAACACAAGATCCCTTACAGGGGCCTCTAAGACCTTGTACTCCATGATGTGCACATGGCTCCTAAATGGCACCAACATGAGTGACAGGGTAATTGGTTTGAATCATATCTATATCTATATGTGTGTGTGTATACATGCATGCATGCATGTATATATATATATACATATATACACACATATATGCACACACATACACACACTCTTTATAAAAAAAGATATAAATTCTATAAAATTTGAATGTTTGATGTGAGAAACACACATTTCAAGATGATCAGTAGTTTGTGTGAATTTTTCTAATAACAAAGCCCCCTCACAATAACACACACACATTTTTTATTTCGCAACACTGTCCACAATGATTGCAGCAGGTCTTTTCACCAAATTGTGCAGCAATAATTTATTGTAATAGGACTGTCTTTATTTCGCAAATTTCCATAGATTATCAACCTTTCTGGCTGTATTTATTTTGCAATTTTTTTTCCAGCCCTGGAAATTGTCATTTTCAAATTCCCTGACTTTTCAGGGTTTTTCATGACCGTATGACCCCTGTAGCTATCAACAGGATCTGTAACAACTGGAAGAAAAGTGAAAAATGAGAACTGTTCTTCATATTTAGAATAGATTGTGATGGTTTAAAATCTATTTACATAAACACCGAAATCGACTGTTGGGGACATTGTGTTTTTGATAATCAGGGTCAGTTTCTCTGCAGCTGACAGGTCAGTCTCATGGGGAAAAAATATAGTCCATTAGCCGACAGCCAAACAAAGACTGGGTGAGGCAAAACTTAGGTGTGGGCCGTCATCTCTCTCACACACAATCTGCACATTCCTCTCTTTTGACACAATGATTAAGTGGGATTACATTACAGTGGCCCAGGGTGGGCTGTGTGTTCGCTCTGTCTAAGGGCCTGTGACAGGACAAGTTGCACCAAAAACCAAATGCAAGTAAATACATTTCACAACCTTTTTGTCAATGTTGGCCATCATTCCACAGTCATCCACCAGAGTCAGTAGATAAAAAGATAAAGTTCTGACGGATAATCCAGTTTTTTAATCCTGCACTGTCTGATGCCTCACACACCCACACAAGCCCATCAGTCCGGTCTGGTGACTTAGCATTCAGTAGAATTCCACTCTTACATAAATCTGGTGACTCTGCACTTGCCAGTGTTCAATCAGAAGCCCTGTCCTTTTACTGAGTGCCAAATGGTTAAACTTGTTTTGATAAGAGAGACGCTGGACCAGAGATGCTGTGTGTTCACTGCAGCCAGCCTTCCGAGTGTGGAGTTGGTCTTTATGGAAACGTTGGGCCACAAAGTTTGCTTTCCATTCTGCAATAACCTGTTTGGACACATGCTGAATAAAAGGTTCCTTCATTACGTTCTAGAGTAGAAAAACTTTCACCTGGACATGGAAGTTGTAAATGTTTCCATATGGTGAAAAATATTGAAAATGTTAAACCTTCCACTGATACTTTCGGCATCTCCCTTTACAGTCTACGTACATCGACTACTGAAGATAAACACTCCATTATGCTTCATGGAGAAAACAGATCTTCGCTCTATCATGAAGCGGACAATATTGGAATCCCTATAAATAGCATTACACAAACTAAATCCCAATGTTATCACAAAATTATACTTCTCAATGGTCATCATTGGGACAAAAACGTTGTGTATGTTTGTAATGTCCGCTAATTATATTCTATTTCATTAAGATAGTTCAATTACACAAACTTGTTCTATTCATTTATCCATTCATTCATTCATTTTAGTGACAGGTGGGGAGTAATTCTGATGTCATTAGTTGCTCACCTGCCGTACAATAATTTGCTAGCGCCATTATTCCAGAGTGATTTTGAAAATAAAGACCTGACAACAACAAAATAACTCAATCAGGGTTCATGCCACAAAAAAATAATTTCCCATGGCTTTGCTGAAGTGCAACATTAACATGATATCCATGACAAAATATATAACAAAATAAATAAAAATTAATGCAGATTAAAACTAAGTAAGCATTGATTTAACTAATATTGGCCAATATACATTTGTTTGAGGGGATCTTGACTAAAACAGTACACTATAACATACATTTATTTATGAAGCAACGTGCCGTGATTTTTCATACACTTTCTGGTTTAATTTGTTCAACCAAAACTTTTACCAGGCCTGGAAGTGTCTATTTTCAAATTCCCATGCCTGCTCCAGTGTTTTATTTAAGTCGAAACCATGATGAATGTAGCTCGAATAATTGTAAAAACAAAGTATTGACAGATTCCTGCCGCCTGTTTCGTGTTGCCCAGTCTCTCTTTAGTAGAACCTCATATATCATGGGCACACTCGCTGGCTCCGCTGGATAAACATCAGACAGGAAACAGGCCGAACATTAACTTAATAACACTCGCACTCACCGTCGATGTCCCCCAGGGTGAATTCGTCACCTAATTCTGCTAAAGTCGGATCTCCGGTCTCCATAGTGGACATGTACTCTCCTCCGTCCATCCCGCCTGTCACCAACCTTCTTCTCCGGCTGCTTGTCACCGAAGGGTCGCGGGTGGGCAAAACAGGGATAGGGGTCTGTTCTGCTTTGTCGCGACGTCAATAAGCTTATCTTATCTGGAATGAAAATATTTTTCTGAAACAACCGTTACCCAACAGCGAAGCCTCAAGAGAGGCCAACATCTACACCGATAAACTCATTCACATCAATATATGCTTAAGACGACTCCATCTTGTTTTACGCTTATTACGTCATTCACAAACATACTGAGTGGTTCAGAGCGCGCTCTGATTGGTTCAGAGCTAGGTGTTGTTGTCATGAGACCAGTTTCCACCATCCAATGAGGAGGAGGTATTTATCGTGGTCTGATAGTACGTCAACCATCAGAAGCTTGTGTGGCATTTGAATAACCGCGCCCCCTAGCTTCGTGAGAAGAAGTGGACCCGAACAGCTACATTCAGCACCTCGGAAATACCGATGACTCCCGATAGATATAAATACATACACTTCAAATGGGCTGCATCCCACAACTCCTCCATTGAACTTCACCTCATTATTTACTGCGACATTCTCTCTTCTCATTGCTTCACTTTATAATGCTTATTTTATTGATTATTGTTGTGATGTCCTTCACTGTTCAACTGTTGTGTTTTAATAGTGCAAGTTCACCTTCAGTCTCATGAAGAGCAACTTTAAATACATTTATTATTATCACAGAATGCTTTTCACACCATAAGATACTGTTGTTTTTAATACTTCAGATTACCCAAGTCCAGTAACAAATGCAAAACAATAAAACAATACATTTAATTTCCTGTTGCCCATTTAGTAATACTATGATGATAATAATACGAGAAAATGATGTGAGCTATAATTTGTCAAATTAACTCTGAGAAAAGTAGGTACAATGGCTCATGCATTCATCTCGCATTCCATTGTCCATACCCTTGCATCCTTTTAGTGTGTGTGTGTGTGTGTGTGTGTGTGTGTGTGTGTGTGTGTGTGTGTGTGTGTGTGTGTGTTGGGGAGGGGGGTTGCTACAGCCTATCCCAATTCCGATTGGGTGAGGGAAGCAGGGAGCACCCAGGTCATCAGCGCTGGTGAATTCAACTACAAATAGATTCTTACTAACTGTAAAATCTGCTTTCTTTATCAATGCAGATTCTAAATAAATACATCATATCCTTTTAAGTTTTAGTGTGTGCCTCATCCAGCCTTCAGAATTTACCAACAGTGGATTAACAGAAATGTTTACTCAAGTAAAAACATGTCGGACTTTCTAATAAAATAAATTCAAGGTGCTAAAGTTGAGGTACTGAGAGGAAATATGATGGAGAACCAAATAATGAAGCCAAAATACACAGTCATTGAAGAGTATTGTCTTTGCTTTTATTTTACTGCAATAAAGTGAACACAGTAATGGTTTGATGCTACATTTGAAATGAAAATAAAGAAAGTGCTTGATACAGGATATAACTGATAATCTTTTGTCTGGTTCATTCATGAAGGATGGAAACAGTACAATATAGGAGTGTGTAGAGAGTCCTGTCAACTGTCACATGGAATTTAAGATGAATTTCCTTTCATTTTCAATTTTCAAGATACGTCAGTTAATACAATCATTTCACCCAGCAAACACTTCTTGCCTATATTTGATAGTGCCAATTGTTTGAAATCACTGCTCGAAAACTAATCAGCTCTTAAGATCAACCATAACACTTTTAAAAGTCCTTTAATGAAGACACAATAGTTTCTGAAATGTAGCAAAGAAATGACATGACTTTCTATTCCTAATCATCCCACACTTTTATAACTGTCTCTGGAGTTTCAAACACTAGTCATCACACTGTCTCAGGGAACTTTGAAGTGGTTCGTCCGTGTATGGCAATAAAACATCTCGGGGAGAAACTCAGTAAATATAGGTGTATTGTATACCTTAGAAACTCATTCCTTTTTATTGAAGTAGATCTCATAAGAATTCTTCTCAGAATAACTAGTTTCTGTTGTTCTTGTGCCACATCGGACTTTTTCCTTCACCACCTTCACTACCAGCCCACCAGCCAGGGCAATCCCTGCTGCAGCCTTGCCTATCTCAGCCACTGCACTGAGAATACGTGCTGTTGTTCCAACTGAGCCCCAGGGGTCTGACACAACCCTGGTGGCCACTGAAGCCAAGTCAGGCCCTCTTATGCCACACAAAGCACTGGCAGACTCTGCAGCTGTTGGGACATTTGCTACCACTTCCCGAGCTAATGCCGTCCCTGCAGCAGCACACTGAGGAACCCCGGTCCCTGCTGCTACACACCCTCCTGCTGCTGATGCTAAACCACCCTGAGCTACAGAAGCACTTGCTGCACTTGCTGTCCCAACTGCTGCAGTCTCAGCTCCACCAAGGGTTGCAGTGCTGACAGCTACCCCATCTAGAACTGCACCTAAAGCAGCTCCAGCTCCCAGGGTGCTCCCTACACCTGCTGCAACCCCCACAGCAGTGGCCCCTATGACGCTAACCTGCCCAAGAGTATCCAGAGCACCCTCCCCAGGACTTGCAGCCTCAGTGCCAGCAATGACTCCAAGAGAACCACCCACAATACCACCCGTTGCTGCACCAAAAGCAACTGCAGCTTTCCCTGAGGCTGTCGCAACTACGGCCCCCACTGCTTTTCCAACGCCTGTGCCTCCCGCTACAGACATTCCAGCGAGCTGACTTGCAGCAAAACCAACAGAGTTCCCTATGAGAGATGCTCCAGCTGCAGCAGCAAGAGGGGCAGCAGCCCCAAACACTGCCCCAACGGCCATGCCTGTGGCTCCAGCAGCCACCAAGACCTTAACTCTCTCCAGCACCTTAGCAGAGAGTGCAACCTCTCTTCTGAGCCGACTAAAGGATGAACGGAGAGACTGGCGCCTGCTGCTGCCCCTATGCCTTCCTCGCAACTGGCTCAGGAACATAAAGGCATTGCCTTTGCTCTCCTCTGTCCATCTCTCCACCTGAAAACCCTCTTCATCTCCTCCCTCCATCTCCCTCCTCCTGAGCTTCTGCAATCCTCTTTCATTGCACTCCTCCAAGTCACATTTCTTACGTTTAGTGAGTTTAGCATATTCCTCTATTCTGGAGCTGTCTCCTCCACAATCTTCACCCTCTGCTTGTCCTTGATCCATCATCATCATCACGCTTGCCTGCTCCTCCCTGATGGCAGCCTCAGCCTCCGAAAACATGGCATTGGTATAAAACCCTGTGTTCGACTGTTTCACCATCCTATCCACCTTCATCAAGAGTTCTTTAACCTGCGCCAAGTTACTAGGGTCTTTGTTGTTGAGCACATGATACCTGCCTCCACACCTGTCAATCAGAGCTTTAAGCCCATCAGGTGCAGTCTCCTTCAGGTAATTCTCAATCCTTACATTCTCTAGCTCATCGCCCCTGGTAAAAAGAACCACAGTGTGGTGACGGGTCGCATCCTCCCCAAATATCTTTGCCAATTCACAGACAGCATGGTTCTCCTGGGCTGTGTAACGCCCAATGGGTACCACCAGGAGAAAAGCGTGAGGACCAGGGGCAGAGAGAGACACACATTTGGCTAATTCTGCATAAATCTGGTCCTCCGTGAGGTGAGTATCCCCAAACCCTGGCATGTCCACCACCACAACTCTCCTCACTCTCCTCCGTGTTACAGTCAGGCCGTTTTCCTCAACCTCCTCTTCCTCGGTGAGTTCCGTGCTCGCCTGCTCACAGATCTGCGTGACAGAGCTGGCACTGATCAGGGACAGGAACTGCCTCCGGCCCAAGATTGTGTTTCCAGAAGCACTCTTGCCAGATCCAGTATTTCCAATGAGTACCAACCGGAGTTCTTCACTCCATCTGGTTTCAAAGTCTTCTTCTTCAACTTCCATGTCAGCTGCCTCCTTGTTCTCTCCCTCATCTACTGATGAGAAACCTACAAAACAGAATTTGCAGATCATTTTGAGAGTATTGGGAGCAGGGTTCCATGATAATACCTTCATAACAGGGAAACTAGCGAATATGAATGATCATTTTCCACAGGGTCAAATCTGACAGGACTGGATCAGGTGAGTTAACGTCACAGTGAAGAGCAGCTACCAGCCTCACCGAACACAACAACCGAAACAAGACAGTTATTCTTGGTAGAGAACAACTCTTAGGACTTAATCCTTATCCGTCCATTGGTGACCTGGGTTATATGATAGCTTTGACATATATGTTAAATACCACTCCACGGTAACATTTAAATAACGTTTGACATAACGAGATTAAGTACTACTGTGAAAAAGTCAAAGTGTGTTAATCTCGGACTACTTATTATCCAATGAAAATTAACACCAGTTAATTCTCGGATTAGCTAGATAGCATTAGTACGTCAAATGTCACATCAGGAACACTTCGATTGATTTACCGAGTTCCGCTTTGTTCGACATATCAGTGCAATACACCAGGTTGTCTCTTCTCTTTATTCCAGGTCTTTCACCCCCTTAATGTAGAGGAAGCCACATATTAGTTGGAGTTAAAATAAAACAAAACAAAAAACAACAATAAAGGTTCCGCATCTTCTTCGTCCTGTTAAAACCGGAGAAAGCAACCATAACTTTAAGGCTCTTACCGCCACCTACTGGCCCGAAGAACGCAGCATGTGTTGTACCCGTTCACATATCGTAGACTAAGAGCGATAAATAAATAAGAGTTCTAAATATTACAAAAAAAAAACCCTACTTCAAGTATCCTGCCACGTCTTTACGTGTCATTTGAACATCTAACAATGCTCTGCAATGTTTCCTCTTGTTCTTTGTGTTTTTTTATGGCAGATTGTCAGGTGTGTATGACCACCTACTGTATCTGGGACGTTAGAGCAAGATCTAACATACCTTTGTCAACTTACAAAAACAAATAAAACAAAACTATATGCATGAACTTCATGCTTAATGTTAACTTTTGGTGTCGGAAGGAAGTGGGTTTAGCAGCTGCCTGCCAGCTGTCGGCTGTTACATACAAACACAGTTTCGTATATGTCAGTCATTTTATTTCCTTAAATTTGATAACAAAATGGCTTATTCATTCTGCAGCAATGATATTCTTTCTCTGAATACACATATAGTTTTATAACAGTCGTAATATTATTTCAGAATTACATCAATTCCATAGAGCTAAACCATTACAATGAGAATTTTTGAAAACAAAGCCAAAAAATACTCAGGAAAACAAACAAACAAACAAACAAACAGGGGCAGAGCTCAATGTCACATTTATAAATGACATTTTGTTTTTATTTCCAACTATATAAAGTAACTTTTAAGGTTATCTAAGAGAAACAACTAGAGATTGGGGGAATAAGACTTACTAATGGTATTGCAAAAACTGCCAAATATGTAAAGGGAAAATTCACTATCTCCTGCAAATAATTATTTCAAGACATTTAATTTTACCATTGTACTGCCCGTCAGCCAAACAAAACAGAAGATGTGTTCGCACAACTTTGAGCAGGCATATTTTATGTATAAGAAGTTAATATAAGTAATATAATCTGTGTAACCTAATCATAAACAGGACACATTTAATGAGGTGAAGTCAAATTCATATTTGGCAACCACACACATAGATAAAGCATATGGGATTTAGGTACATTAAATCTAGACCAAACACAATGCGGTGTTCTTCACAAGGTTTTGAAGCAAATTTAAAATACTAAAAAGAACCATATAACCAAAGTACAATGATCTAATCCTTAAATTAATAAAAATAAATTTCCCTTATCAACTCCTATTCCAGAGATGTCTTTAGCATCTTACACACGAGCTTTTCCATGATATCTCACTGTGGGATCACAGCAATTTGCAGGCCTCCTGCTTTATTTTTACTTTCAGCGTCCCATCGAGGTTCCTCTCCGATTTTCAGCGGAGCACCGGGTTTCTGTGATGCCAAAGGATGACAGCTTTTATGTCCTTTGCTGTCCTCGCAGTCTACAAGTCAGGCGGTCCACTGTGAACTGCGCATTTGTTTCTTTTTCTCCTCCTCTCTGCTGGGAGGTGCGGCGCTATAGCTCGGTGCGAGAGCGAGAGATGCGAGGGCCTTTCCTGATTTCTTTCCTCTTCTCCTCCTTCCTCCTCCTCTTCTCCTCCTCTCTCAGGATCTTTTGGAAAGCTTCGGCAGTGTGAAGCACCTGAAGAAAATAAGCGAGACAGGTCTTCATTAAAATCCAAATAAAGTTTGATAAAAACTAACACCTGTGCATGTAACTGTTTCAGATGCTGTGTGATCAGTGTGTCACAGTGTAACAGTTGTGGTCACTTGAGTTATGGTGATAGTGATGATGCTGAGAGGGGAGCCACGTTTGTGTGTGTGTCTTACTCACATCGTCTCTCTCTGTGCGGTATGGGTTTATAAAGTCTGGGGATTTCTCTGTTATTCCCAGCTCCTGTGACATCTGAGAGATGCGAAGAATAAAGGGATGACAGAACAGGGAAAGGGAGGGAGGGGAATGTTAATACTTCTTTAAAACAGATAAACTAACAAAAAAAAACCAGGACTACCACATCCCTCATTCCGAAGTTGAAAAGTAAATTGAATCTCTCCCTTCTCACCACCTTCTTGAAAAACATTCTCATTGTTTTCAGTCATATTATCTTCTGTTCGCTTTCATTTTTGCAGTCAGGCTGAAGGCGTAATCCCAAGGGTTAGGTCCTCTTCCTGCACACCCACAGACGGACCGGTATGAGCCTGAGGGTGACCAGAAGTCAACTTTATGATGATGAGATATGATGCAGAGGATGTGGTTGCTCAGAAGAATAAGTGAACACAACCCCATAACTTGTGACTTATGATTGTAAACATTGTTGGGAGTCTACAATGAGTCGAGAGGGACTGGGTTCCTCTAAAAAGCGTTGCTCCACAGGAGCCACGATTTAACTGGTAGAACAGGCAGAACCTCCTCCAAAGAAGACCTCTGTTTAACATGTCAAGTTGCCTCCACCCGATGCAATGCCTTTGGCCACCTGTCAGATCCGTCTGCGGTCTCAAGAGAGAATCCCAGGCTCTGAATGAACACAACTCACAAGCAGCCAGATAAATTGAGATGATTCACTCCAAGCAATATAAAATGAAGAGGTGGATAATATGACGGTGTGTTATACACTATCTCAGTCCGATCGTGATATTTTACAATCACTTCCAAACCTATGAATCCGTCTCTCCATCTAACCACCTCTGCTTCCGCATGGCCTACATAAAACCTAGATAAAACTCAGATGCAAGGACTGACCACTGGCATGCAGTTTAGAACTTGGCTGTCACATCCAGGCGGAGCTCTGGGAGAGACGTAATCACTTGATGATTACATCAGAAGCTAGTGGACTTGACAAGCTGCAGATCAATGAATCGTATGGAGGCGAAGAACCTCGCACTATATATGTTGCATTGTATTGACTGTATTTTTTTGTGATGGGTAATGTGCTCCTCCTCCTCCCATTTGTTTTACATTGTTCTCTAGCAACACCTTGTGGACACAGGAAGTGATATTTAGCAGCAAAGTGTCCATATAGTTAAGTGTGCACCTCTGGAGCCCCTGGGTGTCAGCAGCTCATCATCTCTGCAGTATCTAAACCCTGAGCCCCACCCAAGTTTTTTTCTTCTCTTTAATTTGTACTTCCCCCCCCCTCACATATCAGACTGCATTTACTTCCGGCCTAGTGTTATGTCGGCTGTGTGGGTCATTCATAGCTCCCGTTGTCAATCATCTCCTGAACCCTCCTGTTCTCCCATGTGTTTCATATTGTGCTCTTCTGGTTGAATTTTAGTTCATTTTGCTTGTTTAAAACGCTGAAATAAACCCTGTTAACTCAGTTGAAGAAGTTTTCCAGTGTCTACATTTGGATCCAAGGAGAAGGAAATGTACATAGACAAGTGACAAAATCTGACTTGGATCAGATAAACACGCTCCTGCTGTCCAACCTACTTACTTCCAACATCCTCTTTAAAAGGTTCCCAGCATCAAACATCTTCTCCTTAAGCAGGAGAGCAGATCCACAACGCAAATTTTCAGGAGACGACGGACAACATTTCTGAGTTTTTTTCAGCTTCTCTGCTTCAGTGAGGTGTGAAACTTCCTTGAATGCACAATTTGAGGCCTCAAACTGCAGCAGTTTTAACTCCCACGATAAATCCACTACACAGCCCTTTTGACACACTGTGAAGGTCACAGATTAATCCTGCAGGTGTTGAGTTCATTAACCTACACATTTACCAGAAAATACCATTTGATGCTGCTTGGCTTTTTAAAGTTTTAAAGGTCACCATGCATCATGCACAAATATGACAAATGATAATACTTTGGGGGCCACAGAGGTGTTAGCTGACGACGAGCGAGTGCATCAGTCACGTTATACTACTGCTTTATATCACACTGCCTGGTTTTATTGCAGTCTCACTATTTCACCCCTGCACATAAATTGTTTTTTTTCAAATGCATCGTCAACATTTTGCTCAGATGAAATAACGGCTGTCCTCCAATGTACATAAATCGCTACATATGTAGTACATTTTAGCAGTAATTCAAAGGAACAGGCCAAAACACATGCCGAGGGACTTCGGATGTAAATTAGCAATCCTGTTCACTCTGCCGTATTTGCAGACGTATTCATACTGACGTTCATTGCATTGTGTTGTTCCTTTCAAATAATAAATACCTAAATAAACCTTTTGACAGATGAATTTATTGACCACCATCCTCGGATCGAGACAAGAAGATAGATACAATCATCTCCTGTGCGTGAGAAATCCAGAGCGGAGACGAACCGAGACCAGCAGGCTGCTATTTAGCTTAAAACAATAACAGTAAATTGAATTTTTCTAACAGCTTTGAGTTCACAAGTTACTCAAGGACTGCACTTTGTCAGGTGATGGATTAACATTTAGTTATTTCTCTTCATAATGTTATAGTTTGTCCAATGAAAATGTTGGTTTTACCAAAGGACCAATGTTTTCATGAGCCTTTTCATCCCGCTTCATTTTCTTTTTACCAGTTTGTTGACCTCAGTGGCATCTAAATGCCAAGATTAACATTAGTTGCGCTTGACTATATGACTGCAAATGGTAGGACCAGTATAACGACACCTTTACTTGGTCATGCAGATGTAACGTTAACTTTCCAACAGCCTTCTACGTTTCTACAATGTATCATTACTTTAAATTGATATTTCATGGCTCCAGCTTTCTCCCACACACCAAAACATGCAGGTTTGGTTAATTAGAGACTTTCAATTGCTCGTAGGTGTAAAAAGAAAATGTGATGAAGAAAAACGGAGAATTAAAAGAGGAATGGACAGAGTACTATGCGTTAATATTCCCTCAGTCCAGCTCTGAACCAATAGCCTTGATTTGGACTGACACAGTGGCATCATCAAGGGAGGAAACGTGGAACGCCATTGTGAATGGAAGCAGCAGTACCAGTATCACTCACAAAGGGCCACCTAAGTTTAATCAGTTGAATCCTCTGAATCAGATCAATAGCAGCCCAGGACAGCAAATGAGGCAGCACTCAGAGTGGCTAGCTGGGTTTTAGAGGAGCACAAAAAGCCTTTTGACGATGAGTGAAGAAGTAAGAGTGTGCATGACAGAAGTAACTGAAGCTTTGGCGGGGTGAAGAGAATTGTGTGAGAAAATTCAACAGATTCCCTCTCAAACTATACCGCAACCAGGAGAACTGAATTAACCTGAGGTCCTGGTTATTAGACCTCTTATTGTGTGTGTTGGTAGGAGACATTTGGTTCAATAACATAGCAATAATACATTTATTCCCAGTTCATGGAAAAAAGTATGAATCCATCTATGTACAGAGCCTTTTTATTATTCTGAAGCTCTCTCTCTCTCTCAAAATTCCAACAATAATTTCAATGGGAGCCGCTGGGATAGGCTCCAGACCCCCGCGACCCTGAACAGGAATAAGCGGAAGAAAATGGATGGATGGACGGATGAAATTTCAAAGGGTTTCTTTTTATGAAAATGAGTGGAATAATGCCAAAACGCTCCCTCCAATGTTGTAAATCATATCACAAAATGAGTAAAAACAAAAGCAATTTGATATTTTGTGACAAACATGCAGCCCGACTCCTGCTGCACTGTTGGTGATTCTCTTCCTGAATGTGTGCATTACACAAGGATTTTTATTTATTTATGTGTAAACTTCTGCTGGGACGGACAATAGATGGATGAGTGGATGTTACTGCAGGCAGAGTTTTGGAGAAGAGTGCATTTGATGACTTTTGATGAAGGCAAGCTAACAGTTCCCATTAACTACCATTCATTGCGCTGAGCTAACCATCAGTCAGGAGTTCTCTGTGGGTCTCACTTCCCTTATGCACTCCCAGAGAGACGAGTATTCCTCTGCTTGTCTGGCTCTGGGCAGGAGGGACAATCGACGTGTTTCCCAAAAGTGTGTGTTCCTTTAACTGGCTCAGTCTATACTTTTAAAGTCAGTTTAAACTTCTCACAAAGGCACTAGTTGAAAAAAAAAAAAGACTTATTTTTATATTTTCGAGAAGTTTTGGTCAGCTTTCAAACCTTTGAATCTTTCTTCCTAATAGCGACAGTTGTCAGTAGACTGTAGCTATGAATCTGACGTGTATGCTTGCTCTACAGAATGGATGTTTGGGCGGGTGACTCTACAGACTTACAAGTGTGAGGACATGTTGATGGGCTCCACCAGTGAAAACCCCCGTCTGGTTACAGAAATTCAGCCCCCAGCGTAGAAGCCCTCCCCAGTCAGAGTTCCGGTCGTAGTAGTGGTGGACGATACGGGGAAAACGTAGTGCCACGTCACCAAAAAATGCGGTGTTCTCCACCACATGAGAGTAAGCTGCAGAGAAGTATCAAGAGAGGAAGCAGAGCATGTTGATAAATCAGAGTTGAACAGGTTAAGAAGGCCAATAAGCAAATAGGAAGATTATATTTCTGACTTTTAAACAAACATTAAAGAGGTCAGATAGTCCTGAGAGACTGACAGGTGTAGCTTTTATAGATGGGTAACAAGTACATGATGAACCAGTTAGAGGTGATGGAGGCAGAAAAAAAAACATTATAAATAATGCTGGAGGAAGTGAAATAAAGAGACACGGAAAAACGTTCAATGTTAAAACAGCTGAAGCGTAAAAGTGAGTCAGACCCTCTTTGATTTTATCGTCCATGGGGAACGGGTCGTCTGGCTGCATGTTGGCTGCAACCAGGATTTGTCTTGAGTCCTCCAAGACCTGAGGAGTGAAAAAAAAACAAACAAAAAAACAGCTCAATAGCCAGGTTCATTTAGTGCTGTGAATTATAGTTGCTGATGAGCAAAAAGCACAGCAAAGATTTTATAGGAAAAAATATACGCCCATTGTTTTACTTCACGTGTCACTGCAGAGATTTATTACCAAGTTATAATCTACTGGGGCGTGTAAGTGGTTGAGGGATCAGGGTTTAGAGGCAAAAACAGTTCATAATGGGAGCTTTTAGGTAACACAGAGCCACTTCACTCCTGCAGTAACATGCATCCCGAGTGATCCCTCACCAGCGGGCATCTTCAAGTATGCTAGTTCGCACTTGGCCTGTCCTGTGAGCACCAGTGACTGGATCTCTATTCCCCGCTCTTGATGTAAACATACATGCAGATATGTGACACAAATCACGCAGAGATCAACTTTTGCATGTTTATTATGTAATATGGACAACAAATTTGTATTTGATGTTTAAATTTCCATCCATCCATCCATTTTCTCCCTCTTATCCTGTTAAGGGTTGCGGGGGGCTGGAGCCTATCCCAGCAGCCTTCAGGTGAGAGGCGAGGTTCACCCTGGACAGGTCACCAGTCCATCGCAGGGCCAACACATAGAGACAGACAACCATTCACACTCACAGTCACACCTACGGTCAATTTAGAGTATCAATCAGCCTCGTCCCCTCTTGATGTCTTTGGACTGTGGAGGAAGCTGGAGTACCAGAGAGAACCCACACAGGAACAGTGAGAACATGGAGACTCCACACAGAAAGATCCTGTGCCTGAGCCGGGACTTGAACCCGGAACCTTCTTGCTGTGAGGCCACAGTGCTGACCACTGCACCACCGTGCTGCTCATGTTTTAATTTTATATTTTAATCATATTTCAGTCAATAGAGAGGCGCAGAAATGAGTCCCAAAACCCAGAAACAAGTAAGCATTACTGAACGGCAACATCTGTCATTACAAAGTCCATGGGTTTTTAGTGAAATCCTTCAAATCAGGTCTGTGGCCCACACCAACGCAAGCTATTTTCAGGTTGTATTCTACGGCATGAAATATGTCAGTTATTACTAAATTTGTGAATTTCGAAACATTTATGAGCATTAAAAATGGTGGTTGCAAACAAGTGGCTAAAGGAGACAAAAGAGAGTGCCGGTGGACGTTGAACACCGTCCCGTCTCAAACATTAGAAGCCCAAAGCTGGTTGTGTGGCTGTGGTGTAGCTTGTCCATAGACAGCATCATGTTAACACTGCTCTTCTAATTATTGAATTTGGTGGCGGCATGGCTCAGAGGTCGAGTGGCCGTCTAGCAACTGTTCGTTCCTCCCTTCCACCGCTGACCATGTCTAAGTGTCCCTGAGCAAGATACTGAGCCCCTAATTGCTCCTGATGGAGGACGGATAAGCGGTATAGAAAATGGATGGATGGCTTATTGAATCTGCGCTTCAAAATGATACAAGTGGTGTTAATTTGTGGAGATTATCTTGCTGAACAAAACATGCAAGTCTCATGAGCTTTTGTTTTCCACTGAGCTTATTTTTTGGCAGTAATCCCAAATACAAAGTAAAAAAAACAAAACAAAACATGTTGTTTTTTTTGGTGGAGAGAACCCGAGGTGATGCTAACTCGAGAGTCGGCACACAAAAAAATACATCACCCAACAGTAACTTCTAACATCTCGTTTGGGACATCAAATAAAACAAAGACCAGGTCTATTTCTTGGTTTATTCCTGACTAACAATACCTCCCAAGAGCTTCGATGCACCCACAATACCCTCTACCTCTATGTGCTTTTGGAAATGGCCAAACAAATTTGAATTTATCAGGACTTCAGCAGGTGAAGTGGCCCAGGACACATTTCTGCTCATGCCTCTAAAAGAGTATGTGGCATGTCCTCGAGTCCACTGAGATGTCCACTTGTGATCACTTGGGATACGTCTTGATGCCTCAAGTCTGAACAGGATCTGATCTTGGTGTGAGACTTCCTGGGCGTGCGGTTGTTGTTGTCTGTATTTTGTCTCACCCCTCTGAGGAGTACACTTGTAGGCTATTCAGAGATTTTGTTTTACTGAAGGAATTTTATATTCTTGCCGTCCTCTCAGACTGTGTGGATTTGTGTGGGTCCGATTTGAGAAGGGTGACGAGTAGAAATGCGTCAAAACTCTTTAAACTGTGGTGACACAAAGCGTCGTCTTGTGGTTACAAACTAACCCAGAAATCCCCGGAGATGAAACAAGTGTGGTTACATGCGGCTGGTGTGTGGAGGAGATATCAGCCAAGTGGGTCTAGAGACGCTGATAATCAGCGACTGAAGGTCAACTTGTCGTCCTTGGGAGGCACGCAGATGCATAGATAACTGTCCTCCGGGAAGCAGAGGCGCACAGTACGATTGAATGGCACTCTGGAGCCGCAGCGCCTGAATTAACATTCAAATGAATGCTGATGAATGTAATCACAGGATTTGAAGCCTCTGAGTCTGTTCGCCTGCAAATCTTCTTGTCCTTCAATTTGCTGACACAGCTAGAAGCTCTTGAAGAACTTTTTGGATGCTCCTGTCTGTGCTAAACGAGCAAACACACATCCGCACACACACCCTACCTTGAAGAGTCCTTTCAGCATGATGTCTATGATCTTGTACTGCTGGTTGATGTCATTCAGCTCAACCAGATTTTTGAGTGCGTTCAGCTGATCTTTCCTCTTGGTCTCAAATAGCCGCTTATCTGTTAAGAGCAGGTAAGGAGGACACACACTCACACTGGTTCACTCACCCATCTGCCTCATTACGACACAAAACTCACGCCTCAGCACACCGACAGCGTAAGGATACAGATCTCCAGGTTGGAGTCTTGTCTCGGCCTGTGCGTGTCTGTGTCTGCTGAGCCGAGGGCGGCAGCAGCGAGTACCAGAACCACTGAGGCACATGCGCTCCACATGGTCAGTAGGGGTCAGCAGTGAGGCACTCTGTTAAACAGACATAACAAAGATCAAGATATTGCACGACATAATTCATTTTTCAAAAGCAGAGGGAGCATGTGGGTATGTGTCTCCAGTCAGACTGACTGTCTGTCTCGCTGAAGCCTATTCCTCTTGATAAAATAGATCCTCTTTCATGTGTGAATCAGAGAGCCTCCATTAAAAGGGGTTTCTTATTCATGATCCCAGTTCTCTTCTTCTGCAGTGGATAAAAAGGCTCTGTGATATGTTTAGAATATGTGAAATGCAGAGACATGCAGGGGATAAGTGGTCAATACGGAACACCAGAGGGAGAGGGTGGTCGGCGTCTGACGAGAGCACCTTATGTCCCTTTAAAGAGACACATCTGACGTGTGGCTCTTGCCTAATCCCTGAAGGCTGGATGTTAAAAGTATCAGACTCTTCCGCTCTCCTCCTTCCAGAGCAATGGTCCTCTACAACATTTTCACTAACTTGCAACTTCCTTTCTCCCCTCAGAGGCTTGAGGATGAAAGCGAGCAGACAAATAAAACCGCTAAAAATAGAGCCTGGTCAAATGAAGATTCAACGAAAGCCACATTTTAACGAAAACATTAACAGAAACAGGAGTAACTGGAGGGAGAAGACAATGGTAATGACAAGGAACATGACGTCATTCACATAGTTCATGCATAATTTAGCAAGGGCTCCATCAGCGTGCTATCAGAGGGATGCGGGGGGGGGGGTGTGGAGCCTAGCTGGTGGAGTAGAGGGGGATGGGGATGACGGATGAGTGGAGGGGCATCAAGAGGGACGCAAATCCTACAGGACAAAAACAGCTGGGGTACAAATAAATAAATAAAAACACCTTGCTAAGACGAGGAATGGGGGCTTGGGTCTGAGACTTGGACTTGAGTTGCTCTTTAGTCCAGCACACATGACTTGAGACTTGGGCTTTGGAACTTGAGGACAGTCTATTTGACACGTTAACATTAAACAACTCACTGATGAGCTGAACGTTTCCTCCCATCATGCGTGTCCTTGACGCTTCCATAACGCAACAATGACATCCAGCAGCAGTAGCGGTTGCTTGTTGTGACTTTGGCGGTTAAATTTAAAAAAACAAAACAACTAAAATAAAAATAACAGCTACTTGCGACATTAGTGATGTCAAAGTGAAGGTTGCTGGATCGGCCGCATCACACTGTGTGAGGCGTCTGCATCCAGTTACTTGGTAAAGCTGAGGTGACATGTTAGCAGCTTATTGCTAAGTGTGCGGGACATCAACTTCATTGGACTAGCGTTTGCTCATTCAAAAAAAACCAAACGAGCGTTTTCCAATTACGGTTGTGCAACGATGACAGTGATTCATCCGCATTCCAGGAGTACTGAAGTCCTACATGTAGAGGAGGCAGGGGGGGAAAAAAAGCTGTAGGAGTCTTGAGATTTCATTTCTACGAACGACTTTCATAATAATTTCTTAAAAAGAGCTTCAAAGTCTTCCAACTTTTCAGATGAACTTTAAAATGTTTTGAGAACCCAGCAGGATTTCACTCAATTTAATGAAAAAAACAAAAACAAAAACATAGCTATCAAATTTACAGCCATCACTTAGAACAAGTTGGTTTTTTTTTCCCCCTCACCAGGTAAATTAGTGGGTATGATATCCAATCAAATCCAAAAAATATCACCTGGCTACTTAAGATATCCTAATACCAGTAACGTGAAAAATGACGCGTCTTCAAGCTAATAATCGCTGAAGACACAAGGAAAGACAGCAGCACCTCTGGCTACAACAAGAGCAACAGTGACAGGGACAAAGAATGAGGATAATGAGCTTGAGGGATGCTTTCATTGTATTAATCTCTGTAAGCCCGACTGCTGCGTCCTGATTCTGAAACACCAGCAAGTGAAGAGCAGTCTCAGACTGTGAGTATTCCAACTCACCCCAATCAGAGGGAGAAAGCATATGCCCCCCCCCCCCCCAGAGTGCTGATAACACAGAGTGATAGTGATCATCTCAATGTTTTACACATCCTGACAGCAGCACAACTGTCAGGAGACTCATCTTACAGTAGATTAGACAGTAAAAACAGAATTGAAACAGGAAGCGGACTGATCCCCCCCCCCCCATCCCCACCCACCCGCTGCTTTAGCTGCAGCTACATTGCCTTTAAGTGCTCATCAAAGCCTCTCCTTCAAAAACTGTAACGCAACTTTGTTCTTACATCAGCAGAAACAAGCAGACAATGCTCGATTAAGGCCACTTTGTGCATTCGGAGAACCTTTTTTGGGTTGCTTCCCAAGCTTTCTGAGAAATGCTGCACTAAATATCATTAAGTGGTGGTCCGGAGCCTCAGTATTTCTAGATAACAGCCAAGGTCTCTGCTGTGGCAGCGCTGTGTGCCCAAGCAGGGAGTCGTGTAGCTCTGACAGATAGTTAGAATCATAAAGGTTATTGCCGCCTACCAATTGAATTCAGGCAACACACACACTTCATCTGTACGTATACAAATACATAAAGCAGCCGTTTGAGCACAAGATCACATCACAAAGTGATATGAGTGACAGGAACCTATCCAGCAACTTTGAGCCTGCAACCCTCATAAGGCTGGACGACCATTTAAAAGAAATTTGGGTCATCAGGAAAAACCTGAAATGAAATCAACCCTGTTTTGAGGTCATTCTACATTCGCCTGGCGATTTAACCACATAGGCTGACTGACACTGGGCTGCTTAGGTCTTTGATGGACAGATGGGGCGGAAGAGTTGCAGGAAGCTCTGCCTGTGGTGAGGGTTCAGCACCAGGGGTACACATGAGCTTGGACCAGGCATGGTAGGACAATGTATAAGCTTACCAAGTGGGTGCTCTTTTTTTCTTCCCCACTGAATCCAAGACCGGATGGATTCTCTTCCAGCCGACCCACCAGTTCACATATGACCAGGGGCGATTTGCCTCAGGGAGGTCTGAAGGCAGGGCGGTGAAGTAGGCTGAAACCAACAGCAATATCTTGGCTGTGGATTTTCTTCTTCAGGAAATATGATCTCCTGCAGAGGAAGTTAGATGTCCTGGATGTAGGTTCCGGCATGGTCATGGAAGCAGGTGACCAAACTGAATCATACTGAAATGCTGTTGGAATTCCCTGCAACGTATAAACACACCCCTATTTTTTCCCCCTATCCCAAGGAGAACTCCATTTTCTCTTCTTTTCGGAAAATCCTCAACCAGTCTGACCAGCTAGCAGTCATTAAAGACGCAGAGCAGCAGATCTAAGGATTTCAGAGTCTGTCTGTCAGGGAGCCGGATGTGGAGCAGGAGTGGATCCAGATTCCTCAGGGGCTGCAAGCCTACTGTGGGAGGTTGGAGGTTCAAGGACTGACACATCATCCTCTCTCTCTCTCCCCCCCCCCCCCCCCCCCCGTCATCATTCATGCAGAGGTAGAGCCGCGGACATGCGTAATGGTGATGAGAGCTGAGTCGGTATAAAGACTGACATGTGGACATCCATTACAGATGGCTTAATTGATGGCGTGTCCCCGACCTGACCTACGACTGTTTCACGCAATCATCAGTGTGTTTACTTCATTTCGATCGATAATTGCGTGATTTCATCAGGCTCGAGATCAAAAGCTGTCATGTACATTTCCACAGGAACACATTCAAGGTTTACATGAATATTTACACAAGGATTATATGAATTAATCATTGGTGAAGTCGCTTCTCGAAAAATTCCCTCGGTCATTGTATCTCTCTACTCCGCCGGAATTCTCTCAGCCAGCACCGAGCATAACCGACAACATCTGGACATGACAAACACACAACTCGTGAATCACTCACCGTGGGTTTGGTAGAAA
Source organism: Aulostomus chinensis (assembly GCF_037954235.1). NCBI lineage: Eukaryota > Metazoa > Chordata > Actinopteri > Syngnathiformes > Aulostomidae > Aulostomus > Aulostomus chinensis. Next base: position 17,866,000 of record NC_141337.1, on the reverse strand, counting down.
TGGCAGAGCCACGCGACGAAGTGGCACACTTTCACCTTTTTTTTTAATCTCCGCTCCGAACGTTAAAGGTCAGCTCGCCGATGAAGGGGGCGGGACTGTCGGTGTACCCCCGTGGGTTCTCAGGTGACAGCCACACAGTGCAGGAGGTGGTCATTTACATGCGGCTCCCGCTGCTCCACTCCGCCGGCGCCACGATCACTCCAGCTGGCTCGCCGTGGACGAATGACTGCGAGCGGGCGCTGAACACGGGGGAGGATAAGAGTTCCGCACGGACGATTTAGAGAGCGACACCACCAAAGCAACGTTTCCCACTGCCTAGTTCCGCTAAAATAATGATTACTTTATTTATATTAATACGAGGGAAATGATACTCAGTCACTTGTCAATTTATTAGCTACCCTTATATAAATATAAATATGACAAAACTTTAATACTTGCACTTTAATACGACCGCTTCGACAGTGACTTTTTAAATTTGTACAGCTGAGAGCTGTTGATTTACATCAATGATCAATGTAATAACCAGTTGTGAGGTGTACTGACTGAGAGGGGCTTTGTCCATCCCATTCATATGAAACGCACACACACACACACACACACACACACACACACATATATATGTATATATATATATTCATTTCCTAAACACTGCTTATTTGTTAATCTGTTAAGGGTTGCAGGGTGTGCTGGAGACTATCCCAGCTGATGTTGGGTGAGAGGCGTGGTTCACCCTGGATGGGTCGTCAGTCCGTCACAGGGCCATCAGGAGAAATTAGGACTCCGTATCTTGCTCAAGGACACTTGGACATGGTCACCAGGGGAAGTGAAGATTGAGCCATGCCCCTTGCCATAAATATATCTATATCTATCTATCTATATATATCTCTATCTATATCTCTATCTATATCTATAGATAGATATAGATAGAGAGAGAGAGATCTTACAATGTTACAAGTCAGTTAGTCAATTTGTCTAATTGCAGCAGTGGTTAATGTTCCGCTAGAGCTGCTGAAACATTTACAGCAGCCAATCATGCCTGCCAAGGGTATCTCTCACAGAGACAGTAGGCAACATGTAGATCACTGCTTTACCTATTTGGTCTACAGGATGGCCCACAGTACAGGTAGAGTTGTAGTAGAGCGTGAAATATATATCATCTGCTCATCACCCAAAGGCACATGAATGCAGTTGGAAACCTGGATGAGGTTCTGCATCTCTCTCTGTCAACGTTACACTTGTCAGCATGATGATGTTCACCTTAATGTCACCAGGTTGTGCACACAGTTTCTGAAAGCTGAAAACATCCAGCAGCTCCCTCTTCCCAAGACATGTCCTCTCTTGAGCTGCTCCACATCATCGGGATGGCAGCATGTTCCTCTTCCTGGCTGGAGCCTATCCCAGTGGCTACAGGCGAGAGGTGGGGTTCACCCTGGACAGGTCACCAGTCCATCACAGGACCAACACATAGAGACACATAACCATTCACACTCACAGTCACACCTACAGTCAATTTAGAGTATCAAGCAGCCTCATCCTCTCTTGATGTCTTTGGACTGTGGGAGGAAGCTGGAGTACCAGAGAGAACCCACACAGGAACAGGGAGAACATGGAGACTCCACACAGAAAGATCCTGTGCTGGAGCCGGGACTCAAACCCAGAACCTTCTTGCTGTGAGGCCACAGTGCTGACCACTGCACCACCGTGCTGTCTTTCTCATTCTGAAGTGATCCACCAAATTATTGATTGAAAATGGTGGTTACAGGCACTTTGAACAACTCTGTCTCTCCACGAGTATTACTGGCAACCTAGTGGACATTTTTGGTGAAAGCATCTTCATTCTTTTGCATACCGCTGATGTCGAAAATTCCAGCCATATGCTATCACTGTCGGTAAGGAGGTCTTTTAAAAAAAAAATTTAAATCAATTTTCTTTCAAGTTAATGTGTGAAAACCCTGATATCAAGCCCTCTTTAAGTAAAACCCCAGTGGCTCGGTTTGAATATCCTCTACAATCATTATTGTAATTCAATTCAAAGATTCCACAGGGACAATGTGACCAGTAAATTCAAAAGTATAAACTCAACAGAAACTGTTGATGCGAGGGAAGACTGTGAAAAAAGCTGTTAAAAAGTTAGTTTTCGTTTTATATAGGCGTCTAGGGGCTGTCATGACATACATGTGTGCCCGTGTTAAAAATAAGAATAATTGAACATGCTAGTCAACTGCAGGCTAGCTGGAAGAGCTGATGGTTAATCAGGTCAAAGTCATGCACATCAAACCTGATAAAGTATGCCTTGAATCACTCAAGGTTTTTTTGTGCCAAAGTCAAATTTGTCATTTCCTGCTTGCAAACCCCAGCGGCAGAAAAGGCAGAATTCCCTTTCCAATGAAAACTGTTTCACCTTGGCCACTCACTTCACAGTTCGGGATTCAAATACAAAATGTTCAGTTACTAATATGTGCATGGTGTCACTGTGATGGAACAATGAGGTAATAATAATGGTACCATATTAGAAAAGTATTGTGCGAATGTTGGTTTGTAACAAAGGCAGGATGTTGTTTTATAGTAACAAAATATCACTTTATCCAACTTGTCTTTGTCTCTCCTTCGATACTGCTTTCAGCAAACGTGTAAGTGCAGCAGATTCTTTTACAGTGATGAAAATGACGGTAGGAAACACGCTAAGTATGTCAGAATGAAAGGGAAGCGAAACTCCTGAACATGAAACAAACTGTCCAACCGCTGTTTACACATTAAAGTCAGACAGACAAATAGACACATTTCCAACATGCCTGAAGACAAAAGTTAAGGAACAAAGCGATAAAAGTACTGGAGGTGTGTGTTTGAAAAAAGAAGTCACCAATCTGAACAGCAAATGAAGGGAAATGCCCATATTCCTAAATAGAGACCACGACAATTCAAATTGACTGTTTTGTATTGCTGAAATCACAGTTGATGCAATTGTTTGTTCAATTTTTGTGGGGTATGGCAATATCAATGCCCATATAAAAATTGAAGACACACACAGAGTCTGTGTGTGACAGAGTCAGTGAGTCGACAGATATACTGACATTCGAGTTTCTATTCTGACTGAAATATAGTAACAACAAATTCAGAGGGATAAAGACTGAAAAGCGTGACGCACGGTCAATAAACTACCAGAGAAGATCCACGAAGACGTGCTGCTGATGTTCAAGGTACGGGAAAGGTAACTGTCATCATGTAGGAGTGTGTATGTGTGAGAGGGTGTTTTTTTAGCAGTGTCAGCTGTAGTTCATGTGTTTAGTGCAGACTGGGAGCGTGAGTGAGTGACTATCACTTGAACTTTGGGATACAGGATGTTACTAGGCAGACTGGAGCTGCAGCTCTCGGTGGGTGGCGGTGGGCGAAGCGACTCCATCATGCTCCTGACTCTCTGCTTGAGCTCTTCAGTAGGTGGTGGATGTGAGACACCGCTCTGGATCTGAATGAATGAAAGAAAAAGGGGGTGTAATTTCGTTGAGTTAAAAGGAAGAGGCAGAGCTTGAGAGATCATAACGATCGCAACGTGACATCAACAGAAAGAAGGAGGAGGAGAGATGGAGCTCTGGACATAAAGCCGATAATAGGCACTGGCGGGGGGTGGGACCTCGGAGAGGAAAGAAGAAAAGCAGAAAGTCTGAATCAAACCTAAGCCTTTTTCAGACAACTAGAGAGAAATGCATTTTAACAGAAAAAAGCTGGCACACATTAAACAGGTGTTTACAATCGGGGGAGGGAGCAGAGATGTGATGAGCATGAAATAAATAAGACCATGAGAAACCTTTTCTACTTGAAAAACAAAACCATTTGTTTCAACTGTCGCACACAAATGGTAGATAAAAATGAGCCTGGCTGTGAAGGAGCAAATACTGCTTTACTGCAAATGCAACCTGAAAACTGCCTATAAGCAGCAAGAGCTATAAGAAATATTCACAGAGAAGAGAAAACTTTTAAAAGTCGAAAGGTCAGCGCAAGCAGGTAAGAACAGTCCCAGCAGGGAGTTGGATTTACTCTTCAAACTGGCTCTTGAAGAACCGCAAATACAGCTGCCGCTGATCAAGTCTCCTGAGGAAGTTATCTAATGACATCACTTTAATATCACACTGATTCTTAAGATGATCAGTGTCAATGCTGACTGCATGTTCAAGTTAGCGTGGAAGAGCATCATAAAAATATGTATCATCAAAATACGTTCACACATTTTCTCCTTAATCACTAGACCATCTCTGGGGGCTGAATACTTCCCCCTCTAATCAAAATATAAGAGTTTTCATCAAAACGTGCTCATGGGTTAGGGTTAGGGTTAGGGTTAGGGTTAGGGTTAGGTTATTCGACCAAAAAACAGGTCTGCTCAAAGATTCAGAATATGATAAAGCTGATTTCTGGAGGTCAAAATCTTCTTGTCCACAATTTCACATGAATTCAAGAAATGTGGCATGGCATGAAAAATATCACCAATCCTGACAGTTCTTTATGAGAGTCTTCACAATCTGATCCAGATCACCTCCCAAAGTTAATTGGTCATCCCTTGTAATATTAGCTGTCTTTGCACCAAATGTAATTAAAATCTGTCAGGTCCTTTTTTAGATAAACTGCTAAAAGACAACTGGACACAAACCAGTGATCATATGAACTCCAGAAGTGAAAAGTTTGGAAATGCATGAAGGAATTGTGCATCAGCGAATCCAAAAGTGCAGCAGCAATGCGAAATATTTGAAAGCAACACATTAGTATTTACAGTCATCATATTACTGTGTATTTGTTGTTATAAAGCCACCAACATCTTCATCATTTTTACAGATATTCCTTAGGACAAAAAGAGAGGAGAGAAGTCGCAAAGACTAAGATGAAACAGAAAAGATTAGAAAGTGAATGGTCACGCTTCGATGACAGTGTCCATTCAGTGAAGGAGACAGAAGTCTGGAAGCATCAGATTCAGATATTACAGAAACGACCCCTCCCTTCAAGCATAAATCTCAATCATAGATCGTAGATACGCACGTTATAGACAATACGACAAGCAGAGAGGGATCAACACTGGAAACAGCTAGGGGCTGAAGCTGGGAAAACATATGATGCTTGTGTTCTCACTGACACATATACATGTATGCATGGGCACCCACACACACACACACACACACACACACACACACACACACACACACACACACACACACACACCAACAACCACAAACATACTCAGATGACAGTTAATTCAAGATTTGGGGGGAGGAAGCCGGACAGAGACATGTTCCCAGCTTTCTGATAAATGTGCCGAGAACTTACTCATGAAGTGAGATTTCATTTCAGATAGACGAAGCCTACGAGGAGGAATGTGTGACTGACTGGAGCAGAGGAGATGACGGGGGAGAAAACGCTTACTGTCTTAAGAAGTGAAGAGAAATGTGTCTGTCGCATTCAGCCCTGTCCCGCCTAAGCTTCCTTGATGTCTCGCGCGCGCACGCACACACACACACACACACACACACACACACACAAGCAGACACTTACATCCACAGAGTTCATGATTCCCTGGTAGACACTCCACTTGGAGCTTCCGAGTGTGCCATCATTCTGTCAGTCCTCTGCTTCAGAGTAACTTTCAGAATACCAAACTCAGTTCTCTGTGCAGTGCATATATATGATGCTCAAATTGAGTGACACAACCTGCCATTCCTTCTGTGTTTTACAACATTTGGAAAAGAACCCAAGTGTTCTCTATGCATTTCTTGCACAGCAAACTGAGGTAATGACAGGTTCATCACCTTTGATTTGAGTTGAAACCACAGAGAAAACACATGAACTTGAAGCTGAGCCAGTTTTAACAATTAATCATTTCATCTGAAGAACTGCAGAAGACACTGACTTGAGGAGCTTGTGCAACATCAGTGTATAACCTCACAGTTCATCGGTCACTTGTTTTCATCACTTATTTAATACAATTCACTTAATTTAAACTCCTAAAATGACTTAATATTAGGGGCAGCACAGTGGTGCAGTGATTCCTCACAGCAAGAAGATTCTGGGTTCGAGCCCTGGCTTGCACACAGGAACAGGGAGAACATGCAGACTCCACACAGAAAGATCTGAGGCTGATTGATACTCTAAATTGACTGTAGGTGTGACTGTGAGTGTGAATGGTTGTCTGTCTACATGTGTTGGTCCTGTGATGGACTGGTGACCCGTCCAGGGAGAACCCCGACAAGTGTTACAGCCCCCCTCTTGAAATCACATTTAAATGGCATAGAAAAATATTCACACAATCGACAAATTAAATAGTCTCTGATAAAATCTGAGCTGGATCTGGTCAGTCCATAAGGAAGGACACATCAATGTATAAAAACAAAAACCTCACACATGTACTGCCACCAGGAGTTGCAATGACTAATCTGCCCCAAAATTCAGGTGTGTTTGTGACTGCAGCAATCTTATAGCTCCCTGGCAATGTGCGAGCCAAATGTTTATACTGTATTTTTCTCATCTCCAAATGTTATGACCATTTGGTGTGTTTCTAACCAGCCACTTGGCAGCCCTGGGTTTCATTTATGACTATAAAAGTGTGTTGCAGTCACCCCTGAAACCCTTGTTAGCTCGTAGGGGTTCAAATTTAGTCAACTCTGTACTTCTACTGCAAACTGTTGGTCAACAACCACAATTTTCCTAGTGAGAAACATAACAGGCTTCACATTTATCATCATTATTCCAGGACCGGATTTGCAGAGTCAAGCTATTTTACTATACCAAGGTCACTAATTAACTGCAACAAGTTGACACTTGACATCTTTTAGCTGCCGCATAAAATTGAGCTTCAATTTTTGAAGCTTGACATTGAGCTTGAATCTTCTAAGTGATATTTCACTGAAAACCTGTCTTTCCTGACTTCTTGGATAAACCAGATTTCATGAAATATAGAAACGGAGTCCTAGCCTAAAAGGGAGATGTGATTTCAAATGAACGCCCAAGGTTGTCACACTCAGTGGGTTGAGCGTAGAACAGGAATTATCTTAGTTAAGATGTTTCTAACTCAAATCAAAGCGTTTTTGAAGAATAGAGCACGTAACTTATTAAAAGGTCTTGGATTATACTGGATGATGCATTTTAGGATTCATAAATTAAAGACGTATAGTTCTGATTAACTTTCTTATGCAAGATGCCCTTGGTTCTTGGTTTTCATGCATCCATGTCTGATGCGCACTAACCCTGTCAAATGTTTTGCAAATGACTATGAGAAACAAACACTTCCCTCCTCCGATTCAAGATTTTTATTTCCAAAGTAATTCCAGTTCAGCTAAATGGTAAATGTTTCTTACCACAGATCAAATCAATCAACCATTAAAAAAAACAAAAAACAGTCAGTCAGTCAGTCTTAGCAGCAGTCTAAAACTGTATGGCTGCATGCCTGAAACTGAGTGCTCTGCTGGTGGCCATAGCCAATGCTAAATAGCCCAGATCCTGCAGTCACCTGTCCATTAGAGGAGGCAGAGGTGAGAATAGGCTCCAACTACGTATACATATGCCAGCGCCTGATACTCTTCAAAATTAGCAATGGTTTACAATTTCATGATTGTGATCAATTTAACTCATAATCCAAAGCATAGTATTTCATGTTAATATCTCATACTAAATAAGATCAACAATAACAGTAATAAAACATGCATCAAGCATAAATCAAGCATTTGGCTCCAACATAACTGATTAACAAATTATTCTTTTGGGTTAAATATCACTGTAAGGTTTGGAGCAGGTTTTTGTGCACCAGCACATGCACTGCCAAGAGAAAATCTCTGCTAAGCATGTAACTAGTAATGAAGCTCCAAACGGTGATTGGATGAGAACCAAGGGCACGGCTTGCCTGCATTATTTGGGTGATAATGAGGATTTCCCAGTCAGTCTCTGGTTTTAATGACCAACACAGATGACAGCTGAAGATGTCATTAGATATTTACTACAGCTGGAAGTCCTCAGGTAATGTCAAAGTCTTGTTAGTCTTATTCATTGTTCTTTCGGCCAAAAACCTACAGAGATGGGAACAGGATGTGCAGCGGGCAAATGGCGAGGCCACTCACCATAGGAAACTTAGAATCGCCCTACCAGCTGGAGTCCCACAAGGATCAATACTGAGACCTATCCTATTTGGGCTTTAGGTAAAATAGACTACCAAATATCTGTCCAAATGCCAAAGTGAAATTAGAGACAATTGAAAGAGAAACACAACATACATATACCAGCAAGCACTTTGAGGCCCTCCTCAAGAAATCCGTCAAAATTTTGGACAGAAAACCTATTTATTTCATTGCTTTAACTTCATAAGTATGACACTGACATTTATCAAACTTCCTCACGTTTGTTTTGTTTTTAAGGTTCTGAATGGGCTTGTACCCCCTCTATAAATGACTTGATGGAATAAATACTAGATACTAACAAGGACTGCACTAAAAAGGGGAGACTGTGCAATTCCAAGGTGCAGGAATAGATTTAGTCAGATGATGGTGTTTGTTAGGGGCACACACTCATGGAATAAGTTACCAGCCCAGATAAGGACTGTGACAACTACTTAACTTTAAAAAAAAATCCCTCAGATACTAGTTGAAAACAAACCAATCTTGTTCTCATACACAACCTGCTTTCTCCTCTAATGTCCATTCCCGGAGGCTTTTAGGCTTATTATACATTTTAATTGTGTATTGGAGGTTATCTTGTCATGTTTAATGCAATGTGTCCATTTGTTGTGAACTGTCGGTGAAATGTGTTGTGTGATGCCCTGTTGTCTGTCCTAGGAGATGTTCTTTATAGATGCTTTTCATGGTACCTGCCACATGACTATCGATAAAATTTAGCAACTGTGCTAATTCAAGCACATTTATATTGATGCTATGTTGATTATTGAGCACTGTTTTAATGTATTGAACTCAAAAAACAACTACTCATGGGAGACCTGAGCTACAAGATCCAGAACAGAGCTACAACATTCGCCGGCTCCCCATTCAATCCGAGCCAACTGCCGACCTTTGATTTTACACTTTGCAAAGGTCTTGGAGATTTAAGTATTGCATTGAACCCTCAGTCAAACTTTTATCTTTCACCACAGAGTGAACTATGATGAAAGATAAAAGGTTGACTGTGGATACATCCTGCTACTGGATTGTGGCATGTTGCTGTTCAAAAAGTACTGTATTTGCATACATGAACTAAGGATTTCCTGTCCCTGTTTCTGCTGCCATCTCTGTTATTTTGCTGCTCTTGCGTTTCTTCACAGTAAATTAAAAAATGTCAATGTAAAAACCAAAAAAATGAGTGCTACTGAAATTTGCATAAACTTAATATTCATTCAGGAAAATTTCAATATTACCAAAGTGTGTCCTACATTAACTTATCAGTGTGTGTGCAATACCTCTGCGAGAAGCTGCCCGAGGGCCTGCGTCGCTTCCTGGCTAAGTTCCTTCACCCCCCTCCTCTCCACCGTGTCCATCACCTGAACAAGGTCAGGCTCCCACTGTACAGCTGTACTGCCCTGCTGCAAGAGCTGCTCACAGATCCATATACAAATACTTATATTCATGTCAACCAGGTACTTTCAGATACATTAGCTTTTGATACTTCCCATATTTATAATACATCCTATTCATCACTGTCAGACTTAAGGCCCCATCAACTGGACCTGATTTGACTGGCATGTGAGGAGTGAGTGTAACAGCTCACTAGTCTGATGAGTCTGAGGATGGCAGGATGCAGTAGGCAGCTCTCTCCAGAGCTGAGCAGGCAGGATAGACAGAATCGACTCCATGGCTGACAAACCACATACTTGGCTAAAACACACACCATAAACCGAGGTGGAGTTAAATGACAAGTCAGGATGCCTAATTCAGATCAGTTCCATGTAACTTTGCATGATTCCTTGCAGGTGAAATTACTGAATGTGGGCAAAGTCAGAGTTTCTGGTCTCTGAACGTTTTGGTAAAATGTCAGGGGAAGTTAAGGCTGAGGATTTTAATTTGTTATGCAAAGGAGTTACTTTCAATGGGAATTACCTGGACATGGGGTAATTTATAATGTTCTTAATTATGCAGGGTGCACTCTTCCATTACATCGAGATAAATACCATTAGTATAATAATTCATGTATTATAAATAATAAACTTATTCCCATTATTTCCCATATTTCCCTGTAATTTTGAGACCCTAACAAAGACAGACATAAAATGGGATTAAAATAATCAGACGCTCTCACTCTCTTATACACACATGTAAATATTAACTTCACTTGTATGTGATACCTGTGGTTGGACTCCTCCTCTGAAGGAAGCCGAGCAAGGAGCCCAGGCAGTTGACTGAGGCTCTCAGTAACAACTCATGTTTCTGAGGAGAAAGACACATGACAGAAACATGAGAGACCGGTCACATTTATAAAAATGGAAAAGAAAAATTTTCCTTTAATTGCAGGTCATGATAGGTGCCTATGAGTAGTCCTTTGCAGAAAAAGATCCATAAAGTTGACTTAAATAAGACAGTCATAAACACACAGGGGCACATGCTCAGCAAGACACAAGAGAACAAGAGCACACTAAGAGAGCGACTTAGTGAGAGTTTAATAATGAATGCCTCTCATAAAGTGGCGGTGCTGGTCGTTAGCATTGTGCAGTGGCCAAAAATACTGAAGTAGGCCAGGCAGATGTATAGAAGACAGTTGAGTTTCTCTGTTAATCCTCAGGTAAAAAGGACAAGACAGGAGAAGAAAGGAGCTGAAGTGGGTAGGGGATGAGAGGGAGGTGAAGTGGGTAGGGGTAAGAGAAAGGACAAAGAGGGTAGATGAGGAAACAAAGACGAAGTGAGAGGTCAAAATAAGAGCAAAGAACAGGAAGGGACAGAAACTGAAGAGGGGGGGGGGAGTAAGGAGTTAAGTAAAGCAGAGGAAGACTATAGAGCATTAAATTTAAGGGAGCAGAGTTGCATTGTTTCCTCCTGCCACCTAGCTAAAGCTTCAAGAGGAAAAGAGAATGAAAAGGAGGAGAGGGAAATGAGGAAGCGTTACTCTGCTGAACTACAGAGCACTGAACCGCAGAGCTGTAGCTCAGTTCAGCACCAGAGAGGATGTGCCGCTGGTGTGGAACCAGAAGCTGGTTCAACACAGAGAATAAACAGCCTTGACAACTAATTATAACATAGTTTGCATGTTTTCTGCAGATTATTCTGAGATCACAAGTCAAACTAAAAAAATGTAAATCCCTTTTGCAAAAATTTATGCTAATGTTCTTATTCATGACGGAGGGATTAATTGATTGGAAAGCTGATTTTGATATGTATACAGCCTCAAATCATGTTTAATGTATGGTATATTGTGCTGGGAGAGAGGGGATTCGCATCATGATTGTCTTTTATTATGCATTGAAATTAACTTTAATTGCTTCTCACGGGCAAGGACAAAAACAAATGTAATACAGTCTGGCAGTGCAGCTCATTTAGCTTTAACCAGCGTGTATCGGCATGACTTAACTAAGAATTCCTTGTCCACTTAATAATGGTGACAGAGCAGTCTAGAGCATAATTTTCAAGTTGTCGAAATGACAAGCACCAGACGAATACTACCAATTGGCAACCTAAAAAAAGGAGGTGGGGGGGGGGAGAGAGAGAGAGAGAGAGAGAGAGACCTTTTTGTGTAGCCAAGACATCCATCCACTCACTGGATTTTTTTTTTTTTTTTTTAGACTTCTTCAGACTCGGCTATTACCAGAAGGTAGTAAGGTAGTAGCCAATAAACTTGGAAGCTTTTACTGCTTCACATTTATGTTTCTGCACTGAGCTGGAGGAGCACTTCTTTGAGGAATATAAGAAAACAAACTATTACAGTGTAATAACAGTAAAAGGCCTGCACGTAGCGCAGATACCTGAAGATTCTTCATAAACTATTTGGTAAAGGTTATATCTACTGCTTTGCTCATATTTTGAACCACCTGACTGCCACCAATGAGAAGTAAGAGTTGTAAGAGTTCCCCCTCCTCATTCTAAAATGAATGTCTGCCGTTCATGTAATAGGCCACTCAAGTTGGCACAATTGCAGCAGATAATAAACATTTACAGAGGCCAGAGAAAGCTCTGGATATATGTGGTATTCTGTTATGCTAACCGCTAAATCAATTGGAATCTAATTTTATACACAGCCTTGAAAGACGGGTCCAATGTCATGCTGTAAAGATTTTCCAGATTAACTTTATGTTATCTTCGCAGAAGAATGTGGGGAGGAGTGAAAATGATACATGAGAAGGAGGTATCGTCATTTAACTGACATGTAAGAGTATGATATATCCGTCTCAGAATAAATGCATACACTTGGATGCAATATTTTCATTTATTTTCAATTTGCTAGGATCCTGAAACCCAAGGAGGTAAAATTACTGCATTTGTTAGATGAAGCTGCAGATCTTTTCACCCTTCTCTGATATCTACCTATCAAGAAGCTTCCAGTGTGCATTATGGTTTTTTGAATCATTATGGACAAAATCGGATTGGGAAATATATTTTCTAAATGTATACATGTGAACAGATGTGATCCATGTTGCAGTATGTGATCCACATGTGGAACAACTTCACCATATACTTGGTTCTGCAATATTTATGGATCATAAGAGATCTGTGTAATGGCAATGCACAAAGATTGAAGCTTTTATGTTTCACATTTAGGCCTTTCCCACTGGTGGGGAACAAGTTTGTTGCCCACCAAATTAATTAATCTTTTTCCTGTTTCATATGTCTATTCATTATATGAGTGACTGGATTTTACTCTGTATCCACTTTTATGTCCCTGGTTGGGATGTTGGTTAAGAAGCAGGTGTGTGACTTCATTGTGCATTGCGCAATACTCATGACACAATGGTTCAGCTCCAATGTGGGCTGGTGCAGCTGGCAGAATCAAGGTTAAAGAAACCTCGAAGGACACCAGTTTAAGAACCTGCAACGATTTGGTGGGAAAAGTTCTCTTGACAGATTGATCTTGTGAAGCTGGACCACCAAAGTATTGAACAAATAGAGATGGATTTCACATGTAATTCAATAGACTTCACTTATGAATTTCAATGGTTGGAAATTTGGAATTCACATGAGTTTCTGTAAGAACCAGCTCTGATTTCCTGCCATCTTTCTGTCTTTGGTCTGTGTCTACCCTGTTCTATGTTCCTTTGTCTTTAAATCTTGAGTGCTCCAGCCTTGTTTTTGTCCTTGTGTTTGACTTTTAAGGTATGTTGTATTCAAAAAGTCCCTTTTCTTAAGGGGGGGGGGGGGGATTTCGAGCTGAGTGAAATGACCCAGAAGTAGCCATTCATGATAAGAGCTGTTCAAATTGTTCGAACACTAATACAGTGATTTCAAATGAGCATAAACTCCCCTGCACTTTATGAAGGAGTAAGAGATCATGGCATCACACAATTCCTTGCAGCACTATAATCTGCAAATAATTTTCAACATGACCTAAAGCATACAGAAACATCACGTACAGAACATTACTGTCTTAACCCAAACATTGCGTTTGTGAAAATAGTTTCCTCTTTCTCATCAAGCGTATAACTACAGTTTTATATTTTGCTGCTGAAGTATCTGAAGATACTGACACAAAGTCATACTCAGTCCACCCCATGAAATACAACCTGCAAAAGAAGTCCACTAAGAACAGTTGAAAGGCACTGGGCCCCTCTGGAGCCAAGTGGGTACAGTGCGCCATCTTCAACCGTCAGGGGTCTTGACCCAACCAAACCAGGACCAGTGCTCATAGACACCACTCTTGATGTCAGGTCAACATTAAGCAAGGCCTGGAGCAACTTCAGGTAGCTGACTGAGAAACAGAGAGAGAGAGAGAGAGAGAGAGAGAGACTGATGAGACTGATAATTGGCTAGAAGGGAAATGACAAGGAATGTTTAAACAATGGAGGGGGCACACATTTGCAGGAAGCAAGGACAAGTGAGTGAGTGAGTGTTTGAGGTGGATGGTGACAGTAGAAAAAGATGGTGAAAGCATCAGTGAGAATAGATCTGCAGAGGAGAGGGGGGAAACTGAAGGGAATTGTTGGAGTGATGTGACAGACAAGGAGAGGGAGAAGTTAAAAAATATCAGTGCTCAGTATAGTGAGTGCTTAAGGCAACAGAGTTACAAGATGGTCAGCAAGACTGAACAACCGAAGCAGTGATGGAGATAATGAGAGACACATGACCGCGATGACTGCTACAACAGGGAGTGCTGCCATCCATTGAATTGCACTTACGCCAAGCACGCTGAGATTAGCACTCTCTGAGGGAGGGAAGACTCAATTAGCAGGGGAAGAAGAAGAGAGGGATGAAGAGATGGAAAAAGATGGGTAAAGGAAGAGGCATCAGAGAGATAAAAGGGAAGGCAGAACGAAAGAGTGAGAGGAGAATGAAGGAGTGAAGAGAGAAAGGAAGACAGAGAGGTGATACATCACAGCAAGCCTGACAGGCCACTTATCCAGCTGACAGACAGAGACACAGGAGCAGCAGGGATGATCTATCTCCGACTCGTGCCGCAGGATGTGGACCACTTAATATAATGAAAGTATGTGAGATGCAGGCCAGGATTTGGTTACCTCCCCTGAGGATGAAATACTGACGGTCACTTTACGTGTGCAGAGTACATGTAAACCAAACACAGATGAGAGTTATCAGTCACTCCCCGGGTTTCAGAGTATATGGACAGTTTTTGGAGGACTCAAGGATTCTTGACACTTTTAAAGGCAAACAAAACTGTACTACCATGCATCTTGGTTTGTCTATTAGTGTACTGGACCGAGGGAATAGTCAGGATGAGTAATCATAACACTTTATAAAATGGAACAGGTCTGGAAGCACACTCTTTAATTAAAGTGACCCAACTCTTCACCCATGAGGAAGTACTCTGCGACAGCAGCAAAAAAAAGACTGTCTTTTACTGTAATGGGCAGGAATATTTGAGCGGAACAGGCTGTCAGTGGGCAGCCATCTGCCTTGACCAGCTGAAATGAAAGCGTGAAAGACAGAAAGAGAGAGACAGACAGAATTAGAGAGAGAGAGACAGAGATAACCTGTGTTTCCAACAACCTATTTTGATGACCAGGTTGAAGTATCGCACTAGAACTGGTTGATAGAAATGCTGTAATCTGAAAACTCTTTTCATGCTCACTCGAGGTGGGTTTTGCCCTTTTCCAAACAAGTAAATGTGCTGAACAAGAGATGGAAACTCCTTTTGCGAACAAGCTCTGATGTAGTAAATCTTAATTCAGTTAACTGAATACTCTCATGAGACTATTCTGGAGTCTCAAGGCCTATACTACCATCTTTTAGAGGCCTTACGTAACCTATTTTAGTTGCTCCAAACTAGATAATGGAAACAGGAAACACCTTTGTTGTGATATGTCACCACTGCGCTTTCATTTTTTTGGGGGGAAAATTAAATGGAGACACAACTAGAGTCAGACAAAGATGAGAGGCAGATTTCAATGCATAGCAACAACACTTATAATAATAGCAGTTGTAATCATAGATATACCATATAGTAATACTGTCTATTACAAGCATTTGGCTCATGGACAGTCCAAGCTCTGGTTACCTAGGAAACACTTGTCTATTTCCCACATGTCTCATCTGTCTGTCAAGAGTATCCTACGCATCCATTAATTGTGGCCTCAATTACACCACCAAAATGAGGTGGGTTTAACTCTATTCACCCCCCCCACCCCCACCCCCCACCGGCCCACTTCCAGTCACCGGCAGTTATTTCACCTATCATCATCAAGTGGCCAATACTGACAATCCATGATTTCCAGTATCATCACTGCTCATCTCATCGTGTTTGTGTGTGTGTGTGTGTGTGTGTGTGTGTGTGTGTGTGCGTGTGCGGGCGCACGCAACTTTAGAGAAACATTCGCTTGCACTGTTGTTGACTCGTTTTGACAATTCCTGTGTGGGAGAAAGAGGTTTTCTTTCAAAAATAACTGTTCGATACAATTTTGAATTTGCTACCCAGCAGGAGGTTGTCTATGTTTCTTTTCTGAAGCAGGATTCGCTGCACAGCTGCGTCCAGACTCCAACTGATGCTCTTCTGTACCTGAAATAACACAGAAAAAAGATAGAGAGAACATGGAAGAGTCAGGAGTGTATCGAAGATTATGACCAAAAAGCTTCTAGCAAGCACGAATCTATTATCCCCTGCAGTCCAGGCAGAGCCTTGATAGGAAAGTGTAGAGTTTGATACAACAGCCTTACAGCGGTTTGTACTGAATGAATACAATGGGTGTTTTGTATTCTGCCACCACTTTTTGTATTATTTGTTTTATGTCTTGCCCTTGACTGTGCTTTAACCAAGTGAAGTTGTGACAGGAGCAGAGCTGCAGCTTGTACCTGAGTGGAGTGAGCGTGCTGCAAGGTAATGAGGGAGGACAAGAGGAGATGGCTGCAGCACAGCAGGGCGGAGGGAGGACCAGCTGACAGAGAGAGGGATGGAGCAGAGGAGGAGGAGAGGACTGTCTGAAGCTGTTCTATCAGTCCACTGTTGGAGAGCAGCATAGAGACAGCTGGGGAGGAGAAGGCGCCATCTCATCACACTTTAACAGGATCTCCACTTTTGTGTGATAACACACAACACACACAAACTGTCACTCCCTAACCACCGGCCTCACAACATACAGAGCAGTTCATTCTTGACATCTGATATATTTATTTATTTAAATCTTGTTCAGGGAAAGCTTATCCTAAAAATCAATGCCAATCAGAAGTCCCATCACGTGTACATATTAGGTAAAAAGCAGATGTAAAGATGTTGTGTAAAATTGCTTAATATCAGTCCTCTTCATTAGAGATGCAATACAGCATCAAATACATTGAATTGTGTGTGAATAATGAAATTATTCACTGATTTGATATTGTAATAATGGTGCAAATCAATTCAATAGCTAGCAGTGCACCACAATAACGTGACAGGAGACACATCGCTGATAATTAAATATGTTATGAATAAATTTCATTGGAATATAATTAAACTGAATGCATTTTTTATTTATGCTTCACTCTTTAATTAGTCATGTGGATTATTAGAACATTTATGTATCTTAAAAACAGTGATTGCAAACAAAGGGTTAAATAAGATTAAATATACCATTGTGCCGAAATCAGAGGAAGTGCAAAGCTAGCTGTGGTGAAGCTGAAGTCATACGTCTGCAGCGTAGTTCGTACATCGAGTAATGCTAACTTTTGTGGTTTTAACGACTGCATTTACTTTTGAAAAATCATAAAAATGATGTTCGTTTGTGAAGGTCATGCTGAACACAACCTCTCACAAAGTCTCATAAACATTTGATCCCTTACAGATGTTATTTTCAGCAGTGATCAAAAGCCAATGTAAAAATCCAAAGTGATGCTAACTTACAGGTTGCCCTACATCAACCATGCAGCATTCTACGGCATGTCACATTGCTGGTCCTAGTTACTGTTGTTTTCTCTTAGATTGAGGGGAGGTCCGAAATGCCATGTAGGGATGAAACAGACTGGGAAACCACACACATGTGGAGACAGAGAGTGATGGATGTAGAAGTGTGTCGAACCTCTGTCAGTGCAGAGTGGAGGAGACATATTCAGGCAACAATATAGGTAGTTGAGGGCAGGTACGAGACTCTCTGTGTTGTTAGGATTCAATCTTCCTGCAATATTACACACTGACATACATACACACACACACACACACACCACACACACACACACACACATGGCTCACTTCTGTACCAGACACTTTATCTCGAGAGCCCTTAAACACATCTGATAAATGCGTCATTCAAGGGAGAAATGATGGCTAAAATGTAGAATGCTTCACCATTTTTGACCTTTCACATCACGTAGTTTCACTGGTTTCTATAGACCGATTTAATCTGGTCTGCGAGGGAAAATGTCATGAACGAGACGTTGGAAAATAAACAGTAACTCATAACACAGGATGATGTTCCACTAATGCATGCAAAATCCTTGCATGACATATACTTTGACAGATGTGTATAGATAATTTTACAGCAAATTGTTCATCACGAGCAGCTTCTTTGAGCTGCACTGTTCAATATTATGATCTTAAATTTAAGATGTTCAAGACTTATACTAAGGAAGGAATGCAGGAAAGGTGATAGGAAGGTAATATAAATTCAGCAGCACAGTAGTCAGAGATCGAATGGAGAGATATGTCTGCAGATAAATCTAGCACATTATCTGGATGATTATATGCCTGTCAAGTAGCACGGAAGAGCCTGTGTGAGGAACATACTGATGAATGTAGTTTGCATCCATCTCTGCAAGGACTATGCAGAGTCTAGGATCTGTGTATTGGGCTAGGCACGATCTCTGAGTAGCACCATTGTTGACCTCACCATGGTAGAGCAGTTTGAAGTGCATGCCATCCATCTCGCTATAGAAGGAGGGAGGTGACTCGCGGGCGTGTGTTACACAAAGCAGCCTGAGCACCAGAGGGAGCGAGTTCACTGCAGTAAAGAAAGAAAGAAGAAACATTCAAATGTTATGTGTATATGCAGATGCACACTGTGAGGCTTTACATAACAGATACCATATAACATTAGAAGGCATTAAGATGCCAGAGGAAATCAAGGTATGATCTCCGCATGTAGACTGTAAATACATTGTGCGCAATTGAAAATAAAGGTAGAGGACTTTAAAAAAAAAAAAAAAAATTAAATGGAAATTCAGACGGGAATATCAACAGTCAGTTAAAGGCTGTGGTGAACAGAAAAGTTTAAGGCCTTGATTTATGAGTTGAGAGCAAGTTGTCAGAGAGTTAAAACAACTAAATGCTTCTCTGATGTGTTTTCTTTGACTCTTGGAACAGAGAGCGAACCTGGCCAAGATAACCCGGGGAAGCTGCAGTAATCATAACATATCAGCACATAAAAAGGTATTTTGGACCCAAGCCATTTGGTACTTCATCAACAAGCAGTAATATTTCAAAATCAATTCTTTGTGTCATAGAAATTGAGTGCGAAGGTCTCAGAATGGGACTCAGATCAAAGACACCATTACAATAGCCATTAAAAAATAGACACAAGCCTTTTGAATCTTGATAAAAGATACAAGTCATGAATTGTCCATGACAACATGAGGATTCCTGATTTGTTGATTATATCATCGGTGACTTGCTAATCTTTGTTCTTCAACTCCAAAGACATTTCATTGGTATCTCAGCTAGTGGGAATGTAGATTCTGAGCTTAAATGACCCAGAATGGAGCCTTGTGGAACTCTACATCTATTTTGTAGACACCGATGTGCAACAACCACTCAACGTCATTGACAGGCAAACAAATGAGATGTATAACATTAAAAAAATCCCTCGGGGTTTGAACATTGTACAAATGTAGACATCTAGGATAACATAAGTACACACTTGTAAATGTTACCTAAACATCTTGAAAGATTAATAACAGTTAAGTCCAAGAATGTCTGGAACTTTATGTTCCCAGGATAGTTTTCAATAAATACAGGACAGTGTTTGAACTGACAATGTCAAAAAGCAGATATGGAACTTCTTTAAGAGATGCAATCATCTTGCAGAGACATCAAGACGTTCTGATGTGTAGACTAGAGCACAAACTCATCATCCTCATCATCCTCATCAAGGAGAAGAAAAGGAACACTTTAAATCGCAACAGTCCAGGTCTGCATTCAAAAAGGGGCACAGGTGAGAGAAACACACATAGAAGGGAGGGACTGTGATGAGAAGACCTGAAGAGAGAGGGAGCACAGTAGACTGGAATATGAGGATCAGGCAGAACAGCCAACTATTCACTTTCACTGCTGTAGTGCATAGCATTGAAGTAACTCCCCTCTGGATACCTCAGCATTAGGAGCTGATATAAAGTATATATTAATGCAAATTAGAAGTGGGTTGAACTGGAACACAGGCAGGGAAAATGTTCTGTAATCCCCACAGGGCCTGGGATGAGCAGACAGCAGGCAGAGGCTAACATAGCAACAGCCTCTGAATCATTGGCTTGCACACTTGTGTTGTGCCCTTCAACTGTGCTCATTAACCTGGTCAATATTACAGACATAATACCATCTGGCAGACATCTCTACCAAAAACACATTATAGCACAGGATATATATGGACGAGGTGCACAACGGGTCTGGGAATTGAACCTGTAATTACGGTTCATACTCTCCCAGATTTGGATTAGACAATATTAGCATCAACACAATAATATATGCTAAAATTGAAAAAGAATAGATGGTCGCAGTATTTGGAGTATTTATTCTTGTCTCCTTACGTTTCCCAATTAGGGTAAAGAAATAACCGCTCGTTCAGCACGAATAAACTCATTAAACTTGTACAACGTGAGGATAATAAGAGGACATGACCACATTTCATTATTATTTCTTATTAATTCTAAAGACTGTCAGGTTAATAATTCAAAGAAAAGTGTGGTTAATTTCAAAGAAGCCATACATAGGGTTCTTCCTGATTTATGCAATCTAATTACTAATTTATTTAAAGTCTAAAATTTTCCTCAATTTTCCCATGAAAGAGAATCAAAGCTTCTGTTTTGATGGAGGATGTTGAACAGAGCATTAATGGTTTAATCAGAGGCGACAGTTCGTGTTCTGGGAGCTGTTTTGCCATTTCATTCCAATTTAAAACAGGCAGTTTTAAGAGACACTTGTGGTTACACTTCTGATTGCAGTGAATTTGCCCATCAAGACAGAGAGAAAATGGGCCTTGACAAGTCACATCTTCCATCCAAACCCTAAAACTAAATGATTTCTCGTACTTTTTCAGCATACGTTCATACCCCATGAGCACGGACTGAATACAAGATAGACGCAGCACAAGTATCTGCATTTTGCAGTCTCTCTAATGGCCAGAAGGGGGCAACAGCAGTGACCGCAATAGAAGTCAGAGTGTGACCCTCCTTCTCACTTGATTTATGATATTACCTTATTGGACATTGAACATCTGAGTTTATGGTCTAACAATAACTGGTTTCAAGTCTTTCTTAAATCACCACGATGTTCACTAAGGGAAATCTGTTCCAAGTTAGCATCAAACAGAAAAAGTCAGGTCCGGCTTTTTTCACTTCCACGATGTTTGGGTCTCAATCAGATCCACGATCTTGCTCATCCCCGGCTCCACCATCCTCTCCAAATACAACCACCACTGATTCGGGGACATACATATTTTTGGTAATAAATATGACTTAATGAATTTCCTGCACCTTTGAAGATAAATTTCATGCCCATACATTCTCTAAAAATTAACAGAGCACCAGATAGTTTAGTCATCTCAGTGGTAACAGTAGTTTGGCCTCTCAGTTTGAATTGTGAATAACTGTTTTGAGCACCAGCTAGAAGTGGTTCTCCATTTACTCTTCAGGATCGCTGCACTCTTCTCTGCCATTCCGTACATCAGATCAAGCGACGGCAGTTGTTATCTCAGGAGACTTAGCCAGCCCAACTCTCAGTCCCAGGAAAGACTTCCCAACCTGGCACATTTCCACTTATTGTGGAATCAACTGTTCAAACAAACCCCATCTTTATTGTGCCGGTATTCCGTCTTTTGATTCGAAACACTGTCATAAAAATAATCCAATATTCAGGAATGGTTGCAGCAATTTTCAGTCACTTTTCCAAAATGTTGTAAAATGGTCTCCTTTTAAATTCCATCCTGTCCAGGTATTTTGTTAGTCACAAAACGCCAAGATGGTGAAGGCCAAGTTGCTAAACTCAAGGCTGCCAACTAGCAGTCCAAAAACCAGTGGTTGACATTACATTTGCTACATCTTTTACACAGTTAAAGCCCAAAGACACATTAAATCGATATGACGTTTGGTGAAAAATTGTCCTTGGGTGAGACAATCGATAAACAGTTGATTTTTTTGAGGGGTTTTACTTAATTTAACAACTGACATTGAAAAAGCAAAACAAAAAAATTACTAAAAGGTTAATTCACTTTCTCTTTGTGTAAATGTAATCAGTTCACCTTTTTGCTTGTCAGTGCAGTTTGAGCAGTTGTTAGAACCATCAGAGTGGAAATGCTACCAGAGAGACAGGTCAAACAATCATAAATTGGAGCAGGTATTCTTTCAAATAATCCAATGCGTGTAAGTAATTAAACAAAGTGGGTTTTTTTTTCCATTATGTTGCATAAGCACCTCATACCAAATAAACCTATCAATCCAAGCAGAGAGCTTTACAGAGGTTTTACTGCTGTGTATGGTGTAATTTTCATTAAATACATTTCCAACATCATTTGTCAGCCTGCTTTGATCACGTTTGTGGAGTTGAAGATTAATCTATCATCGTTAAAAGTACACAGAACTTACATCGTATCTGTTTCCATATAAAAGTGTAATAGCAAGGCTGACCCACACATCTACAATTTCAACATCTGATATTTCAGTTTTGGGAATTATGCAAACCTGCAAGAACATGTGAGGTAATTGTCAGTTTTGATTCCTGCCATCAGATGAATTTAGATGCAGTATGTATGATAGAGGTTTTGGTTTGCAGTGGTGTGGACCTGCTTCTCATTATATTGAGCAGTGTTTATAATATTTTGACCTCAGCATTACTTTCTGTACATTTTAGATGACTTTTTTTCAGCATGCTCAAAGTGACTGAAATCTTGTGAAACATTAGTGACATTTCTGAAATTGATTGAACTAAAGACCCTCACATCCTCAGCCATGGCACTCCTCCCACACAATGAGTCACCATGATAGTGTAGTTTGCTGATGAGGATGTTGATTCTATGACATGCAGCAACATCACAATGGTTCCTTACCCTCTGTGGTGGATCCCTGTCCCAGCCCGTGGCCCACATTCTCTACACTCAGTTTCTGTAAGGCCTGCAGCAAAGCTGACATAAGTGCTGCACACAGGTCTGCCACGTAGTCTTGCTGATTACATAAGACAACTTCCAGCACCACCAAAGCCCGCTCTGCCAGGGAGGCCTCCTTGGTGCAAACCATATCCTACAGTAAGACATTCAAACAGATGGACAAACAGACACACACACAGACACACAAA
The DNA here is from genome assembly GCF_037954235.1 of Aulostomus chinensis. Taxonomy (NCBI): domain Eukaryota; kingdom Metazoa; phylum Chordata; class Actinopteri; order Syngnathiformes; family Aulostomidae; genus Aulostomus; species Aulostomus chinensis. The sequence goes on along the minus strand of NC_141337.1, from coordinate 17,842,933 downwards.
GTCACAGACACACTCACACTCTGAGTCAGAAAATGACAAACACCTGAACGTCCACTGTGACTACACCCAAGGACATTTTTGTACAGGAGTTAACAGTGTGCTGTTACTCTTCAATGAAAAATATTCTTAACCTGTTTTTTCTCACTATTCAAACAGTAAAATAAGTCTTATCTATGTACTGTATGAGATTCAACAAATAGTTCTATTTGGATGTGAAACAAAGCAGATGTCTGCTCCTCACCAGGAGGGTCAGTATGACAGCCGGGTACTTCTCTAACACAGACAGCATCTCCATCACTTCTGTGTCTGGCCCTGCATCCTGTCCCTCTTCTGCCTGTGCCCAGTGGAAGAAATGACTTCCATTTGCAAATTCGTATCTGAATGTACTTTTCTAACTTATTTTTGTCACTTTCAGGACTTCAAAGAAAATCAAGCAATAATGCATACGTCACATTAGTCGGTGAAACTTGTCTGAGTGAAAATAGTAAAATGAGTTCAATCAATCACTAAAATGATTTATTGATTAATTCATGTCAGTTTGATACTGAAACAAAAAAATAGCCTCTTACCATCGTCAACTCTTCACCTGTGTTGTGCCCTTTCCTGGTCAACCAAAGTTCCAAGACCAGTGGCCCAAATTTGTGTGCTAGCTCCTGATAGCGACAGATGAAGTGGAGGAGTGCAGGATGGTGAGTGTAGAGGGAAGAGAAGCTTTGGTAGGAGCTAAGCACCTTGCTGATGCAGTTCAAACGAGCCTTGAGTAAAGAAATGTTGAAAAAAACAAAGCAATTCTTTGAGAAAAGCGTACAGTCAAAAGTTCAAAGCTTGCATTTCGAAGAATTTTTCTGTCGCATATGAGAGCTGAGCTGTTGGCCAAGCCCGCAGTGACAGGAGGAAGTATTTTGTAAACAGTGTTTATTTTTATTAAACATCAATATAAAGACAGTGTAAAATTAAATAATTTCAACAGCATATTTCACATAATGTTTAACATAAAGAAAAGTACATTTTGAGGCATCTTTATATTTCATTAAAAGCATAATTCAAATTTACATCAGGACCTCTATGTCACTCCCAGGCCCCTTCCCTACAGTCTTGCTCACCTATTTTCGATTTTCCGATTCAGGACTTGTGTATATTATATTTAGGTAAGATACAAAAAATAGATTAAAATGTAAAACAGTAACAAATGGTGGCACAGTGGTGCAGTGGTCAGCACTGTTGCAAGAAGGTTCCGGGTTTGAGTCCCAGCTTGGACACGGGATCTTTCTGTGTGGAGTCTCCATGTTCTCCCTGTTCCTGCTGGGTTCTCTCTGGTACTCCAGCTTCCTCCCACAGTCCAAAGACATCAAGAGGGGACGAGGCTGATTGATACTCTAAATTGACTGTAGGTGTGACTGTGACAGTGAATGGTTGTTTGTCTCTATGTGTTGGTCCTGTGATGGACTGGCGACCTGTCCAGGGTGAACCCTCTCACCCGAAGGCTGCTGGGATAGGCTCCACCCCCCTGTGACCCTTAACAGGATAAGCGGTAGGAAATAGATGGATGGATGGATGGAAGGATGGATGGACAATAACAAATCCTGAGACTTTATTTAAACCTGTACAATGTTGTAAGCATCTTTAGATAATTTCAAGTTCTAAAGCTGACTAAGCAACATAAATTCCAGTGTAAACTTTGACTTAAATACAAAGATGCAAATCAAGACATCAATTGGTGTAGTTAATCTGTGTTAAGTGAATGGAGTTACCCCATCAAGGCTGGTGCTCTTGTCCTGAGTCACTGCCAGCAGCTGGAGGGCACAGCGGAGGACAGATGGAGGCAGAGTACAGCTGCCCTGCTCTTGCACCGAACACAACAGCCACACCACACTGGAGAACACTGTTTGGTCTGGGAGGAGCCTGGTTTTCTCACACACACACACACACACACATATACACACACTATTATTTGTATACAAACACATGAACGATCTTCCTGCACATGAAACTCACACCAGCAGACACTGACTATATGGTGTTAGGGTAATAAACTGCACTGACAAAGTGATCCGGGGTGTGTTGATGCCACAAACCTTCTCATTCTCTTTGTCACGCAAAAACACACACACACACACACACACACACACACACACACATATTCAAACTCAATCTATACTTACGCACTTCTCACCCTGAGCACACACACAACACAAACTCGCCTTCACTAAACCCACAATATGTAAATCTCTCGTCACAGCTACCATTAATCTTGATCAGACCACACAGTGGCAGGGAGACTCTTTGATCCTCTTCCCTGGGGGTCATACTGTACACGCTTCCCCAAGAAGGCAATGTATCTTTGAGGTCATCAAATATTTATTTAAAAGGACTCTTGATGAGCCTCAGCATTACTTTTGGAGCAGGGGGGAGCTATAGATATATGCACTGTTTTCTTTATAGAGCCAGGAAATGCTCTAAAATAACCCTTGGACTTTGTGAAATGGCACTACTTATTGACTGGGATTGGTCTTACTATATCTATATAGCACAAAAGTTATCTCAGGGAAATTTTCTAAAAGAGTGGGTCACATTTGATACATTGATGGAACACAAATGTTTCTGCTTTCAAAGGTTGTATTCCAACAAAGTGGTGCTTCATGGCAAACATTCAAAAGTATACCGGAACATTTGCCACAATTTATGTGTCAAATCAGTGCTGATGGGAAATGTAACCAACTGAAGTAACACATTCCCCAGTGTGTATTGATCAAGAAATGGCTGCAGCACCTGCTTCTCTTGGCACAAAAATGATTACTTGATATCCACAGGGATGTGTTAAGTACATACAGGATATTAGAGCTTGGATTTGTAGTTTCCTGCTTGGGGGTAAGCTGCTGCTCTTTAAAACCAAAATGTCCTGTTTCCTCTCAGCTTGTCGAGAGAATAGCTATATGGCATCCAAAATATGAGTGCAACTCGTCTAATCATACAATAAGAAACAGGAAGGGAAACATAAGCACAGGGAAAATCCTGATGGGACAAGAAACACTAGGAACAGGGCTGTGACTGATGAAGACTTAAGAACTGACAAGACACTGTAAAATGCAAAAAAGGTGGGAAATAGACGAAGACGGGAAGCATGCAAAGACTGAAGAGGGAAGAAATTTCAAAATGGCAGAAACGGGAACTTAAAACAGGAACTGGGTGGAGTCTGATCTATAACACAAGAAGAAACACAGACTACAAAAACAAAGACAAACAAGAAACAAAAAAAATAAAAACTTACAAAAGTACAAAACTAGGGTCAATTTTGCTAACCAGCCATTCATCCATCCATTCTCAACATTCTTCAACCTCTCATCTGAAATTAAGTTACAGGGGTAGCAGCTATAGCAAGGAACCCTATAATTCCCTTTCACAAACAACCCCCCCTGACTGGGAAGGTGTTCCCAGGCCAACGTGGAGATGTGGTCCTTCCACTCGGTCTTTAGTCTTCCCCACAACCTCTTCCCAGATGGACATATAAAGAGTCCAAAAACCAGAGATGGCCAAAACCAAATGAGACCATGTGACACTGAGGGTACATCTTAATGTTTTGGAAAACTTTGACATTCATCTGAGCCAGAGTATGCAGCTGAGGAAATTCTTCTTTAAAAATGCAGGCTACATGGTATCAAGAAATATAATTATGCTATTTACCTCATTAATGTTCACTAAAGCCTAGATACATAAAGAGAGACATGAAACAAAACAGGAAAGTGAGTTTAAATCTAATTAAGTTAACACAAACTCATTACCTTTACCGCAATTGCAATAAACGCTGGAGTGAATTTGACCTTTAACAACTGAGTAGAAAATAGCTGCTTCCCTAAATGTGGGGAAAGTGGAGAGGATGCTTGAAGCTTTGCTCCTACCAACAGGGACAGAGGACCATCAAGGTTCCTACTGTCAACATTAGACTGACAAGCACAGGAGGATAGTGCTGCTGGTAATGTAGATCAGTTCAATTGCTCCATAATCCCTGACAGTGGCCCATGTGTCTTGTAATTCCACTAGCAGCAAGTTATGTTAATTAGCATCTGTGCCTCTGAAGATTTTCCAGTGAGTTTGTGGAGGAAGGCGGGGGGGGGGGGGGGGAATACTGGGAGAACCACCATCCTGCTTGAAATTTGATTGTCTTTTGTTTTAGTTATTTGATTGCTGATTTAGAATCAAAATCATAACAATCATAATCATACAAAGGTGTCTCTTGGGATCTGTTTTCACTAAGTCACCTGTCGCCGTGCTGCATGGCGAGGTGTAAAATTATCACCACGCAGTACTGAGTGGCTCTTGGTTCTTTATAGTCACACAGCTGGAGCCCCGGGGAGTCACACAGCAGGGAAGGCCAGTCTAACAGCCGGCAGCTCAGAGACGGAAGACTGTGCAGCAGAATATTCTCCACCTCCTCCGCATCTGGAGTATGAAAGGGAAAATAAAACAGGAAACAGCAGCAGAACAGAAAATGGTTTAATAATCAGTGCCAGGAAAAGAAACTGGAGAAAGACTGAGGATAGGGGAGGAGAGACAGATGGCAGAAAGAAAAATTCAGCAGAGGACACAGTGAGGAGTATTACTCACCAATTTATGTTTATGATTAAAATGAGAGGGGTTACTCAGATATCATGTCTGAGTTAACTACGTTGTGTCCAAAAATAAAGCCAATATCCATTAGCCAAGAGGCCATGGATGTCTCTGGTGCTTAAACTCCTCTTTTATGGAATTTAGTAAGAGAACGTATTAAATAATAAAGAACAAGATGAAAAAAGAGTGAGGAATACTGTGTGTAGTGTGAACAGCAACGAGAGAAAGCGCAACTGGAGAGATGTATGGAGACTGTAAAAATGGGAGGGAACAAAGCAAAGGTATGTTTATGTACGGTAAACAAACTACACTGCATAAATAGGGAGGAGAGAAAATAAGACAGTGGAGGGATGCCATTGTGACACTAAGCAGCAAATATTTCTTAAACTGCAAAAAGAATAGGACAACAGAAAATAATGAAAGAAAAGTAAGGAGAACATCAAAAGCTCATACAGCCATAAGATGATTAGACAGCTATAAAAGAGTATATAAATCAGTGGTTAATCAATGATGCTAAGCCAAGAAATAAAATGAACAATTTACATTATTTTATAATAGTCATATAAATAATACAAATCTGTATGAATCAGTTTAAGTATTAAAATTTGGACCACAATTAAACTTCTAAAAGAAAACACCTCATAAATATTGATACTATTTGAGTAAAGAAAAATACAAAGAAAGGAGTAGGATGAAATTGAATCAGATAACAGAGGGTAACGAAAGGATTAAAGAGGTCGACAGGGAAAAATTGGAACGAAGAGGAGTGGAGCTCTGCAAAACTCATTTATAGCAACAAACACATACACAAACATCAACAGCATATGCTTTGTAACACACACCTGCACATTTGTTCGTATGTCTCTTGCATCTACTTACACAAAGCAAACATTTAAATCCACTTTCAATGTCAAAACCTTTCTCCTGGGGGAAAATGGAATTTCCAATTAAATGTTTCCTGTGTGCCTCTCCGTATTATAATGATGTGGAAATTTGCCTTTCTTTGATGCCTTTATTCAATGTAATTTGTTCTATAAGAAGTCTGAAGTATGTTGTCAGAAAGCCACAAATAGCCATACAGTACATAAGCGCCTTCACACAAACAGACCAAGTGAAGAGTGTTGGGCAAGGTCAAGGTCTTATCACTCATTCAACATGTTCATGACTCATACATATGTATGTATGTCTTCTGTTCTGGGGTTAAGTTTGGTGACATTAAAAGCAAATACCGATGATGAAGCATCAGCTTGTTGTCGATATGTCAAACTGTCCTTTTGAGTCTTTGACCACAGATAAGTGATTTTAGCCATGGCTTTGCGTCCTCCTGTTTTAAAGCCTCAAGTTTAGTGTGTTGCCATTTTGATTTTTCTGGAATGGTGCATGACCATATTTGGATGACAGAGTGGAACTCTGTGACTTGTCCGTCACAAGGCTCACAATGAACCACACTCTGTATTCGTCATAACCCAAAACACCCAGTGAAAGTGCCTGCTGAGGTAATAAATCAAGTCATTTTCTCATCGTCGCTACACAATCAGATTCCTTTTTTTGGAGCAATGGAGTCGCCCCCTGCTGGTCATTAGAGCGAAAGTAAATGTAAGCCCTTGGGCCCTATCCTGCACTCATCCAAAGTGCAGTTGGAGAGTGCAAGGTGCAATGGCTGTGACTTATTCAAGGCGTGTCCAAATCCAACTTCTAATATCCCCCAGAATACTAGCCCTGCTGCTGATGCATGAGGATTCAACACACATATACTGTATGAAAGCCATGGTCTGTTGTGCCAATGATAGGATACAGTGTATTATATGACATAGGGTGCGTGTCTGCCCAGATTGGGATGATCTTGTACATTTAACATCTTTAAACTTTACTAACCCACAGTCCTGTGTGGAAAAATGCAACATGAATGAATATATTTTGTGAGTGTTGAAACGCGCTTTCAGTTAAACGCCAAATACACTCATACTGACGCTGTTTATGTTGCATGCGCAAGATAGGGTTGGGGTACGCCAATAATTTCTCTTGATTTTCTGATCTCTTGCCCAAACCAAGCACAACTGTACATGCTGTCTTGAAGATCTGTCAAAAATGGCAAGTGCGCAGGTTTAAGATAGCTTTGCCAAAAAAAAATGCCATATGCTCAGTGCAGAAAAAACACTCAGCATCTGATCATAATCCAAGCATTTGTGGCTCTGTGTTGGCACTTCCACTGCAAACAATTAAGAAGATACACTTTTCAGAGCTGGATGCAACATCCAATTCTTTTATACAGTTTATGATTTGAGATTGACAATTTCATGTAAGAAATAACTTCTGCATGTTACATTCTGTCAGCTTGATTTATTTGATAAATGTTGCCAACATTTTCCCCACTTTATACAGCTAAGTGAGACAAATTCTAAGCATTAAAATGTATTGTATCATGTGTATATTTTAATGTATTTTTTTTAATCTTCAATTTAGTTTTTCTAATTAATTCTGCACAGTATCAAAGGTTTTACACTACATTAACAATATCATCAGATAAATGTTACCATGACATCACTGACTGGAAGTTAACAGGAACAATGTGGTCTTTACTGGTGGTGTGTCAAAGTGTGTGAGAATGTGGTGTTAAAACTGTGTACATGTCTGCATACCGTGCTGGTGGGAGGCAAAAGCAGTGTCTGACTGGGAAAGGAGACACATACTGAGTTTTTGTAGAAAACCACAGCAAGAAGCATTCAGATGTGGGTTTCTAGAAAAGAAAATAAAGATTAATATGGTAAACAGACAGTAGGAAGTTAAATAAATCACAAATAACGGCTCCTGAGAGACACATGGAAAATGGTCAATAGAGTGAAGAGACACAACAGGATGTGCCTTGACTAAGTCCTTTCAAATGTCACAGGCATTGAAGTTTCATTACAGCTCAGAACAAGAGGGTCTTAGTTAACCACATTAAAAGGTACGCTGTCAAATGCAAACACACAGAGGCACGTCAAGGAAAAAAAAACACATGCAGTTCTGAGGCTGCAGATTCGTTGCTCTAAGAAAGATACACTACTGAGAAGATTGATTTATAGGATCAGAATTTGACAGTTACTCAAAAATGTCATGATATCTCATGTTTAATGTTTCGAATGCAATGATAAGAAACAAACATTCTGAACACACAAACACATAAGCGGTTCTTGACAGCTGTGCTCTGTTAATAGTTCTGTGTGAGTGAGAGTCTGTCCTCAGGTTATCCTGTTACAGTGTACCTGTCTCCCGCACAGAAGAGCACTTTATGTTCCAGAGCCAGCCTGTAGAAATGGGATGAAGCTGGAGGGAAGAGGTGGGAAAGAATAAAAGCAGGATGAGACAGCATGAAATGAGGAAGAGAAGGCCAAAAAGAACAAGTGAGTCAATACTCAAATGTGTGACCACTGCCTGTTTTCTGTTCATTTTTGAAATTATTCCTGTTTACGCAAACCATCAGGTTGAGGGCAATGAGCATCTGTACATCTATCCTTTACTATGTCATTGTAAAAAAAATAGCTCTACACTCACAGAAATCTGCTCTATTCGTCACTGGCTCATCACTTCAAAGTCTGGCCCACTAAATGCAAGAGCAGGGCTAGTGAAAGAGGACCAGCTCCCTGTGTAGATGTAGAAATAGCTCTACAGTCGATAAAGGATTTCATTTTTACAATACCAATCTGTTTTACTTAATGAATTTTATCCAATTATTGAACTATATCATCATTCATCATGATTAATGCATTGGAAATATGGTGCCCCTATCGATACAGGGAAAGCGCAAAATCAATGGCAATTGCTCCAGAGTTAGCTAAAAGCTAATTTACATCTGTTGTACCTGGGCAGGCAGAACAGAATATGGAACGAGTACATGCATGTGGATGTCACCAAAAATCTGAACACGTACAAGAGCACCAAAAAAAACATCAGTTAGTGTAAAAAGCGGACATGTATGATCAGCAGTGTTGATGTCATGATGTTGGTCGAGAGTTCAACTTCCTCGCTGCTGTATTCAAAACCACACGTTTTCCTTCCAAACTGAGGAACCCAGTCACTCCCAGATGATGCTCTGGTCTTATCAACTTACCACAGCCAGGAGAGCCCAGGCTTTTAACTGAAAAGTTGATAGAAACCAGCATTTGATAGCAGTCAGAAAAGTTTTCAACCAAGTCTCCACAAACGCTGTTAAGGATCACAGGGGAAAAGTCTGCAGCTGCAGACCTGTGTAAAGGCACTGCTCAGCCAACTGCAAGATAAACAGAAAGCTAATATGTTTTTTATTTCAACTAACTGGCTTGACAAGATGCCCAAAGACACGAACTTCCTGTCAATAACTGAGCCTCATAATTGACTGCCAGCATTGCACAGATTGCTGGGTTTCCCCCACAGCGATATGAAAGTCATTATTTCTGCCTTTGATGAGCGCAAATTCAACTTTTGGCAACCCTGTTTCTGGCATTATTTAAACTTCATGAAATATGGATTTTAATTTTGTAAACATTGCCTGGCTTCAGAAACATAAGGGTTCAGAGAAAAATACAATCTGTTAGATGATAATGAAATGAAGTTTATTGCATGCTGTTTCTGCTCATTTAATTTCGTTAGGCGTTTGAGGCTTTATACAAATTCATTAGGAAAGATGCGTCATTTGTAAATGTATTAAAAAGAGGCTGTTGGAGAAATATGCCTGGTTGTATGATTCGTTTTCCTGGAATCGGCAACAGGGGGGCAGCATGGCTCAGAGGTAGAGTGGCCGCATCTAGCAATCCAAGGGTCCCTGGTTCGTTCGTCACTTCCCCCAATGACCATGTCGAAGTATCCTTGAGCAAGATACGGAGCTCCTAATTACTCCTGATGGCCCTGCGACAGACCGGCGACCCATCCAGGGTGAACCCTGCCTCTCGCCCAATTCCCAACGTCAGATGGGATAGGTTCCAGCCCCACCCCCCAGGACCCTTAATGGATAAGCGGCATAGAAAATGGATGGATGGATAGATTATATAAAAATATATTCCATTAGGGCTGCAGGAGGAGTGTTGCATTATTCAGTGGTGAATTCATCTTTTTTTATTTCAGCACTTACTTCATCATTTAAAGCCGCTCCTATTATATCCGTGTCAAAACTAATCTGCTGGGTTTTGTAATTCACAGCTTGCTTAAAACATTTTACACTTCTGTGAATTTTATCAAGTACAATATTTTTCAAGTATTTCTCAATTGTACTCCTTAAATTAATTGTGTATCTCTTGCAACAATTAAGTCTTTGCAAACCGGGATGACTGACATGTAAAAGAGGTGCATTATACAGTAGCTGTCAGGTGCAAGGAGTTACAACTAATCATCACTGCTTCCTGTTCGACTAAATTGAAGTCCTACAGAGTGTAAGAACAAATTTTTAAGCATGAGAGCATTTATGACTTTCTTCACTGGGTTACTATACTCACCCATCTTATTTGCAAAGACAGGCATGAGAGCTGGCAGGAGGGTAAACTGGGAGGACAGGATGGAGTAGAAGAACTGCAGCATTTGAGAATTTGGTGTGCATTCAGACATCCTCTACACACACACACACACACACACACACACACATTTTCTCTCGCTTTCAGGGCAGGGACACATAATAAACAAATTGTGCTGACCTGACACAACAAAATATCAGTCAAATAACCAGAACAGAAACTGCAAACATTTACTTTGTCTAATTGATGTTTTTTCCTGCACCGATTCAACTTCTTAAAAAAATATAACACAAAAAACAATTTTTAGCACAATAGCAAAGGTATTGATTGAGAAGCTCAAACGTCTGTGTTCATAAAACTAATGAAAACAGAGGCTTATGGCTGCCATTACTAATAAAGTCATAACCGCAACCACAAGTCGGCATGGTGCCCATTGTAGTCCACTTTGTTGGAAAGAGATGTGAGGAATGTTTGTTTTTGATGTGACTGATTGCAAGTGTTTTGACATTCAGATAAGACAATGATTGAACGAATATGTGAGTGCGTGCGTGCGTGCATGCGTTTGTGTTCTGGTACTTGCTACAAATTAAGGATTAGAATACATATTTAACCAACAGAGTGAGGACATTTTTGGAAAGTACAAGGATGTATGTGTGCATGTGCATGTGTGTGCGTGTGGTCAGCTCTCACGACAACAATGGGTATCCAAACGGAGTCACAGCAGCTCAGCAGACATTGACACAGACACTCCAATGAGTCCTGAGCCTGGTTCTGTTTGGACGGAGCTGTGAACGTGTTCTCCTTAAGAACAGGTTCTGATGCACACTCCTCAGCCAACCTTGAACACATACATTGTAAAAACTACACCCAATTGAAACAATTGTACACAAATAAATGTGATGTTCAGCCGACAATGCTACAGCCTGCTTTGAACATTCCCTCCACACAGTTGTACAAAAGAGTTAAATGGCAACATTATTGTCTCAGTATATTAGTCCAATGCTCCCTGATGTTTTCTGAAGAATGCTTTATTCATAATCACTCACTTTACAGTTCCAGTTTGCTCTTTTATACACAGCTGAGTTTGCTTTTCCACACAGTAGAATCAACAATTATCACCACTAGAGGACAAAGAGAAAAGTAGGCACAGGGCAACTCAGAGGCTCCAGAGGAGGATAAAGGAACACACCGACATGGAAATTTGCTTATTGTCCTTTCTCCGAAGAGCCAGACAAGAAGGTAGATAACCTTCTCTCCTCTGTGCTACATCAGGGAGCTGAAACCCACAGAAACCTGCTGACCACTACTTAGCTTAGCACAGGGAATGGTAGTAGATTAGTAGATAGTTGCCCCACATTAAATTTCAAATAATAACAACATAGCTGAATCAGCAACCTGGTGGCCTTTGAATTAAAACTTTGTCATCATTTTGTCATAATTAAACCACTTACATGAAGCCTAAGTAGAGTGCCTGGGTCTGTTATAGAATAAGAGACAACTGTTTCCTCCAGACAATGTGCCAATCAGCACACCATTAAAGTTAATCACCCTCAGTCCATTGCACAAGGATTTGATGGAGAGAAACAGCCACGTGCAGCACACAAAGTAAACTCTGGCACAGTACAAAGCTGATCTGAAGTTAGACATAAGGTGACGCCTCACGTCTCGATAAAGTGGAATAACAGATCATGAAATGTATTTGAGAAAGGCAAACTTACATTATTTACTATTATTTATTGTTATTGTTTATTGTGTAACTGTTTGGTGTTTAGAATAATGTAAAAGTGGGAGTTGCAGGAGGCCCGTGAAAAACACCAATTAAATGCAATGATCCATTCATGTACCCTAAACAGGAAACAGGAGCCACAATTGTATGTGGAATTGCAAAATCTTCTGTTGTCCTCTGCTTATGGCAATATCATACCTATACGTTGCACATAAATGATAACTCTTTCATGAAGCCTGAACTCCCAGAACATGCAGCAAGATGTACTGACCTGCAGGCAGCCTGAAAACAAACCAGGGCCTGTAGTAGAAATCCTTCAGACCTGGAAAACAGATTGCAGGGGTCCAACTTCTTCAGACTCCCCTTAGCAAAGCAGAGAAACATGGAAAATATAAACATGAGAAAGGATGAGTGAGAAGAATTAGAGCAAGAAAGAAGCAAATCTGATCATCTTGAGTCAAGAACATCCATTCAAAGCACATCATCCCTTTGTTGAAGATCCATCTAAAACAATGAAATTTCTGCATTCAGAGTGATTGACCTAAACCTGTGTTTATACATTAAGTCCTATTCATACCCGGTATTGATTGTCGGTAATAATCGTACCACTGTCCTTACGTATCTGCATTATTTCTTTCTGTAATAAAACTGAACTTCATCTTTATCATTTAAGGTAGTACCTTACCACATGCAAACATTACACATCTTGATTGGAATGAAATCACTGTTCTTCGTGGCAAAAGGGACAGATAAAGCATGAAAAATCCATCCATCCATTCATTTTCTACTGCTTATCCTGTTAAGGGTCACTGGGGGGGCTGGAGCCTATCCCAGCTGCCTTTGGGCGAGAGGCAGAGTTCACCCTGGACGGGTGACCCGTCACCAGTCCATCACAGGGCCAACACATATAGACAAACCATTTGTTCTCACAGCCACACCTACGGTCAATTTAGAGTATCAATTAGTCCCCTCTTGCATATCTTTGGACTGTTGGAGGAAATTGGAATATCTGGAGAGAATTCACGCAGGCACAGGTGGAACATGCAGACTCCACACACAGAGACCCTTATGTTTGAGCCCTGGCTCGAACATGGGACCTGCTTGTTGTGAGGCAGTGCTAACCACTGCACCACCGTGCCACCCAGCATGAAAACTAACAAACTAAAAATACACAAAAGCATTGATATTTCGATGAAAAATGATTTCCATTTATGCAAATATATCAATCACAAAACTTAAAATCTGTGTCATTTTCAATACAGCTGAGAAGCACACATGACAGTCTTTAAAAAATCACTTACTCCAGATGTATGAATAAAGTATAAAGTAAAATAACTCACAGAGTTTTTTCGATGAGCAGATGAAGGTAGGGGGAGCTCCGAGATTCTGTTAGTGATGGACTCAACCAGAAGCTTTAATGCCCTGTACTGGACTGGTCTGGACTGGTGGTTCAGTCTGGAAAATTTGAACACAAGATTAGTTGGTATGGTGAACAGTGTTAGCGTAGTTTAAGGGCCTACTCACACTTGAAAATCTGTACTGTGCCCAAGTACGCTTTCCACTGAGTCTTGTTCATGTGACTTGAGAGAGTGCTTTGTACCCACGCTGCCACAACACACTTCACTGGCCTCGGCCTGATTGAAAGAGGTGGATCCTGCATGGCTTGCTTGTAAGAGCATGGACAGTGGCCACAAACACTCACACATACGGTGAGCAACAAAACATTCAGATATTCTGTATGACAAGTGACCCTGCAGTGCAATGAGGGCATGACAATAGCTTGTGTTTGTCACTCACTTACCACTTTCCCATCAAACCATCCATTTTCTACTGCTTATCCTATCAAGGGTCACGGGGGGCTGGAGCCTATCCCAGCTGCCTTTGGGTGAGAGGCAGGGTTCACCCTTGACAGGTTGCCGGTGAATCTCAGGACCAACACATATATACAGACAACCATTCACTCTCACAGCCACACCTACAGTCAATTTAGAGTATCAATCAGCTTCGTCCCCTTTTGATGTCTTTGGACTGTGGGAGGAAGCAGGAGTACCTGGAGAGAACCCACACAGGCACAGGGAGAACATGCAAACGTACCGCTTTCCCACTATATGTTAAACCTAATAGCAAAGCTATTAGGTTTTTATAGACTTGGGGTTTTATTCTCTCATTACAGTGTGTATGTGTTGTGTGTGTGTGTGTGTGTGTGTGTGTGTGTGTGTGTGTGTGTGTGTGTGTGTGTGTGTGTGTGTGTGTGTGTGTGTGTGTGTGTGTGAATTTGGCTTTTGCTACTTGTTGGAGACCTTTTCAAAGATAAACACTAACCTTATCAGGACCACTAGTCCTCATGGGGACCCAACATTGGTCCTCATGTTGCACAACATAATTTCTGACTTCTTTAAAGTCAGAACTGACAGTTATGGGTAAAATCATTTTCCAGCACAGTACAAGGCAACCTGGGGTCCATATCAGAAAGATGGTTTCGGAAAAAACTCTGAGTTAGTTTAATCAGAGTTTACGGAAACTCTGGGTTTTCCATTTCACAAAGCCAGGTCAACTTTACTCTGAGTCAGTTAGCAAGGCAACGTGCTCCTGTCCTAACTTGCTCGCTGGCAACTGACAGCAGTAGAAAACATGACATCCTTTTCTGGAAGAGCCCATTGATACAGAAGCACAACTACTTCACAGAAATCTCCAACAGAAGAGAATTATTAGACCCTGATTAGATATTTTGTCATTTCCTGATGATTATTTCATTAAGCGTTTCCTTCTTCCTGCACAACCTTGTTGCTACAATCTAGATAATGAAGGATGGAGAAGAAGGAGAGAGGAGGAGAAACTCAGAGTTAGCGGATTGAAACCTGCCAGCGAGCAGGTTAGGTTCAGAGCCATAGAGAGAGAGTTTTTTCCCTACCGCTCTGGTTAATTCACAGAGCAAGTTGCCATGGTAACTGACTCGGAGTAAAGCTGAACAAGCTTTGAGACACTGAAAATCCAGAGTTTCTGTAAACTAACTCAAAGTTTTCACTAAACCTGCCCTCTGAAGCAGACCCTTGCACAAGGAAATCTGTTTATCAGACTTTGGCCCCATTTCAGACTGTGTTAAGACACATCCTGAGGGATCTATCACTTTTGTTTAGAAAGCTTTCTACTGGAACAATTTGTATTTATCATAATGTACACCTGCATTTATATTGCTCAAATTTTGCAGAAATATAGTATCAATATCATGTTTGCTTTTTGCTGTGTTTACTTATACATTTATTCATGTATCGCACTGAAATTATAATTCTATTTAAGTTAATCAGACTGGTATTGAGGATTGATCCTGTAGGTCATCATGGATGTGGATCAGTGTTGGGCCAGTTACTTCCAAAATGTAATGTATTAGATAGACTAGTTACTTTCATTTAAAAGTACAGTAATAAGGCAAGGGAAGGCAAGGCAATTTTATTTGTAGAGCCCGTTTTCACAAACAGTTTGTCTCAAAGGGCTTCACATGGCATCATAACAACATCCTCTGCCCTTAGACCCTCACATCGACTGAGGAAAAACTCCATAGAAAACCCTTTTAACAGGGAAAAATCTGAGAAACCTCAGGGTGAGCAACAGAGGAGGGATCCCTCACCCAGGACGGACAGACGTGCAGTAGATGTTGATGTAAGTTACCCTATATTGTTACTTTCCGTTTACAGTGTATGGTAAAAAGTAACTGATACTCTACTTTTGCATTACTTTGACAAACATAACCAAATGAGTATGATTTCACATTAAAACTTGAAGCGTATAATTCACAGCCTGGTTAATGGACATGTAGACAAAGTCTTTGAATGACTTTTTAACTTCAATGTATTTTCAGAGAAGCAAGAAATTCCCTCTATCGACACAGCTGAATCCAATATGTCATGACAAAAACATTTGAACCAACCTGTCTAACCTTAAATGGTCTATCAGTGTTATATCTTATTCTGTTTCTTGGTTTTTCCTTTGTGTGTATATGCATTCACTGACTGGTTGACAGCACTACGTGATACTCATCTACTATGATGTATGTGTGTGTGTGTGTGTGTTCACTTTTTGAATAGTGTGGGTAACACTGCAAGTGACTGTGTGTGCGCAATCTAATCCTTCATTCATCGCTTGTTATGTCACAGGATTCTGTGCTCTTTTATAAACCTGTATGTGTTGGCTGTACATTTAGCAACAGTTTGTGTGTGTTGTTTATACCTGAAGAGGGAGGAGGCAGCACTGACAGCCTGTGTGGCAACCAGCAGGCAGGAGGTGGAAACTCCAGCAAGCACAGCCTCCAGAACTGCCACAAATCCTGGGACACTGGGGAATAAATGCACACTTGGGGGCTGTCTGCAGACATATGCATGCACGTGCGAATGCGCACACACACGCACACACACACACACACACACACACACACACACACACACACACACACACACACAAACACAGAGTAAGTAGCATTGTTGGATTGTAGCATAGATTCCAGATCATCATCTATCTACAATAGATTCTTCAGGGATCACTGTTGTAGTTAAGTAATTCAAGTCCTGTGGATCAAATGAGAACTGAAAAATGAGACACTTTTTGCTCATCTGGGTTTTTGACACGGATGTCAATAACAGCACATCAGAAAGCTGTCGGCCCCTTCTTCTGCCTGGTCTGTCACTTGTTTTTCGCTGGTTTACTATGCCACTACCAGCATTTACTGTTTGCTGAGTCGAAATTCCCTGTGCCTCATCCACCTACACACACAATCACACACAAACACACACACAATCACACGCATACACACACACACGCACACGCACACACATTTTCTCTTGCTTTCTGGGCAGGGACACATAATAAACAAATAGTGCTGACCTATTGACATTACAAATATCATCAGAGTTTGTTCTGGTTCATGATGCAGTACCTCAACAACTGGCTCACTGTTGCCACAACAGAAGTCAAATAACATAAATAACACATACGAGCACATAAAGGTGCATACAAACTCTGAGTGTGTGCACACTGTCAGTCTTTTCAGAAGACATTACGCTGTCTTACATTCATTTCTAAAACCTTCCTTAACTCCAAACCGGCCCTTAAACCTAATGCTTGGGACACACAAGGCTTAAGCAAGGACATTAACACACACAGCCACTCTCACAAATATGCCACTAGCCAACATCAGCTAAGGTCCTTCAGTCCTCTTTCAGACACAAGTTTAGCTTGTTCAGCACTTAAACAGCTCCATTTTTTTTTGTAGTCTTCCACACTGTGATAAGAACAAATTTCTCTCAGCATTTGAAACCTCTTATCCCATGTATCACTCCCCATGTGACTGGAGGAACACTCCATTAGAATAATGTCCACCTTGCAAAAAAGTGACTGTGTTTTACTGGCATCTGATATATGGCCATCTGCAAGCCAGCACATTCAATTCTAATTAAACTTCCCAGTGCACCATATATAAGCATGTTTTACAGGCTGGAGGACCGGTCCTACTGATGTTGTTAAAGGTGTACAGGCCGCTCAGTACATGTGCATAAAGTGATGAAGTGGAGTAAAAAAAAAAAAAAAATCCTAATTATAATTGTGAGTGTCCATGATATTGTAATGTAAATTGTAATGTAGATTAGCTGTGGCACTCTTAAAGTAGTACATATTTAATGCCACCAATTACAACTGTATTTACAGACTATGACATGGCAAAATGGCTCCCAAAAAAAGAACTTCTATGTATGGGTATACATGGGAATTAAATGGAAATTTGGGGTAACTATATATACCTTCTCATTTGCAGACATTTTGTTATCTCATAGGCAGATATGCATGCAAACATATGTGAAAATTTTGACTCCATCTATCTGTGAGTAGAAATTTAATGGATTCTTCTTGTAGCAATTGGTGCATGTGGTTAGGGTTATGAATGCACCTTAGACAGTTAAATACAGACAGTTTTAAGAAGCCCTATTATACTCATTTCAGGAGCTTTTATTACAGTTTTGGACACCAGTGGGGTGCTATTGAAAGATTCGATCAATAAACAGTCCATACAAAGATAGAAAGAGTTTGCACCAAAAAAATACAACCACTTTCGTTTAGCCAGTTTGACAACAACACTGTAGCTCTGTAGTCTGCACTGTATCCTTCTGTGGCAGAGTGGGGTGGGCGGCAACACCACTGGGCACTGAGACCAGAGCCAGGTGAGTTGCCATATATGGAGCTTGAAGTTGTGATGTCACAAAAGGACACTTTTGAGAAAACTCTCCAAATCTGAGTGTTTTCAGCAGTGCAGAGCTGCCTGAAACTGCCCCTGGAATTACTTTAACACACGCCTACCTCATGATTTGACACTTCTACGTCCTCTAGAAAAAGTATCCAACATTTTTAACATACAGTACTTATGAGTCTGGAAAGCACAATAGGCCCCTTTTAAGTTAGCCCGTTATCATTCACAATAACGCCAACTGATTTCCATTGAAGGTTTCCAACTCCTAAACACTGTACCTTTTTTAGAACTGTTTAAGCCCAACTCAGTGTATGAGCACATTGTTTGTGATGTGAAGCAAAAGAATATTTTGGCTTCACAAACAAGTTCCATTTCTGAAACATTTCTTGTATCATAATTACTGTACCTTGAAATTTTAAAGAGCTACAGTGTAAAGTTAAGAGAAATGCTAGTTTTAAAAACATTACATATATTTCCCAGGGAAAATCTATGTAGTGTGAAAGTAATGAATTATACTGAGTGTAGCAGATCTGGCCTTGAACCCAGGGTACCAAACATTCTCACCGACTGCAACACCAAAGAGCCAGGCTTAATGGCTGCAGCGCATATTTAAAGGAGGGGTAGGCTCCCAGATTTCTCTGTACTTTTTGTTATAATCCCTGATTTTGTTATGATGTCTCAATGGCAAACAATAAACTATTATATTTTAAAAAAGGAGCATCATAATCCCTACACAATACACATAAGGGGTGCAAGGCCAAATTTACCTCCACCCAATCAAAAACCACTACCAGTTTGATTGGTTGGCCCGTTTAGCTGTCCATCAACAGCCAAAACCAGACTGCACCTGATTGGGCAGCTTAGCTGTCCGTCAAAAGGCTAAGACTAGGAAACCTAAAGTGGGTATCAACGCCTTGTTGGATCAGTGTTGGGTGAGCAGCACTGAGGAGGACTAGGATGGAGCCAGAAGAAAACACTGCAAAAAGAAAAAGGTCTTTCGTTGAACTAGTATTAGGTAAGAGGGAGAACGATAAAAGGCTTGGTGCAACACGAGTGATTCTTGGGGACTCATTTGCTCGCTGGAGGAGTCTAAAAGAATCAAAAGGTTTAGCTATGGATGCACAAGTAGCAGCCTTTCTTTTGGACAGGTAAGAAACCCATTTGCCAACTTTGCTAGCTAGCTATAGAGGCTATACTTGCAGCAATTTATTGTCAGTGTAGGTTGTGAGCTAAAACAAAACACTATTTAATAGTCGCTAATGTATTTAGTGACATAGTTTACCAGAGAGGGCGAGTGGGAGCGAGGAGGGAGAGTTCATGATCAGAGAATGATTCAAAAAAACGATTTAGACAGATTTATGCCATATTGTTTGTATATTATGTTTCTTTTGTAAAATTAAAAAAAGAAAATGATATTTAAAAAAGAAAAGAAAAAAAAAACCTAAAATCAGGCAGTGCTTACCCCTCCTTTAACTGTGGTGACAGCAGTCTATTTCACAACTCGTCCTTTCGGGAAGCTTCGTACATACATGCATCCCTCCCTCATCCTCCACCGCACTTCCAGCTTTTGGAGTCTCTCACACATAGGTCAACCTATCCTGTTCCTTCATACAGCTTACACATCTTGCATACCCCCAATGACCTCACGGGCAATTATCCAACTTCTGACACCATATGTAGCAGAGGTAGGGGCAGTCACCTCACCCTGGTCTTGAGCACAAGGTCTACGGGGTACTGGAGCCTATCCTAACTGTCAAGCAGGAGGAGGGGTACACCCTGGACAAGTCGCCAGTCCATTGCAGGGCCACATATCGAGACAGACAACCTCTCTGACTCACATTCATACTTACAATTAATTTAACAAGCATGTTTCTGGCGTGTGGGAGGAAGTCGGAGTACCCAGAGGAGAACCATGCAGATAAGGGGAGAACATGCAAACTTTGCGCAGAAAGGCCCCGACCTGACTTGCTATGAGGCAACAGTGCTAACCACTGCATTGTGCTGCCCTAAAAGCAGAAGTAGCCCAGCAAATACCTCAAATTCTCAGTAAACTATAAAAATTTTGCCTTAACATAAGCTACTGTGATAGGCAGGGAATGTGTCTACGGTTTACCCCACCTTTCGCCCCGTGACAGCTGAGATAGGCTTCAACCCCCAGTAAGCCATGACCTTTAACAGGATAATCAGTATAGACAATGTAAATAAGGAACAAGAAGCTGAGGTGAACTGACATCAATTTTCAGTGAACAAAAATGTGTTTTCTGGGGAACTGAGCTGTCAGCATGAATTGGAAGAATGATGCCATTTGGACAACCTAAAAATAATTACAGAGCAGTCCCACCTTTCCAGGATTTCAGCAAGGAGCAGCAGACCTTGTTTTGACACATCCAAGTCGGTCAGCTGCAGAGCCTCCTTCAGACTGCGCACCAGGGACTCAATACCTAACGTACACACAGACACACTCACTGGATCAAACACTTCACCACAACTGTGTAGATAAGCAGGCAGGAAGATCCCCCACTGCTTTCCACAGTCGAACGCACACTTTCAAACTTTTGATCAAAATGAGAGTCCATTAACTGATGTCTACTACACAATAGGCTAAAGGCCCAAAAAAAAAACCAATCTATTTAAAATCCATGCATATAATCAAGGACATCAAACAGAGGCGGTGGTAGCTTTTTCTAATTTACAGCAACAAAGAATCCGCTGAACCAAAGCAGTCACTTGATGGCACAATCAATAATTACACAACATATCCTGTGTCCTGGCAAATTAAGTTCATGCTGCCAGTGTTCTTCAATGAAGTAGTGCAGAATTAGAGAAAAGCACAGATGATGGGATTTAAGACACTTGACACATTTAGTCTGGCATCTTTAATTTCCTAACTTACAATAACCTGCAGTCTACTTATGTAGATACCTAAAATATCTTAGCGGTCACCCTAATGTAATTGTGATGTTGGAGCACATACAAATTCAAACTGTAACTGGTATCAAATATAACATTATGGCAAACCACTGCACTCCGCTTCCACTGCCCCATTTCCTCCATCAAGTCTTTTATTTTCTTTATCAGGACATCTCATGAGTGTACCCTGATTACACACAATCGCTATCTACCACATGCAGGAGTGACGCTGTGTTTTAAGTTGATATTCTCACTTAAACCCATTAACCCACTGATCTAGACCAGTAGAAGCTCACTGTTAATGTTGTGAGGAGCTTAAGAGCTGTTGCTGTGTGCGTTGTGGATCACAGTTATATTCACGAGTGCAATTCAGGAGAGCCATAAAAATTAACATTCTGATTAATCGCCGATGGCTCACAGGTGGTGAAATATTATGCGAGGAATGGGGAAAATTGAATACATTCTTTTAGCAGAGTAAACTTGCTTTCATCATGCCACCTGGGTCACACTGCCTCCATGTTTCGACAGCCATATGTTTCAGTTGAGGTTGCCTTTCTTTTATGACCATCAGTAACAGATGTTTATGTGAATTTCAATATACAATACATTATGGTCTGAAAAGTGGAGAGCGGTAACTGGAGAACAGTCAGTGATTTACCCTTCTTCAGAGAGAGGACTGGGAAAATACTGCCCTTCAGCTGGTGTTCTTAAAATGTTAAAATTCTTTTCAAATCTAACAGATACCAAATTTGTGGTGGACGGTGACATACAGAGGTAAAGTGAAACGCCCATGCAGATGCAGGTCACAAATCTGCTAAAATATTTCCAACAGGTAGGCGATGGATGGAAAGGCACAGTGGCTATGGGTGGAGCAGATCCACACAACACTTCTGTGTGATTATAACATGTATATGTATGAAAGGCATAGCTTTTTGTGATAATAGATCAATTTCTTCTCTCTGTCAGAAAGGAACAAAAGGGGCTGTTTTTCCGTATATATCGCTAGAAATGGCTGACATTTATTTTTAAAGAAATTACACTCAGTTATGGGCGGCACGGTGGTGCAGTGGTTAGCCCTGTCGCCTCACAGCAAGAAGATTCCGGGTTAGAGCCCCGACTCGGGCATGAGGTCTTTCTATGTGGAGTCTGCATGTTCTCCCTGTGCCTGTGTGGGTTCTCTCTGGTACTCCAGCTTCCTCCCACAGTCCAAAGACATCAAGAGGGGACGAGGCTGATTGATACTCTAAATTGACCGTAGGTGTGACTGTGAGTGTGAATGGTTGTCTGTCTCTATGTGTTGGTCCTACAATGGACTGGCAACCCGTCCAGGGTGAACCCTGCCTCTTGCCCGAAGGCAGATGGGATAGGCTCCAGCCCCCCCACGACCCTTAACAGGATAAGTGGTAGAATATAGTTGGATGGATGGATATTCAGTTATGCTTAACTGATTAATATGAACCTCCACTACCTAACAGGGATGGAAGTAATTATCTGTTCTGTCTGTGCTCTCTCACCATAGACAGAGTGACACTGGGAGAAAAACAGCGGGTCTTCGACCAGTAACAATAAACAGCTGTAGACTGACCACAGCAGCAGGTCACTACGAGTACTGGCCAGGCGGTCAAACAGAAACTCTACAACAGACATGGGGAGAATGTGAGGGATTAGTGTGAAAGGTGAAATAATTACAGTTAAAAAAAAACAAAAAACATCACAGCAGAAGAAGAGCAGTAATAAGAGAAACATGGAAAAATTACTATAATACCATCAATTTTCCATATGATTAAAAAATGATTATAATATAATTTTTCAAAAGCACAGTCATATATAATTCTAGAGTAGAAAGAATACAAAAATGAATGCAACTATAAAGGGACACTGGATGGGAAACCAACAAAGGCAAGAAACAAGAGACGACACCAAGAGAAAAGGGGACAGAGTCAATTATATCTCTAGAAGACAAATCAAAGAACACAACAGCTTCTATAGAAACCAACCCTTATTGTGTGTGTGTGTGTGTGTGTGTGTGTGTGTGTGTGTGTGTGTGTGTGTGTGTGTATGTGCGTGTGCATATTACCAGGAATGTCAGCCTTGATGATAGCAGCACTGTACTGACTGGGAGAATGAGCCAAGATAGATGCGATACACTTCGTACTGGTCACCTGCAACGCATCATCACCACTCAGCAACAACTGGAAAACACATTGAATCAGCTTTAATTAGAAGCCACTAATGAAGACACTTTGAGATGGCAGGCAAGGTTTCCACTGTGTTCATGGGTGAATAAATGTACAAATAGTGCCTGCAGCATCGAGATCATCAGCGAAAGATGAGGCAGCATATTTGCTTTCAATAAAATACATCATTTATCCCCTGAGCTGAACATGAATGTTAAAATAATTGTAAGAAATTTCTGCTGAGAAATGGTTCAGGTGAAAGAACTAAACAGGGAGGGCTTTGATCAATATTCAGTAGCTGTTTCACCAAAATCAACAAATAAAAAGCAAAAAGTGTACTCGTTGCCCAATATAATTTTAGTTTACCTTTCAAATTAAATAATGCCTGTAGATTGAAATTGTTATCTAAGATTTTACAAAGTTAAACTGAGATGAAAATGGATGAAATAGTTATTTCAGGCGGTCCCAAACTTTTCAACTCAGAACCCAAAATAAAGGTACCATAGACTCAACCCTCACCCAGAGTTGAAGTGTAGAAACATTGAATATGCACGCGCACACGCATGCACCTAAGTTCGCCAGAAATCTTAAATACAGAATTAATTATTTCCTGGATTTAGTATCATGAATGTATTCTGGTGTGTTAAAAACTCACCAGAGAGGCAAATCAACCTGATTGTTACATGACTCCTGCTCTGTCTGGCATGACAGGAATGACTCGGATGTTTTCTTGTCTAGTTTTAGAGTAGCGTTTAACGACAAATTTTGTCTTTTAATTCGTTTGCCTTCTATTTTCCAAAGGATTTTTTTCACAGCTGTTGACTCTTCTGCTGGGTGGATCTTTAAACAGCACATTCATACAGTTTTATTTAGTCAAGACGCAGATTTCATCACAACTCAATGAACAGTGGTGATATACGGAAGGCAATAACGTCACAAGCTGTGCTGTAATGTGACCTCTAATGTGAACGCATTGATTTCCCAGACATGAAGCAAAAATATTTGTCCAGAGAGAAAACCCCCTCAATCCCTCTTCAAATGAACATTAATCCAGGATTATAACTTCTTGTTATGATTATCCTCAGAGCCAGAATGCAGGTTATGGGGATGGGGGCAGGATGTTTGGACAGAGACCTTTTTCAGTATGAGAGGCAGATGGCACTGCTCGGGGGACTGTTGCTCTTGGTTCTGGCTGCTGCTGATAGGAATGTTCTGATTGTCATCACACATGATCTGATTGCTGGGGGTGTTCATAAGCACTGACACTGCATCCCCCTGCTGCACCAGAAGCCACAGCAAGCCTATCAGAAATGTAAGATGTGAAAACAGAAATCAAACATTTTAATCCTATCAAGTTTATAAAAAGGACACAACACATTCACATTTATGCACGAATTAAGTTTTTCTTTGTTTTAAAGATTTGATTCTGCTGTCTCTCGCATTGGTCTGTTACTGTGTGTCAAATAACAGATTGGTCTATTAATTGTTTAACTATTCTGCAGTTATGAAGCATCTAAAGTGTTGGTAATTTGGTACGTGTTGGTATTTTTTTCTATCATACCAAAGCCAAACATACAATGTTGTCTTGCTTGTACACTGAAGCTATTTTTGAAGCGTTTACCAAATGATCAAATAACCAAAATGTAGTTATTATGAATGTCATGCACATGATCTGAATTTCTCAGCAGGCAACTTTACAAAAACTCATACGGAGGATCAACTATAACCAAAAGACGATCACACAAATTGTCACAGTATTATATAGTTGGACATGGCAGCACATTTCTACCAAGGTTTCACAAAAAGACAAACTCCAAGACAAAATGCTATACACAGATATTATACTACCATTATTATTATTCAGTGGGTTGCCTCTATTAACAGATATCAGCATGTGAATCTAGAGACAACAGACAGGGTTTGGGAATCAGAACCATTCTGGTTTTTGCTTGAAAAGAAGAGAAATGTTGACCAATCCAGTTTCAGTAGGTTCTGCTTCCTTGTAGGTAAATAGTCAATTGTGGAAAGTCAAGTCAAGTCAAGTCAGTTTTATTTATATAGCACCAAAACACAACAAAGGTTATCTCATTACACTTTACAAGTAGAGCAGGTCTACTACCACACTCCTTTGATTAATAACAACAGCTGGTGGTCTACAGTCACTGTGAGGGAGAAGCTGTGTACTACAGACATTGAGCTCCTGGTTGTTTCCCTGCGCCCTTACTACCTCCCCAGGGAATTCCCACAGATTTTCCTCATCCTGGTTTACATTCACCCCAGAGCTGATGCAGCTAAAGCCACAGAGCACTTTACCAACACTCTGCACAAACTAGAACTATTATCACCAGACTCTCCCAAGTTCCTACTGGGTGACTTTAACCACTGCTCCCCTGACAAGTCACTCAAAGGTTTCCAGCAATACATTACATGCAGCACCCGACAGGGGAAGACTCTGGACAAATGCTATGGTTCTGTACCAGATGCATTCAAAGCCCTCCCCCTCCCCCCTCTTGGCTCAGCAGACCACCACACCATCCTGCTGGCCCCTGCTTACACCCCAGTCATCAAGAGGATGAAGAAGGTCACCAAGTACATCAAGCAGTGGACAGCGGAAAGTATCTCCACTCTCCAAGGATGCTTCGAATCCACTAACTGGGACAGCCTCCTTTCTCCCTCTGATGACATCAACGACCAAGTTGACACAGTAACATCGTACATCTCCTTCTGTGTGGATAGCATCATACCCTCAAAAACAGTCACCATCTACCCCAACAACAAACCCTGGATCACCAAGGAGCTTAAGGAAATCCTTAACAAGAAGAAGAGGATCTTCTTCACCGGCTCCGCACTGGAAAAAAAGGAGGTCAACAGGGAAGTTAAGAGGGCCATAAAAACTGCTAAGCTGGAGTACAAAAACACTGTGGAAAAGAAATTCACCACAGGGGACCTCCGCTCAGCCTGGCAGGGCCTCAAAACCATGGCCTCTGTGAACACTGCGGTCACCACCCCCAGAGCCATCCAGGTGAAGAGCAGTGACCCCTCCACCCTCCCCGACGACCTCAACTCATTCTACACAAGGTTTGAGTCGGACAACATCATCCAGCTTGAGGAGACCAGATCTTCATTCAAACCTGGCAGCTCCGCACTCACCTTCACGACGGAGGACGTGGTGAGAGCCCTCAGGAGGACCAGGGAAAGGAGCTCACCCGGCCCCGACAACATCAGCAGCAGAGTCCTGAGGCACTGTGCGGGGCAACTAGGCAGTGTTTTCCGGACTCTATTTCAACACTCCATGGACAGTCACACAGTTCCCCAGCTGTGGAAACACTCCACAGTCATCCCCATCCCAAAAAAAACCAACCCTAAGTCTCTGAATGATCTCTGCCCCGTGGCCCTCACCTCCCTGGTGATGAAGGCCATGGAGAAGATCATAAAACAGCACATCATCAGAGCAACTGACCCCCTGATGGACCCACTCCAGTTTGCTTATCGCGCACGCAGAGGCGTCAAGGATGCAAAAATCTTCATCTTGGACTCCATCCACAAGCACCTGGAGCTTCCTAACTCCTCCGCCAGACTTCTGTTCGCTGATTTCTCATCAGCATTTAACACACTGCAGCCCCACATCCTGGCCACCAAACTCTCCTCCTGCTTCCATCTGGACAACCAGCTTATACTGTGGATTCTGGACTTTCTGACCAACAGGACTCAGAAAGTTCGGGTCAACAACTCCCTTTCGGACCTCCGCTTCACCTCAACTGGCTCCCCCCAGGGCTGTGTGCTCTCCCCCCTGCTCTTTATCCTCTACACAGATGACTGCCGATCCACACAGCCCAACTGCCACCTGGTGAAATATGCTGACGACACAGTTCTCCTGTCACTGCTGTCAGGCCCAGCACAACATCATGGACCCGCTCTTCAGGAGTTTGTGGAGTGGTGTGACAGCTCCAAACTAGAACTGAACGTCAGCAAGACCAAAGAGATGGTGGTGACCTTCTCCAGCAAGCAGAGGGATCTGGCTTCTGCTGTCATCACCACCATGCACGGGAAGCCAGTGGAGGTGGTCGAGGAGTACAAATACCTGGGCACAATCTTTGACAACCTCCTGAACTTCTCTGCCAACACAGAGGAGATTCTCAGGAGGTGTCACCAACGACTGTTCCTCCTCAGGAAACTCAATTCCTTTGGAGTCAGCGCGCCCATAATGATGACTTTCTACTACGCCTTTGTGGAAAGCATCATCACATCCTCCATAACCTGCTGGTTCCACTCCCTCAGCCTCCAGAACCGGAACAGACTGCAGCGCACTGCATCAGTGTGCTCCAAAATCATCGGCCTGCCTGTCAGAACTCTTTCACACGTTTACAGCCAACAGGCCCTGAGACAGGCAGCCAAGATCATCAAAGACCCCTCACACATACTCCACTCTGCATTTGAATGGCTCCCCTCTGGGCGACGCCTCCGCTGTGTGGCCTGCAGAACTGAGAGGAGGAAAGCCACCTTTGTCCCCAAAGCCATTCTTTTCTTTAACTCCAGCTGCTAACACCTTCCCCACACCAACACCCTACACACACACACCTACATACTCTCCCCGGACTACTCAATATCCTGTCTTCACTGTTACACTGTTTACATTGTCTGCACTTTATTCACTCACTCCAGTCACCTTACTCTTCATTTTACATTGTGTACATACTGTATGTAGTATATTTATTGTATTTTTATCTTTAATCTTATTTTTATTCTCTTATTTATTCCCACTGTCATGTCCCTGTTTTTTGTTTTTTGTTTTTTTCTATTTTTTTTCTATTGTTTTTTAATGTCATGCTGCTCAGTTGTACCGTACTTTAATTGCCCCTCGGAAATAAATAAAGTAATCTGAATCTGAATCTGAATGAATTAATTTACACCCAACAATTCTCCATGAGTGAACACATCTCTCAAAAGCAGCGATAAAAAATCATTTCTTTTACAGGCAGGAATGCTGAGCAGATCCAGGCTCAATGGGGATGTACAGCTACTTTGACCAGTTGGGGGGAAAGAGAGCAGGAGAACAAGAGAGCAGGGGTAGAGACAAAGATGGATAAGGGAAAGGGAGATACAGAAATGAAAAAAAGATAGAAAGAGACAAAGAGAAGGAGAACAAATTGTCCAAAATATAATCCTGCAAGCCACGTGCTATCCCCAAAAGCCAATTTCAATGAATTGGCAAACAATCCTATTGCAAACGTTATTTCTCAACTCCATTCTTTTTGTCCTTCTGTTGCTCAATGGCCAATAAATGACTGTCAACCACAACAAGCAATGAAAGAGGAGGTCTTGACCTGGTAATCCACCAACACCACACTGTAAACTACGTAGAAACTTTTGCAGGTAAAAAGTTTGAGTAGTTACTGATAAAATGATGCTGAGCTGCAATTAATGGGATAAGAGGAGGTTTCTTTTGCTTGAATGCTGTGAGCAATACATTAAGAAAAATAATATAAATCCTTTTCATATTCCATTTTGCTGCTCTCAACCAGGCCGGTGAGGCCAAGCTCATTAAGATTAAATAAATTCCAAACAGCAGCAGCAACTGTACTCAACTGTATCTACTCTTCAGTGTAATAATGAACCTACTGTGCACCTCTATTCTCAGCCAAAAATGCAAACTGTCCAGTCAAGCAGCGGGGGATGATTATGATAAATGATAACGACAACTTCAAATCTGTAGGAGACCTTTTACTAGGTCCTCTGCACCCAGTGTAGACCTCTGGTAATCACCTAAGGAAACCTGGCTGGTTTGTTATCAGCACCACTTCCTAACAGATAGCAACAGTCTATCATCACATTATAAACCTTTGTGTTTCCCCAGCTCACACAAGCTTTAAGAAGATTCTCTATCTTCATTGTGAAGCTGATAAGGAAAGTATTATTTTATGAGTTGTTAATCTGAAAAAAAGGAACAGCTCGATTTCATTATTAATAACCTCTACCAATTAGGATGACGGCTTCTTGTAATGACTTGTAATTCTTGTAATCACAGTGGCTGGCAATTAAACAGTTCTACTCCTCTTCTAAGCCCACACTGAATCATCCTTAGCCTAGATTTCTAGGCAGTTGTGACTGAGGCTACATGTTGTTTCAAACAGTACGTGCACCAATTTCAGACTCTCCCTAATTCACTTCAAACTTTCATCTAAATTTCATGACATCCATCATCTCAACTAGCAAACTGTATTCTTCCTCCTTTACCTAAGCCACGTACAGTGGCATCATTTTCAAACCTTCAGACTATAGGTGCTCAGCCTCATTCCCAGTCTGTGCAGTGCTGAATACATTTTAATGAGGGCAATAATACACAACTTTTCATCTAGGTAGTTTATAATACTCAGAATACTTTATATATTAACTATCAGCAAGGTCAGTTAAGTTTCTCCAAAGTAAAATTTCACTGAACTCACTCTGCCTTCAGAGGTGGCCCTGAACACTTTTACTTCACGGAAGATTAAGATAATCTGGCTTTGTATCAGACATCAGACTGCAAACCTTTTGAACTTGTTATAGTGATTCGAGGTTTATATTTATTTGCAAACACACCAACGTAAAACATGGTTAACTTAATGTAAAATACAGATGTATGAGGTTGCGTTAGACGTTCTTGGTTGTAAAAATTCTGTCATGACAGAAATTATGCCTGTTCATGAGCAATTTGTTCTCAAACAACTGAAACGTACAGCGTAAACTCACTGATTAACATTCATAACAGAGACAATGACGTGTGGTAGCACCAGTTCAGAGACTTTTGATGTGCGGGAACAGTTCTCCCGCAGGAAGTTATTAAACATTTGCTTTGATCATGAGGTTTCCCCATGTCATGATGGTGATGGCTGCTAACTGACTAATCTTTAAGCGCATCTAATAAACCTCCAGCCCAAACAGTTCAAAGCACACTTATGTCCATTAAACCGTAATAGCACTCTGTGGACCGCCTACCTCTGCCAAGGCCAAGGTAATGTTTCTGTTTTTGATATGAAATGTGACTCTAACTTTAATGGATTCTAACAATGCTATTTCAAGTTTGAAAATCAACTTCGCAGTTTTTGTGTAATACTGCTGACAAACAGATAAACTAACAGAGGAAGAATAAACAAATCTAAAAACAACAATAATAATAGGACCAAAATAGAATATTTGGAAGACATTTTTTTCACCAATGGACTTGTTGATGAGCTGGGGTGAGCTGGCATTGGCCAGGGTCTGCAGCAACAGCATACACACTCTGTCCCTGATGGCAGTGGGCAGGGAGTGGGCTGTCAAGCCCCCAGCTGCTCCGAACAGCTTGAGCCAAACACATAGCACTGAGGCCTTCAGTCGTTCATCTGGATACAGCCAGGCAGAGCACAGGTGCTCCAGCAAGGGCACTGGTGAACGAGGATGGGAGACAGATGAGAAAACAAAAATGAGAAAACACAGACAAAGGATTGCAACAGAAGAAGACAAGTGATCATCTGTGTAGACCGGGTGGGATTTACTGTGTCTAAGAATAAAGCCACCGTGTGAAAAAAATGTGTGTGTGTGTGGGGGGGGGTTATGCATGTGTGTACAATAATATTGCAAGGCAACGACACAAAAGAGAAAAAAATCCTGTGAACAACATGAAAACAAGTTTCACCTTGACAACCTTTACATCTATGACAGACAATGGAACAGCCAGACAGGGAGGGAAAGTACCATGAATATGAAAAAGAAAAAAAGGAGAATAGAGTAAACTGAGTAGATAAAAAGGATAGTAGTCTCTTCTTTGAGATCAATAATTAGGAGCCCATTGAGACTTTCAGGTACACTCTCTGATATGAGAGAACATCATTCAGATTTGCAAGAACAGGGAAATAAAGCGATAGACAGAGGATAAGTAGATACATGGAGAGGGTGATCGTGCTAAAGAGAAACATGAGAAGAGAAAAGTAGCCAGAAGGTGAAAAAAGACAGATACAGAGCAGGGAGGGGGAGTCATTCACAGTTTGAGTCACATCACAAAGAATACACTTGGGGGGTAACAGATAAGATGTGAAACATTGTGAGCTCAAAAAGTGGATATTTAGAATGGCAGTAAGGTAGAAAACAAGAAGCAGACAGATTTTCATCAAAAATAAATTGGTGTGCATAGCTGGTGGTGTGCAGGGACCATCTACAAAGGGAAAAAGAGTAATAATGTAGTATTATTGGGACAGCTGCATTTGAAGGAAAGCATCGGTTGCCTTGTGTGTGTGTGTGTGTGTGTGTGTGTGTGTGTGTGTGTGTGTGTGTGTGTGTGTGTGTGTGTGTGTTCGAACGCGCTCTGAATGCATGAAGGTAGTGCAGCATACTACAAATAGCACTTTTTTGCTCATCCATCCACAGGTCCAATGACAGATCAGCAGGAGAGGCTTTTAGCAGCACACAACATTCTAATGCAAGGACAAATGTAGTGCCACAATGGGGGTGTGGAGGTGTGGTTCCCCCTGATGAAAGGTGAGACATGGAAAGAGAGCTGGGGATGGGAGGGAGATTTGAAAAAGAAAAAAGGAGCAACTTTGAAAGTGGAGGAAATAAACAGGACATAAGAGCAGGGCGGAGCTGTAGGTGGAAAAAGACAGATGAAGCGAGACTCAGTTAGTGCACAGAGAGAGAGAACGAGACCAGCTGCCAGCGTAGGAGATCTTAGCTCAAGCCAAGCTGCTCTGTGAAGCAGATCAAAACCCATGTGAGGCAGGAGAGGCTTCCAGACATGTTTGATTAAACCAAAATATATGAGGCGACCGAGAGCAGAGCCAGGCATACAGAGAGAGTGAGAGGAGAGGGGAAGAGGGAGATAAGACCTCCACAAACAGACGTTCGATATGGAAGGAACACAGGAGCAGATGTGGTGGAAACAGGTGGAATATGAAGCCTAACCGTTGTTTAACAATACATTTTACCAAACACAGTGGCTGACCAATGAAAAAAAAAAGAATCAAATGTTTCCTTTTTGCCTTTCCTTGGCAGGGAATCTCAAAGGTGTATTTCTGTTTGCCTTGTTTACTGTTTTGCTCCCTGCTGTTCTGCTGTGCATTCTAAGCCAACACTCTTTGTTACTCCTATGATCTCCTTTAACAGCATTGCTCTTTTGTTTGCAACTTCACCACTTCTGTTCTGCTTTCTAGCTCTGCATCCAGCTTCCAATATATTTGCACATTCAAATACTCCCCTCTCACAGACCAATGTCT
This sequence comes from Aulostomus chinensis, assembly GCF_037954235.1. Taxonomy (NCBI): domain Eukaryota; kingdom Metazoa; phylum Chordata; class Actinopteri; order Syngnathiformes; family Aulostomidae; genus Aulostomus; species Aulostomus chinensis. The sequence goes on along the minus strand of NC_141337.1, from coordinate 17,810,597 downwards.
GCACAAAAAGTAAGTTGGCAGTATAGATTGAATGGGAAGATGTGTAGTCAATTAGAGAATTCTTTCACTTCCCTCTTTTTCATTGTTATATTCTGTCTGACTCTTCCTCCATCTCAAAAATGTCTCATCTTATGTCCCTGCTCCCTCCCTATTTTGTCTGTTTTGCCTCCTAAGTTAGGACTTGAGGGAGTAAGACACCATCAATACAAATAGAGAGATCAAGAGAGAGAGGTTCAGGCTGAGCGATGGAAAGGATGGAGAGATGTGGAGGGGTTAATCAGTTCAACACACAGGCAGAAAGTAAGTAAGTGAGAGAGAGTAATGTGATGGGTGCTCTGGGCTTATGTTGTCATTTCGGTGCTGTTGTTGTTAGTCCAAACAGCCACGCAGAGATGTGTTGAGTGACAGGCCATAGACAGACACACACAGTCAATAGTGGTAGCCTGCATGTTACATCACTGTCACCAGATTGAGAGGCATGCTCAGCATCCTAAAATGTTGCAAAGCACTTACTCAAAGAAGCGCGTCAAACACCCTGTTGAGTTATGCAAGAGCACTGCATTTTCAAAATGGCAGTATTTATACACAAGTTTTTGCTGAAGCAGTTAAAACTTTGGACTCACCAGCAAAACGAGGAGAAATGACCTCACACTACCAGTTTCACAATGCCTAAGATTACAAAGAAGGCAATAATCCTCCAATGTCCAACCTTATTCTAATTTACACAAAGCATCTTATAGAATTAGTTTCTCATAGAATATTCTATTCATATTCCTGTTCCATATTACAGCAAACAGCCTAACAACTGAAGTCTCCCGCTCGCATTACATCGCTATGATCTTCACTGGCATCATTCCGGTTAAGATCATGTGGAAATGTTTACATGGAAGTGTCTTATTCATAACATTGTCTTAATCAGATTAATATCAACATAGTGCCATCCATGTCAGTGTAACCAGTGTCGAGTATACAACATGCTCATCTCACAAACTGAAGCCTAAAGTTGCTTATAATTTCCAGACAAAACATGTTCCAGACTGGATGTGTTTAGAAAACACATTTTGATATTTTGACCTGACTTTCAGACTTTTGGAACAGTGACCAAAGTTGTTTTCTTCAGAATGCATCTATGTAAGAAGAACAGGAGTAATTACGACAAAGTTCATCCTCTGCTTTGAAGCAATCCTCTTTGGAGCAGAGGGTAATATGTGCAACTCCCACAGATATGGGGATGGTTTCAGGAGACCAATTTGGTGAACATGAATTAATTCTTAAAGCTTTTGTAGCTCTCAGTAGCTGGCATACACTTACTCTATGCAGACAGAATTTCACATCTAGACACAGAAGTGTAGCTGAAGCCAGCTCAAGCGTAATTGAAAAGGTCATCAAAGTTAGAGAGATTGAATTGAGGAAGTTCAGGGAAGGGCTATGAAAAAAGCTTTTGTGACTTTTTCATATTTCTAAGAAGGAGAGACAATTGAATCAGGCACAGAGTGTGGGAGACTATTTTCGAAAATCCGCATACAGCTGTCCAGCTATTTCCATGCATTCAGGATATAACTGAAAAGGTAAAGAAAGCTATCAAGACTGAGCCACAGATATCCTCATGCAGAAGAAACTAGGAGAGTTTAAAACTGAATAATATTTCATATCTTTCCATTCCATCTGAAATGAACTTTAATATTTCTACATATTCCTGGATTTCATCTTCCACAAATGCGTCAGCAGCGCTTAAATTTTTAATTCGAACTTTCTTTTAGAATGGCACAAAGACGACTGATATGTGGCCTGATCTGATCTTGTCTCACTTGTATTTGAAAAGGTATCCCACTCTAACCTCAGCAAAAAGCTTTTGTGTTGATACTCTGTTCCACCACAAAACACAAACCACCCCTTCATCTAAACGTCAGAAGTCAGGGCTGCTCGTGGCAAGCTGATGGATAAAGCTTGATTTTTATGTCTGTGCTGTAGTAGTCAATGCTGTTGCCTGCAGCAAAGCCTGACCTAGGACTGGACGATATGACTTCAAATTAATATCACAATTATTTCAAACTTTTAACTTGATTCATGAACCATTATTTTACATACTTTCTACACTGTCCGAACAGTTGTCTGACAAGCTCTGTGCTGTAAATATGCTGAACTATTGAGGGAAAGTATTAACCGTGTTAATCCTTAGGAGGAGACGATGACACTGTTTTTAGCACTGGCCTGATATCAATTTGCTAGCTTTACAACCCTGACATGGACAACTGGACAGTACTTACTGTTGACCCCTGAGTGTTGCAAGTTTCATGTTAAGCCCTTCAACAGACAATAGACTCGCGAGAAAAAGTCAGCGGATCGATTGTCAATGTCTGTAGGGTTCATCATCTGGGAATCATAAATCTACAAAGTTTTATGGCCAGGAACTTGTGTTATTTCAGTGTGGACCAAAAACGGAAACACACCAAAGACTCAGCTAACCAACATAACCATCCTTCGAGCCATGCCACTAAACACGTCTTTCATAACAATCACAGAAGTCAAAGCACCAAAAATCAAATACAACTCTCCTGCCAGCAACCACGCAGTACATACAGCACTTTCGTACTTTCTTCAGTGACCCGCAATCTTATAGTGGTTATTATTAGCACTGTGTTGTTCTTTTCATGATGAGGAAAGAAAATAAAGGACTACTTTGACATTGAAAAGATCAATTTCTTTTGAAATTGGGTTGCAGAACTGTTCAGTTATTTTTGAAATTGGCACCCTCTGGCCTAAGAAAAGGTCTTTTTTGCTCAAATGAAATAAAACCTACACCTACCACAATGCACTGCTCTTACTGCCTTCCAAGGACACGCACACTGCTTTCCAGCCCCAACTGTGGTCAGAGCACAAGTTTTGAAGAAGAAAAAAAAAAAAATCGAATCCCTTGCACTCCATGACTAATTCAGACCCTTCATAAACTACTCTACAAAGACTCCAGTAATTTGATGCTACACTGCCCATATTTTACTGTATTTGTGTTTTTTTAGCTTCTTTTTTTAACATCTTTATGGGGTTAGGGTTAGGGTTAACCCTAATGTTCTTATATTGGACAGTTTATTTTTAAGTAGAGCTGATCTAAATACTTTGGGGCTTCAAAGTTTCATTTGTTACCATGGCAATCAACACCCAAATTAATAAAATTTCTTATTGTTAGACAAAGCTTTAACTTCAGAAATTGTTAGTCGCAGGTCTCATCTGGTCTCAGGTAATTAACACCTAAGCTTCAAAGCCCAAAAATGGTATTCAGGAGAGCCCTACTTCTCCTTGAGTGTCAATTCATTTCTTTAGCATTGAGTTTGATGGCACAAGATTTTGTCATGAATAAAAGATCTTATATCTTTCTTTTAATCTTACCTCGGACTCCTGTCTCAACCATAACAGACTTGTAGGTGGGAGGCAGAACTGCAATATTTGTTGGTTTTACTGTTTAAGATTATATTTTGACAAATGATTTTTCTAAATTGTACATTTCATGTAGTAAGGGATGTTACAAAATCATGAGGATGCAAAGTAGGATCAACATACAGCCATCATCATCAAAGCCCACCGAACAGAAGCATTGAAAACAATTCTTTACTTACATTTTTCTTTAAAAGATCATTGGAAATAATGAAGCAGTTTTGAAAGCAAAGGTAACAGGTATAAAATAAAATGTGGAACTCGTGAATCGTAGTTATCAGCCTTTTCAGCAACAAGGCCAAAATCTCCTCTGATAACATCAAATGACGTGTTTTATGTCATCAGAGGAGATTTTGGCCTTAGACAGATATCAGGACAGCTGGGCAAATGGAAGATTGAAGGGGGAAAAAAAAAACCACATTCATCCCATCATACAGATGATTTTGTATTCATATAAAGCTGGTTCCAAATTGGTAAAGTACTCCTTTAAATAAATCAACAATTACCTGCCTTCAAATAATGTATAGATGACACGGAAGAGGCCTCTTACAATTTAAAACAACAGTTATCGGTGCTACTAATGACTAGCAATGACCACACAAATGAGAGAAAATATTTGTTTGTTGGCCAGCATCTGTGTTACTCTGGCATGTAATTGTGCATGTGCTGTAGGGTCTCACCATACTGAGTCACCAGGCTTTGGCCCACGTTGGGGACTGCTTCCATCAGGCTCCCCAAGAAGTTGAAAGTGGGAATGAAACTCTTCAAACTGAGCTGGTCACTCAGCTAGACAATGAATATACAACATAAAAACACAAGATCAACATCATCACATGTACAATTCATCTACAGCACGACTCTGTAGAAACTCAAGAGATACATAAGAGAAAATGTAGAAACTCAAATTTATCCCTACAGTTTGTGTATATTAATAATCTAAGATAAATGCCCAGATTTATTTCTTTTTCAGAGTTCATAAAACAATCCTGCTTCTTTTACCTGCACTGGTTGAGATTGTTTAACAGCAAACAGGTGTTTTTTAAATACTCTTTCGTTCACAGGCTCTCATCAGGCTGTATTCTAATCATGTCAATGAAATCTGTCTGCACCTCTAACAGGGGTTACACCTCTCTTTCAACATCAATATGTATAGCTTTCCCATTTTGCACCTGCTGTGTCATCTGCTGAATGAGGCTCATAGCCCTCATAGGTCAAAACAGCAGCACAAGCATGAACGTGTACACTATCTGTTTACTAAAAAAACTGTCGGACGATTCATTGTTGGTTGTATAAGTGTGTGTACAAGAGCAGTGCATTTGTCTCACCTGTCTGTGTATCTGATCCAAAACAAAGTGAAATGACAGATCGCTCTGGAGCTCTAAAAGCAGCAGAACTAGTACTGAAAAGCGCACACACACACACACACACACACACACACACACACACACACACACACACACACATATGCATTACACATTTAAGAAAAATACAGCTTTAAACTCCTCCAATAAAAATTTGCTTGAGTGGAAAAAGAAAGCACCGGATCTGTGTTTTATGTAATTGATATTCAAAGTCTGAAGTTTAAGAGAGATATTCATTTGAAATGTATTTGATTTGTGAGCAAGCTGAGATGATTGCTTAAACAACAAAACAGAATTTATAGAAACTTAAAGATATGATTTAAGATTTTTTTGGAATAATACTTTATGCAGATGGCCGCACTGTGGTGCAGTGGTCAGCGCTGTTGCCTCACAGGAAGAAGGTTCCAGGTTCAAGCCCTGGCTTGTGCACAGGATCTTTCTGTGTGGAGTCTCCATGTTCTCCCTGTTCCTGTGTGGGTTCTCTCTGGTACTCCAGCTTCCTCCCACAGTCCAAAGACATGCAAATGGAGACTGGGCTGATTGATACTCTAAATTGACCGTAGGTGTGAATGGTTGTCTGTTTATTAACATTTTCACACAGAAAAAACGCATGTCAACGTGGGTTTTTGGACCCGCGTTTTCTCGGCATTAGGTCGCATTCAAGCTTCCAGAAGACCCGGGTCTGAACTCCTGCTGTGTTTTTCTCTCTCATACATCATCGCGCTGACAACGTCATCATTACACTTAAACGCGCCTGGAACACTGAGAGGTAAACAAACGACAACATGGACGTCGTCGAGTCGAGCATTAGCGTTGATGTTGCGTGCATTGCAATGTTGTCTCTTTTGCAAAAAATACAAACTTGGCGTATATTGGAAAATGTCAGAGCGCTAATGCAGCAAAGGAGGATGGAGTTTTTGGCTAGTCTGGAAGGGAGCCAAAGAAGCTACAGGCGAAGCCTGACAGGCGACACAGTGACAAAATCAGGATGTGATAGGAAGGTTTCATAGGAAACCTGAGACGGCGCAGGTTGCCTTTTTCACACTGCAGGCGAGCCGAGCCGAGCCGCTAAACACCGCCTGGCAAAGTCGGGCGACGCAGGTCGAAATGCATAGTCAACCCTTTTGAAGTGCCCAAAAACCTGTGTTGGCCCGCGTTTTTGGTGCGGTGTGAAAGGGGCTTGTATGTGTTGGCCCTGCAATGGATTGGTGACCCATCCAGGGTGAACCCCGCCTCATGCCCAAAAACTGCTGGGATAGGCTCCAGCCCCCCACACGACCCTTAACAGGACAAGCGGTAGAAAATGGATGGACTTTATGCAGACTTAAATATGAATTTTTGGTGTTTGTCTTTACTGTCAGCAATTTTAAACTGAATATGAAGGTGTTAGCGTCAGCTTGTGTCAAAATACTTGTAATTTTTACGTAAATCACTGACTTACTGAGCAATATAAGGACTTTAAGAATGCTGTTCATATTTTAACCATTTGCAATACGGTCCTTTTTTCTGTCCAATGTGTTGAGCGAGACACAGCTGCACTTTTATACATAACCAGATGCCCCCTCGATTAAGAAAGGAGAGCCTATTAGTATGAGCAAGCCAGTATATCAACTGTATGGAATATTTTGTTCTCCTCTACTGAGTGAATATAATCAGTTAAAGTGCTTAAAAGTAGTCAGGAGAGGCTTAGTGTTTTGGAACATGCATCAGTCAGAATAGGTTTTGTGTTAGTGTCTGTCGTACTGCCTCAAATTTTGGGGTTAGAGTTGCCACTAATGAACTGCTGTGATCTATATCGCTTCTCCTCACAGGATGACTATTGAAGTGGAATCCCACGGTCCAGGCTTATGGTTTGCATTTGTTGCATTAGTGAGACTTGCTCTGCTTTTCCCTTTATTTTGCTTTTTGTAGGAATCAACTGTAGACAACTTAATTTTAGCTCTTGATTGCTTGAATGGGTTGAGAAGAAAATAGTACAGCTCTTATCTGCATCATTTCCTTGACTGAAGGTAAAATATATTAAGCACCTGCATCCTCGTTTTAATGGACTATTCAACTTCAGTCGCACTTGCAGTCAGATAAATGCCACTAAATCAAATATGAACTCCACAATCCAAAAATAAGGGGCTGCAGATGCAATCATTTGGCTTGCATTCTTGAGCCCTGTGATAACAATTCTAAGGTATAAAGCAATACATAAATACTGCAAGAGTCATGTGTTGTTTTATTGTGGTTATTCCCAATTAAAAGAGACACATTCCAGCATGTTTGTATTTCTGTTAGCCAATCATCATCGTCAAAGGCACAGCTAAGCCCAGGATGCAGTGACAGTGTTCTTGCAAAATAATATTTGAGTGAACCACCTTCTATTAAGGTAAACTCTTTTACATATTGATATTTGTTGTACATCTTAACAATCATTCCCCTAAATAACCCAACAAACCCGCCTCATTTTCAAATACAAATATTTGCGAAAACATGAAATTTTCAGTGTGTAGAATGCTACTGGCTAGCTAGCTAGCAAGCTCAGAGTTGGTTTTGTTTCACATAGAGAGGAGAACTTTGAAAACAGCAGCATACAGAAAGCAAGATGACAACTGAAATAATCATCCAATGGTAAGCCAATACCACCAATGTTCTGTAAACAATCATATTTGTGGCATAAAATAGTCTTTAAAAAAATGACAATATCACTTGTTGCAATTATCTCGAGGACAATATCTCATTCAACTCAAGTAGTTATTGTGACAGGGCTCGCTTAGGGCAACTGTGATGAAAAACTAAAACATTTATCTGACATTTTGTGTGACCAAATGATTAAACAGTAACTGATTGATAATGACGGTGATCATCAGTTCCAGCCTGACTATGAATACACAAACTTATACTGCTCCACTTAAAGCGAAGCTCACATTAATCAGTTTGGCTGCTTCAGAATAAGCTTTCGCTCCTTTCTATCTTTTAGTTCTCCTCATACACAGACATGTTACCACACTATTTGCCAGTCTCCACCTTCTCTGTGTGAAGAGCAATAGCAGTGTCAAATTTTAAGCACTCTACCAACTATTGCAGCAAAGTAGTCCCTGAGGCATACTAAGACGGCTACCATAAAATCATTCTGTCATTTGCGTTCACCCAAACAAAAAACTTAGCTGCAGGAAGAGCAATCCAGCTGAGCTCTAAAAACTGCTGGTTCACTGAGAGGCCAACACTGAGTCATCATAAGGAGAAGTCTGACTATTGAAGCATTGAAGCCTAAAGTGACCATTGGATGCAAAGAGAGGTATTTCAGTGTAGCAATGGAAGAATTGGACCTTTTAAAGCCTTTAGTTTAGTCAAGCCAGATCACCTTAGATACCAGCAATGACCATTATCACATCACAAAGAGAGTTTGAAGCATCTTTGAACGCAAGAGTGAGTCATTGCCTCTCTGTGTGTGTGTGTGTCTTTTCACACTGTCAGCGTTGTAACAACTACAAAGAAGTCTGCATCTATATTTCTGTCAGTGTAATATGAGCTGGGTGTGTGAGTGTTTGTGTTCATTCAGTAAATGTTATTCAAAGATCAAGCAGGCATCTCCTCACCTTGCTCAACCTTTTCCAGAGTGACTGCGACCTCGGTGGTGTGAAGCATCTCTAGGGACAGAACAGTAAACACAGGCTGGATTTAAAAATGTATACTTTAAAATCAGCCATGGCTGGTGGCACTACGGTACTAAAAAGTGATAAATATATCTCCCCACAGTGACACTTCAAGCCCTAGTGTCAGAAAACAACAAATAATTTTTGCAACGTCAGTTTTGATCCAAGACCAACGAACAAAAATGGGAGGTGAAAAAAACTGTAAGCACACACGAATAGAATTATGGCAGGTGAATCATGTTTATCTACTAGTTTGGCTGATTCCTTTGACTGAATTTATTTATTTTTTACAACACATTAAATTGTTGACATGACATTGACATGATATATATGATATGACATTGTTCATATCTATATTAAGGTTGGCCTTGATGGTTTAACTAACCTACCTGATTTACCTCATTCAAAAAAAAAAGATTTAAAAGTGCTGTTCTTTAATTCTGTTCAGTAGGTTGAACAACTGAGTAACACGTACAGTGGAAAGTAACTTGAGCTTTAAGTAATATATAAAGCAGTTTTTGGGGGTTTTTTGTATTCCCTTGGGCACATCTTCATGGAAGTACATAAACATTTACTTAAGTATTCCAGTCAATTTCTGTACTTTACCCACCAATGTTTGTCTACTTATTACCCCCAGTAATACTGTAGCAGATTAACTCAAAAAGCTGTGGACTGATGAAATTAGATAGTAAGATAGAACTTGTGTTGTGGAGCAATTAATTGGGTTTTGACCTGATTAATTTTCAGTGCCCTCTAATTTAATATGCAGCACTTCAGGGCAACCTGTTCCCTACAAAGATAACACACACATTGTCTGTGCTTCTACACCACCAACGTCCCTTAATCACATCCTTACCCACCATAACTGTTTCTCACCCAGTAAAGAAGTAATGAAGCGCAGGGAGACGCCATGGTCCTGTCTGAGCAATTCTCTCAGGGCTCCTGGAGAACACTTCAGAACACCACTGATACCAGACAAGGCAAAAGACTTCCTGACTGACTGCACAGTAGAGACAGGGGAGAGACGTGAGACTGTACAATAAAATATTGTAAATATCCTCTAGATATTACAAGAATAAATTTACACAATCAAACATAGGCCTACCGAAAGCTAAACGCACACATCTAAGCAAGTTAATGTATATCCCAGTGGAGAAAACCCTTCTATTTAAATAATATTTTACTTACTGCAATGTCATCACTCTCCAGCATTTCAATAACGCAGGCGACGCAGAGCAGCATCCCGCCCCCCTCGGCAGGCCCCAGGCGTCCGCTCCACTTGGAGTCATGTCTGAAGTGAATCTTGTCATAAATAACATCATTGCTGGTCATTTTGGTCGGTTCACCCTTTGAGAGAAACAACGAACAATCAAGTAGTGAAATAAGAAATGCGACCAGTGAAAATTAATTCACAGGTTAGCTAATTTGTGTTAGCTACTGATACAGCGCAAGCTAATTAGCGAGAGGCCCAAAATCTCAACATACTCTACATTTACATAAAATAAACTTTTCATTTCTAAAAATTCATCTCCGAAATACCTAAAAACTTCTAGTGTTATTACATGAAATAGCATTACCGTTACCTCGCTAGCTGATTCAGGAAGTTAGCCTAGCCTCCTGGCAGGTGTATCCTGTTTGAACTCAAATCTTTATTAAACAAGAAGGTCAATGTAAAAGCAATGTTGGAGTCCTCTGGCTAAGAATGCTTCACATGGGGCATTTTGTCAAAAAAAAAATGTTTCTTTGTCGAATTAAGAGGCAAGAATATACAAGCGGAAAGACAGAAATATAACAAAGAATACTTAAGGGAAAAACATCATAAACACTGGTAAATTAGTGAGCATTGAAAACATCCGATCTCCGCACTTTCAAGTAGATAAACTACTCTCACATCAGAAAAAATGTCATGCCAAATTCAGTGATTGATACGTATTGAAAGATAATCTTAAATATCGTATTCACAACTAACAAGGCCAGTTGTGCTATTTGATTATAAACAGTGAACTATTTAGCCAGGCTTTCCCAATATTGCTGTTTTACATAATTTCGGGGGGCACTTAACTTACTTTACATGACAATGGTCTGTTTTGATGCATTTATTATTTTCTGAAAGCAGGAAAACAGTCAAATTTCCCCATTTTCTAGTTTGCTTAACTTTATTTTTTTTTAAACTCATATCACGTTTAGCTGTTCAACATGATGTCTCTTTAACTAATATTCTTTCAACTCTTTTCCCTTATCCTGCCATTAAGCTGTCTAGAGCCCCTTAGGCTGCCCTAACTCACACTTTGAAAATCTGCATTATTCTATACATAGTCATATTTTATAGTTTATGTGAATTACTAATTTGAATCGAAATATTTACTATCGTGCTTAAACTTTCTTTTTGGAATTGCCTGTACTTTTATCCCATATCTCTTGTCAAGTGTTTTTGATGGACATTGTTGATCATTTGTTTATGGAGGCTGATAAATATATATACTTATGCAAAATACTCCTCAAAATCACATGTCAACAGCCATCTATTCTCCAATATGGACATCATTGCTGAATTATATGCTGCAAGTGTGATTGGTGAGGTTTTTTTACAGTATCATTTAGAGGCAAAGGCCACAATTTTGTTATCACCATGACAACAAAAGCCTCTCGGCAACTGAGCAGCTATCTGATGATAGTGTGGGGGTGGGTAACAGCTACTACCGAGATGTCAATTTGTTATCTCTCCCTCTACTTCAGCTTAAACTGAGTTCACTGCACATGAATGTTGTGTTTGATATGAAAATGAGTGTCATCAGCTCAGCTCTGCTTCCGTGGGAGTGTGTGGGTCTCTGTGTGTATAGTGGACTCATCTTTCACAGTTTATTAGTCTACAATATGTGTAGCCTTTGACAAATGTGCTCCTCTCCATCAACTGTATTCAGGCAAATAGCACAATGTTAGCTTTGTTTGGCTGACTAAAAACAGTAGCAGACCTCCGACAAGACGATGGAAAATATTTGTATAAGAGATTTGTGTTTGAACACAGACCAGATCCATCAGGCTGTGAGTCTTATTGGCCCCTTTGAAGGAGACAAACCAGCAGAAGAAGCTACAGATAGCCTTTTTCACTGCTCAGGTTGGAAGGGATGCAACTATCTGTCAACTTTATTTGACAACTTTGCAGAGAAAATTCTCTAGTGACCAATAAAGCACTGAGACAAATGGATTCATCTTCTGTCTGAGCAAAAGCAGAGATTTAGCATGCGCCAAAACACTTTTCCCATCATTTTCAGCTTTTTCTCTTACCATGTCATTTGTGAGAACAGGTGCGTGTCTGGTTAAATTTGTGATGACTGCTAAGAAAGCCAACCACAGAAGCACATCTATTTCTTCACTGCGGTTGAGAATGTATTGTAGCCAGCGCTCTTTCACTTTGGAATTAACTATTTCTCGAACATTTCCCAGTTATGAATCGCAAGCTATTCACACATTTATCAAGGCCAGAGTTACAGATCAGCCAATATTGAGAGAGGCGCATCTCCACAATATTTAGAAATACTCAGCAATACACATCCGTCAATGTAAGCATAATCATCAGAAATTCTTACAAATACTTATTACTGGTACTACTAGTATCATAATGTACTGCAGTTCAGTTTTACCAAGTGGTGACATCTGTAATCTTGGATTTGGGAGAGGTATTTGGGAAGAAGAAAAAAATAGAAATACTCAGATAAGATAGTGCTCTGGTAAAAGTAACAGTCTATTAATACAGGCTTTCGAACCCTGGTAAGTTGGGCCTGGTGCCCAGGGGAAGTGATGCAAGTTGAACCTCACGACCAGTGGAAACGACGCAAGTCGTTTGTACAGTGGATCTACATCATCAGTCACATCTGCTGTCTGAAACATACGAGTTTAACCCCAGTTTGGTAAAACATGTTAAAAAGGAAGCTTTGCATTTTGTGCAGATTTGTTCCTTATAAACCAGCTGCCGCCAAATTCAGCACAGAAGGTCAGGGGGACATGATAAGCATTTATTGCAAGTTTCATTCCGATCCGAACCACTTTACCAGAGATGCACAGCGCTTCATTTTTTTGACTAAAACATTTTATGGTCTGTAACATTGAACGTTTTCAGGTTATCAAAACTCTTTGATAACTTTTCAGCTACAGGTCATGTGCATCATGCAAATTTTGTCCAAAACGGTTTCACAAAAGTAGGTTTCACAGTTTAGCGATTTTGCAAAAAAAAAAAAAGATCTTGGCAGAAATGCGCATGGCTGAGGTCACGTGACTCAGCTCACTCCAGTGAACGCGTGGATATAATATTTTAAAATTTGTGACAATGCATGTGGGAGTTATGTGGGTAAATGTGCATAAAAAAAATTAACCTTCCTGACCTTCCTGACAGTGCCACCTAGTGTCAGGCATGTGTAATTTCTTGCGCCTGAGTTAACGTGCAGTGGTCTGTACCAGTCCTGAAAGTTTCACGTCCATAGCTTGTATGGGTTAGGCTGCAGTATTGCATTAATCAATGTAATAATAATAATAATAATAATAATAATAATAATAATAATAATAATAAAGCTTTGCGAATTCAATAGGGTTCCCAGCATCGCAGGTACTGGTTACAGGTTGTATGACGGTTCCTGTCCCTTCAGGCGTCGACCTTTAATTATGAACAATATGTTTTGTTATAACGAAATAACAACAATGAATGTTGAAAAATAATTATTTATTATCGTTAATCATGGTGGCATGGAGATGCAGTGGTTAGCTCTGTCGCAAAAAAGGTTCCGGGTTCAAGGCCCCAGCTCCATCACAGGATCTTTCTGTGTGAGTCTCCATGTTCTCCCTGTTCCTGTGTGGGTTCTCTCTGGTACTCCAGCTTCCTCCCACAGTCCAAAGACATCAAGAGAGGACGAGGCTGATTGATACTCTAAATTGACTGTAGGTGTGACTGTGAGTGTGAATGGTTGTCTGTCTCTATGTGATGGCCCTACAAGGAACTGGGTGGCTGTTCAGGGTGAACCCCACGTCCTGCCCCCCCCCCCCCCCCCCCACACACACACACACACACACAATCCTTAACAGGATAAGCAGTAGAGAATGGATGGCTGGATTGTGAATAATATCGCAGTATCAGCTAAAATAAAAGTAAATTACACTTTGAACATAATGGTTTTGTATTCTGCTGCTTGGACGCATTCACTTCTTGAACTACTGATCCATACTGGGTCATCTTAAAGTGGTGTGTGTTCCAGTTAAAAGGATATGATCAGTAGTTGTAATTAAAGTATTTTTGAAGTACTGATACAGTATGAACAATAATGTTATATTAGCTGTACTTTTCTCGAGTGTTTATTTCATTTTATGGGACTGTTTTTTTTCCTCCATCAGAGTTAATTGAGCCCATCAGTTACTTTGAAGAGAAAAGTTTACATGATTGAAACCAATCTTGATAAAGATGAGCTATTTTGATATTTGAAGTCTTCAAGAGGACGCAGCCCCCCCCCCCACCCACCCAACGCACATACACACACACACATCCCACCCACAAGACACAAAAACACACACTACAACCACCCACTCACCTACACACACACTTTTAACATGACATTTAGAGGTCGAGGGTTGACTTTTGATATTTGGGTTAACTCCATATTAATAAATATGCCTCGGTTTCTACTTGAGTACATCTCGAAATAAGACCACCACAGTAACATTTTATCAGGGTATTTGTACATTTACTTTAAGTAAAGGAAATACTTCTTCCGCTGGGTGCGATAATGTCCTGTTAGATTCGGCAGGCTTCCTATCTGAAAGTACATTATCGCCATTAAGCCATGTTTTCTCTGAAAAATCTCTCATGAAAATGACTCGTAATGGATGGGTTCAGATAAATCTAAACACACTAAATGAATACCTGAAATTGCTAGTTTACCAGTAGTCTACCACTAGAACTACCATTTTTCGTAGACTACTGTAGTTTTCATCGAAAACAATAATTCTGCTTACGTCAGGGAAGGCTCGTGAAAAAGCAATTAAACCGCACAACGAGAGAGGAAGAGGGCGGCGCGCGCGTGTTGTGGAGGGGGGCCGTCAACTCTCGCTCGCGTGTAACTTTCAGGTGCGTCGTCTCCCTGAAAGATGAAAACTCCTCCAGTCTTGTCGATGGATTACATCTGACCGACAGACTTTCATTTCTGAGGGGGGGAAAAAAATGCACCACATTGGCGCCCAGGTTCAGCTCTGGAACTGAGACGGATTATAGTGAAAGTAAACTCAGGTATGGATGAAAGAAACTTTACTAAAAGTATTGTAGTACTCAGTAAGCACTGGTCGCTCCGAGGTCTGTCACTTCAGTCCGTCTTGCGTACTTCACTTCATGCTGTTGGTTTAATTTCGGATGTAGCCGGCGTGTTATCTGTCCTTTTAATCAAATATATTAACATGTATGTGGAGTGAAAAGAGATTTAAACTTTCGAAATGAAAATGTAAATTTAATCTTGCAAACCCATTTTTTTTAGATACGATTGTTCAACTTCAAGTCTGTCTATAGTTTATAAATTTGGCCTCCCTCTCACTGATGTTGTTTGTTAAAGGTTTATTAAAAGCATCTGCACATTTACTGTTAGTTTGACATTACATTTTACTTTCTGACAGGGCTTTGCAACGTCTGCTGTATGTGCAAAATGTGCTTTTATAAATGAAGAACTGTAAGAACTTTGAGTCACCAACTCCTGCAAGACTTCTCATGGTTTATTTACTCCAAAAAACCAAAAAACAACAACACACAGCTTAGTTTCTTCCTTTGTCATGTTAGTTAGACTGAAACTTTGAACCCCAGCAAACCAACATAGCCTAGTTGAAAGCAAATGCAGAATACACAGCAAGTGGGTGACTGTTAAAATCGTCACCGCAGCCTTAGATACAGCACAAACTGACGCGCAACAAAACCACAATGAGTGTACGTCTACCCATGAGTCCACACCAGACCTCTATGCGTCTTCACACTACTCATATAACAGCCATAATAGCTCTTCTTCTTTTCTGCGTCCTGGTGTTTTGTCTTCTCTTGTATTTGTGATGCCCCCAAAAAAGGCAAGCTAATCCCCTCACTCGGGTGTCTCATCAGCACTTTCCACAACTGATGTAAGACATGATAAACAAACAGGGCTGGTATTACCCCTATACCCACACAGCTTCACATGCAGACAGATGCAGGAGTTAACGAGCGATGTAGCGCCGCTGTAGCCTTCGTATTCTGTCCTCAGATAGCATCCAGTGAGGGAGTATTCCGTTTCACACAAGGACAGAGGACTAGTCATAAACCAGGACTTTCCAAAGCATGAAAAGCGACACGAAAATGACTCTTAACTGTTCTGCTGAGAGAAGAAAAAAGAAAAGAGAAGAAAGGACAAAAAAAAAGTCCAACAGCCAGTTATTCCAAGTGTTGAAAACTGCATCTTTCAAGCATGGAAGTACCTGGCTGTGATGATGAAAGGTAGTGGAACTGAAAGAGTTATCATTACTCTACTTGATGACGTGTAATCTGAGGGCAGAGGATGTTGTTATGATGCCATGTGAAGCCCTTTGAGACAAACTGTTTGTGAAAACGGGCTCTACAAATAAAATTGCCTTGCCTTGCCTTGCCCTAATCAGCTGGGATCAGAAGAGAGTTGAGGCTTCTCTTTGACATGAGATTGATTTCTTAAGTTAATTAGACTGATGGTTGTTTGTCTTCTTAGATTCCACTCAGAGGAAATAAAACTGCCGTCATACAGAGAAAGAACAGAGACGAAAATAGTAAGAGGAACAAAGAGAAGTGCTTTTAGGAATTTTTCTTCTACTGTGCACAGGCATTGAACATTTATCAATTTATCCACCCACACAAAAGCACCACTCACCCTTGGAGTTGCTAGAAAATTGCATTTACCATTGAAGAATCTGTGTGAGCCTGACTCTATATTCTCTTTCTCCCCTTCTTTATATTTCTAAACTCTTTCCACACTGATCTGATGACTTTCACCTTTCCTTGCACTCTCTTCATTCTCCCCTAGTTCTCATTTCTGTGTCTCAAATGCCTCACCCTTTCTTCTCTCTGGGCGATTGCTCTAAGGGGCCCTAATCACTCTGCCCATGAGCCAACCAATCTGTCACACCTCCTGTAACATCCTCCCTCCTCTGTCCCACTGAGCCTCCCCTCCCTTCTTTCCTGTCATGTCTGTATCCATGAGGAACCCACCCCAGCGCCGGCGCTCTCTCGGCCCTGTCTCGCCCAAACGTATCTACAGAAACCTGTCCGTCAGACTGAGGGGTGGAGAGTCGTCCCTCACAGCGGAAACAGATGTGCCCAAACACATTGGCAAGTCTGCAGATGCTGTAAGATATTTAGAAGTTATTTTGAGGGTGGGTCTGGATTGTTTACCTGGCCTCTGGCTGGGTTTCTTTATAGCTGAGATAATGAGATCTTTCTCACATTACATGCCGACTCTGTGTCATGTTGAATTCATTATCCGAGGCGAGGCTGCTGCTGTGATTTATGGGTTGATTTATGTGTCCTGTGTTGCTGTCTCATCCTCTGCCTCTTTATTTGTCCCTTCCCTCTACCTAATAAAATAAATCCCTCTTGTGCTTTTCCCTGACCCATCCTAACTGCACACCACCCCTCGGCCATGCAACCTCTCCTCCTGCTCCCCGTTAGTACATGACCCTGTGGGAGGCGGTGGAAAATGAAGACACCTTGGCTGTGCAAAACCTGCTGTCCAGAGGCCATGGCAGCTGTGGTGGAGGAGGAGGGGGAGGAGGCGGAGGAAGCCTGTGGGAGAGGGGAGAGAGGAAAGAGAAGGACTGTGAGAGAGAGAGGGAGAAGGGGGTGAACAGAGTGAGTGAACAGGGCCTTGTTCCTCTGGATGTGGCTGCCCTTACCCACAATTCCCCTCTTCTTCATGTGTTGACAAAGGCGGGAGCGAGACACAACCCCATTTGTGAGTGTTTTATCTGCACGTTAAAAAGAAAATGCTTTGCAAAGCATAATCATTTTGGTAGTGATTAAAACCCAGCTGACTATACTCTAACTCAACCATTTCCTGTCAGTGTGCCGACCCACTGAATGGGCGATCAAGCTGGAAGCTCTGGTGACACTGGCGAGTAAAAGGGTGGAGGAGAGGAAGACAGAGTTATTGAGGAAGGCAGGGGCAGGGCCACAGGTACAAGCTGACATCCACAGACAAATCCACCTCTGGAGCCTCCGGCTGCAGCTTTACAGTCGTATGAATGAGAACTTCCAAAAAACAGGTCAGTGGTCTGAGATCAGCCTGTAGCATTTATCAAACTAGCTCACAAGCTTGTGCATTTCAGCTCAAACATTGCCATGAATATTGGTATTGTATTTATGTTGCTCTACTGAACTGTACAGCAGCTCGTCTCCTGGAGGTCCCTTCCATCCTAGCACTGTCATCGACCTTTCCAAATTCCCCCACGCATGTAATACCTCCACATGCTCTCAGTGGCTGCTTGTAGCAAATTCCAAACCTTGATGATGGTGGATACATGCACTGAGATACACATAAAAAAAAATACCCTTAAGGCATTGGTAGAACCTGTCTTGCATCATTTATTACCTTTTAGCATAATGGAACACACTAACATTGTGGAAATTGTGATAATATCCCTCTCTAGAGCCAGACAAGAAGATAGCTACTCAGCTCTCATACCCTTATTGATCCTCATCCGATGTGTCTGATATTAAAATTGCAATATGTTTTAACCCTACTTTTATCAGTGCAGACAAAGATTGTATTTAATGACTTTTGATACAGTATGCTACACCTCGTATCCACTACTATTGGTGTCAAAATGTCAGCATGTTCCTTTGGTCATTCACATCTAATGGCTGAGACTGTCTGAATTTTAACACTCAGTGAAATTAAGCTTATACATTTTACAAATCCTTCCAGGTAAGGGAGTCAAGTAAATGATAAAACTGTAATATATATACATTTGTACATTGAATTTATGTGCTTTGGGTCACAGCTTTGGTTTAGAAAAGTATTAAATCCCTTTGGCAAGAATCAAAGAGCAGATCACATTCAACCTGATCATAAATTCATCTTTTCCTAGGCAATTGCTTAGGTTGCTGTTGCAATAATGATATTGTGATAGTTCACAATTCATATTCAGGTCGGCGTGGAGGATCAGCAACAGAAATAAGGGAGAGTCAGTATTTGGAGGAAACTTGGATCACATAAGACAGAACCTCAGCATTTTACCAGCAAACCTGGTTAGGCAAGGGGGTTTGTTTAGCTTTGGTACAAAGACATCTAGATAAGACGGTGGGTTCTGCATGGTTGCTGTTATATTATTAACACATGAAGTTTTTATGTTTGTAAATATAAGAGGATAGAGGATGGTACAGATTTAAGAAATTTTAAACTCTGTAATACATGATATAATTATGATGTTTGGCTAATGTTCATTTTGAAGATTTGATTGTGATTTCTGTTTCATCTAGAGCTCCCAGGTCCTCCCAGTCATGTGTCCATACTGGTGACCAGCATGTCCTCGCTGTTTGTGGTGATCAAAGAGCCAGAAAGTAACAACATAGGGATCATAACTTGCTACAGAGGTAGGTATTGAATAGTGATATTAATTCATGTTTATGTATATTATAGTAAAATAGAAAGCATGCAGAGAACTCTAGTAAGGAGGCTATGTGGATCCTGAACATGAACATAGGTTTATTCAAACTGTTCATAGATTTTCCTCTGGCTATCTGCTAGAGGATACTTTCAAGAAGCTGAAAAATTCTCCTTTCGACCATTCCACACGGACTAAAAGAATATGATGGACATTGGACTTTAAAATGTCCAGAAATATACTGGCAATAGCTGTATCCTGCCAGTGGCCCAGGACAGTTTTCAGGATCCAGGATCTAAAGTTTTATCATGATCAGCTTCTTTTTCCTTCTGATATTTCTTTTATAATCTTTCTTTATCTTTCATCAAAATTGGTCGATTAGTTTTGGATATATCCTTTTAACAGAGGCATGCACGCACACACACACACACACACACACACTACACACACTCACTCACTTTATGATTGCATTGCCAACTTGGTGGAGTTAATAAAGCCCACACAAACCAAACTCAAGACAAGTTAAATGGGGGCAGCATGTGCAAGTGGGGGGGGGGGGGGGGGTGTCCTTTGATTTTCGGGTCAGTGGCCTGAAGGAATTTGATTGAAGTTTATGTTAATACCACAGAAGTGACTCAAGTGAATATGTGCAGTGGTCCAATAACATCAAAGTTTCACCCATCATTTAATCTTACATGTATAAATGTTCTCTAATTTGGCTTTTAACTTCTTGCTATTCATATTTATGGCTGCACAAATATCATATTTCACTGCCAAGAGGAGACTTAGCCCAGGCACATTATAATAAACATGTAATCCTTCATTTTCACCTATGATGGTTTGAGTAAATCCAGAGAATCATCTCTCAGTACAATTCTTGTGTTCACAGTGGAATGGAGCACCTCGGCCAACTTCAAACGCACCCTTGGCTCGGCCCAAGTTACAGAGACCAAGAACCCCTCCTATAGTATAAGAGGACTCACTGGAGTAAGTCATCCAGTACATGCACATGAGAAAGTACCCATCCCTATACGCACACGCATGTACATGCTGTATGTCATCCTTCACACAACCGCTTATGACCCAAACACAGACTGTATTATTCCCCCTCCATCATTTATTGTGCTGAATCACTTCCGCTCACAGAACACTCACCTCGCTTAACTGTCACACTTAACCAGTGGAAGTTTAACAGCTAGATGTGACTTCTTTGTCATGGAATTCATGAGGTTAATGCATGACGATCATTTGGTTCCTCTTCAACTACAGGGAACACATTACTTCGTTAGAGTGAGCGCGTACAATGTGAAAGGATGGGGTCCACCTCAGTGCTCTGCTCCAGTCAGTGCTGCTCCCTCCAGTAAGTACGCAGAACTGCAACACTTGAATGAACGTGAACTTTTTTGATGTGGTTCCATTCTTTTTCCTGTTTTTACCCACGCAGTAAAATGATTTGGATGACATCAAGCTCAGCGAGAAAGAATCTGTTCACTGAGCTTGATGTCATCCAAATCATCGCAGCGATGCTGCGAGGTTTAACATAGCTCATAATCTGTCTTGCCATCATCTTGCTGCAATACTTGTTGTAACTTTTCACTTTATTCAGTGCAATGATGTAAATAAATGTTTGTGAAATAAGAATATATGATGTTATGTACTGATGTCATCATGTTGGAGTATCAGACAACACAATTTAACCTGAAATACAGATTCAACGAAAGCTGCTTTCAGAGTCTCTCATAAAATCACTCCTAATCACCACTATATGAAAATGCAGCCCTCGGGACTCAAAGGTGATCTTGATGTGTTGGATGTTTTTTTCTATTTACATAACTTCTTTTGCTCCTTTGGAGGTTGGCGAGAGTGCATTGGTGTAAAGTCGCAGATCAGAAACCACGATGGCCTAGTGAGGAAACTGCTAGAGGATGCCAGAGAACCACAGTACAGAGGATACTGCATAGGTAACACTTAAATGGCATACCACTTAATATATATTTCACCACTGTCACCACATGAAGTATCCTGTGTACGCACATTGAATGCCTACTCAGTGAAGAAGTGGATATCCTCCTGTCTGATCCTCCTCCTCTTCCTTGCTCCACAGAGATCCCTAAACCCCAGGGTCCCAGCAAGCGCCTGGCTATGTCTCGAGGCATCAAACAGTTGTTCCAGTCTGCTACCAAGTTTGTTCGTCTCCTACAGAGGTAGGGCTCCGTCTTTATCACCTGTCCCACTATGTCTTGAGGGTATGATGAGGCGTGATGGATTAAATGTGATGTGGTTACAGCCATACAAATCACGAGTCCAAACTCTTGTGTTTTGCTATTATTGAACGGGAGCAATAGCCATAATAAAGGTGTCAAGACGAGTGACGAGTACTTAAGAACACGATGATGCAGAGGGAAATCAATCAGCTATGGCAAGTAACCGATTAAAGCCTGCCTCCCACCACCACCAGTATTGAACAGGCCACTCTTGCTACAGTAGATTACAACAGACAAATGGGACAGCAGTTGAAATGTTTTTCTTTCAACCATTTCATATCGACTCAAGGAACTGGATCAAAGTTTTTCTTTGACACGTCCAGAAATACACCACACAATACAAAGAATAGTCTTCCAGATTTAGGATCTACATTTTGATCCAGATCGCTTCCAAAAATTAATCATTTGTTCCTCATAATTTTGTCCATCTTTTCGTCAGTTTTGATCATCAAAGTACATCCATTAGTTTATGAGCTTTCCTGCAAACAGACGTGCGCCATCGGTCATGTCACCTCCTCTGCGTGAAATACAAAATACGCACAAATTTTGAGTTTTCGATGAAAGGTAATGTGATAGCCAGCGACTACAGTATTCAAACCTGACCCAAGTTTACACATGAACCATTCAGTTGCCCCCCTCTCCCCGGATAAAGCACACACTGTTCACTCTAAACAAACAAACCGGGCTCAAGTGTTCTTGGATATGGGCCCCAATCTGAGAGTCCTCATACTACCCTTGCGAACTTGAATGTCCAGTTTCATGGGAGTCAAATATTACACTCTGAAACACAAATGTGGACCTATGTTGGCGCAGGGAGAACATGCAAACGCCTCACGGAGTGTGCTAGAGCCCAGAACCTTCTTGCTGTGAGGCGACGGTGCAAACCACTGCACCACCGTGCCGCCCACCATTTTTTGTGATACGTCTTAAGTGTTCATCTGATGAGACAGTAAGAAAACCCACTGATCAGTCAAACTAACAGTAATTCCCGATAAAGAGCAAACTTTCAAGCTATGCTGATTCTGTTTGACCTTGGAGCACAAGTTTCATTGCCTCTGCCAAGGAAGTCCTATTTCTCCAAAGTCTATGTGACTGATTCTCATCAAACATGGTGGAAGGGTGCAGTATGGGCCAAGGAACAACCGTTTCAATTTTGGGGCAGATTAGTCAGAGCACCACCAGTTTCCACAGCGGTGTTACCATAGCAAGGCCGCCAATTTCAATATTTTGCTATAAGACATGAAACAAACATAGTAAGATATTTATCAAAATGACACTGTTGTCTTCATGTGATGTTAATCAATGTGCTAAATAGTGCATTTGTGTTCTCCAGCACCATCTAACATATGCATGAAGTAATATTTTGTGCTGCTACATGCAAAATCCAAATGTTGTCAGGTTTTCAACTTCCTGTCATGCTACAGATAAGCCACATATTGTGAAATGCTCTGTAGTGTGAGAGCCCACTCATCGTTGCCCGCAGCTTTAATTAGGGCCTGAGAACAATTGTGGGCCTGCGCTTCCTGCTTTCAATTGTTTTCTTCTATCATTTTTGAGTCAGGGGATGATGTCTGTCATACAGAGGCAAAGTAGTTTCTCTTGTTGATTTTGTCTTTATTTTGTCTTTCTGTATGATCAGGGGTGTGTACTTGGCAGCAGTATTCTACCATAAGGAGAGCATCCTGGTGACAGCTGAGGATCAACTCCCTTTAGTGGAGATCCAGTGCTGCTCGACCTCCTTCACCCAAAACTTCCTGTGGTTTGCCAAGGTGGACTGTCAGATGCATGCATACAAATCTGATTTGTACTACAAATACATTTGTTTTTGAATGAAGCCTGATGTTTCCAGGTGACTGAACATCCTTTATTTTCTTGTAGTTGTCCTATGCATGGCAGCAAGTGCCATGGCTCCAGCAAGCCCTTTCCTCTGCTCATTCGTCCCCCTCCTCCCTCCTTCAGAACAGGCATGACATCTTAAGAGCGGTTTCCAAGCTGCAGGTAGGAAGTTAAGCAGCTTATGTTGCATGATAAGAAGCATCAAAGGGGTTAATTACTATTTTAATTGCATTTTTACTCTCGTCATCCTCCTACTCTCTACTTAAAGCCGCCTCACATCTCTATTTCAGGCTTGTTACCTGTACCCGCTGTTTTTTTATAGCATTAATAGCCCTGTTTTGACTCATCTTCAAGTTGCCATTTTATCTCCCCACCTCTCTTCTCTATTAGTCTTCTCTGGGAACAGTGGACCTGGGCCAGGTGTACTATGAACCCCTGAAAGACCGGCAGGGCAACATATTGCTTGTGACACTGAAGGAGTTCCCAAACCCTCCCAGGTGGGGAAGACTTTTATTTCTTTATGTTTTGCCCCACACAAAGACTGAGACACATCCATGGAGATATAAGCTTTTGTTTGACTTAGTCTCATAGTTGCTTCAGTCTACTAGTCTGCTAAAATACACCCAAATCAGAATCCAAAAGTACATAATAATCTTATCAGGTATCAAATTCATCTTAGAAAACATACAAAATTAGTTGGTTCAGGAGATCAAAGCAGGCGGCTCGGTGGTGCAGTGGTCAGCACTGTTACCTCACAGCAAGAAGGTTCAGGGTTTGAGCTCTGGCTCGGGCACAGGCACGGAATCTTTCTGTGTGGAGTCTCCATGTTCTCCCTGTTCCTGCGTGGGTTCTCTCTGGTACTCCAGCTTCTTCTCACCGTGCAAAGACATGCAATTGGGGACGAGGCTGATTGATACTCTAAATTGACCGTAGGTATGAATGTGAGTGTGAATGGTTGTCTGTCTCTATGTGTTGGCCCTGTGATGGACTGGTGAGCCGTCCAGGGTGAACCCCGCCTCTCGCCTGTAGCTGCTGGGATAGGCTCCAGCCCCCCCGCGACCCTTAACAGAAAATGGATGGATGGATAGATGGAGATCAAAGCATGTTATGTCATATGAATTAATGTAACTTGTTGGCTTTGTTCCGCACTGTTGCTGTAACTGCTCTTCTCTGCTCTCAGCCCTCCTGACCCTCCACTTCATTGGATGCCCCTGGTTCGCATGGAAAAGAACCGAAGCAGAACTCCTCTCCTGCCTGAGCCCACTGCCATGGACATGCTCTATGAGCAGCTCAAGGTGAAGCTGCCTTTGGAAACAAGAGACAAAAATACCTTCACAGGCATGCCAAGCAGTGGCTATTTGCAACAGAATGTGTTGAAACCTGAGGGTGTAGTGATGGAGTGTATTGACTTTCCTGACTTGATTTTTGAGCCAGTCATTTATTCAGTGAACAGACGTAGGCGAACCAAATTAGAAACAAAATGAGAAAGGCACCTAAACAGGACATCTTAATAACTTATTCTCTCCCTTCTCCAGGAGAAGCTGTCCTTCCATCGGCACAGTATTCAGTGGACTCAGTCAGGTTTGTACGTGGGCATCCTGAAACTGTGCAGCTCAGTGGAACAGATCCGGGTCCTGGTGCCTCAGAGGCTGCCTAATCTACTCTGTCACACACGGGTCAGACACAACGCTCATGTATCCAGGTAACTCGGATTAAAAAAAACATAACATGGTTAAAAAAGTTCTTCATGATTTTGCTTGTCATCAACAAATAATGCATTCTTATTTATTGCAGCTGAATTATATAACGAAAAAAAATGTAATAACACATGCTAATTTCAGGTGTTCCAGAAATGCGACATTTTACACACGGATTCAACAAGCTGTTAAATTACAGGATTGTAGTGGTGCCTCCCACATGCCTGCACCGGCAAGGCAGTGGCCCCTGCTTGCAAATGCATTACCCTGCAAGAAAAACATGTTACATAAGATGAGCTTTTAGCACTAAACTTTACTTAAGTATATACAATGTGTAGTCAACATTCAAAGCTACAACTATGATCTTTTAATGCTTTGTACAATAAAAGGTCTCAAATGCACGTGTTTTCTTCATTGTGCAACAGAGAGGAGTGGGCCTGGCTTCAGAGTCACGTTTACGCCACAGCCAATGGAAGCGTCCAGAACCTGATGAGCGACGAGGAGAGCGTGATGGAAAATAGTAGCCTGGTAGAGTTCATCAGGTCTCTGAGAGCAGCAGTCACACATCTCCTGACGAAGCTCAACATCCCCCTCTACAGGGTAGGACCCTTGAAAACACAGCATTCTGTCCAATCCATGATATTATACACTGTTTGGTTTCACTGGATAAATGCGTATGTTTATTTAACTCGTACAAATATTTTTCTTTATAATTAGGGCGGATTTGTTTGTGGTTCACACAAAAATTTACATCATGGCCTGCAACATACTTCACAGTTAACTTGATTTATCAGTATGTTATCTTAGCAATGTCTTAATATGCAGCTATACATATTTGGGCTAAATGGAATAATAATATGAGAAATAAGGGGAATGGAGGGCTACCAATGTGAGACTTTATACAGTTGGTAATTTTTTTTTCAATTATCAGTTCATTCTAATATTGGTTGAAGATGGATAATACCCCAGGGAAGCAGAGAAAGGCCATACTTGCAATAAATTATTTATGCGTTATCCTTTTGTGAGGTTACAGCATATAGGAAATTATTTCTTAGTCATGATATAACAAAGCTTGACACTGCATTAAATAATTCACTGCAAGTACAGCTTTTCTTGGCTTCCACGATGTTCTACTGCTCTTTATCTGGCTTTTACTCATTTCAGCTTTTTAGAAAAAAATTCATGGTTCCTTTACAAAGTTTGAACTAGATAATTACATACATTAGTGGTTTTAGTTTTTTGTTTTTTTTTAAAGGGGCCTGAATAAAAGGGCTATATCAGGAAAATATTATTTCCAGAGGCGGCACGGTGGTGCAGTGGTCAGCACTGTCGCCTCACAGCAAGAAGGTTCCAGGTTCGAGTCCCAGCTCGAGCACAGGATCTTCCTGTGTGGAGTCTCCATGTTCTCCCTGTTCCTGTGTGGGTTCTCTCTGGTACTCCAGCTTCCTCCCACAGTCCAAAGACATCAAGAGAGGACGAGGCTGATTGATACTCTAAATTGACTGTAGGTGTGACTGTGAGTGTGAATGGTTGTCTGTCTCTATGTGTTGGCCCTGTGATGGACTGGTGACCTGTCCAGGGTGAACCCCGCCTCTCGCCCGTAGATGTTGGGATAGGCTCCAGCCCCCCCTGCGACCCTTTTTAGGAATAAGCGGAAGACAATGGATGGATAGATGGATTATTTCCGGACTGTTATCAGTTCATTCCCTTGACTTTCTTTAACTTTGGGAATAAATATGCAATACTGTACATTATGGTCTGTATTTGTTACAGACTATTTAAACATTAGGATGTATTTCTGTTATTCTTTCTGTGACAGGCGTATCAGTATGGTGTGTACACTCGTGAGCTGCTGCAGTTTGGAGACAAAGTGTCCATGGTGCTGCTGTTGCCTCCCAGTGAGGACTTCAGCTCCAGCTACTGGCCCCTGTTGGGGACCAAGGAGCGTGGCATCACTATGCCCCTGCAGATCTTTGAACTAGGTAAGAAAAAAAGAACCCACTGACTCTACTGTCTCATAATTGCTCTGGTATTTTTTGATTACAAATGCGATGTACGCTTTGATTAACTCCCTCAAACTGGGACTACTGTGAACCGCGACATCTAGGACAGCTCAGTGTCCTGAGGCTCTCCGACATTAAAAAAGATCACATAAGATCAAAGGAGTCATTTTCTGTGGTGTACTGGTGTCTAAATGTGTTTCATATCCAAAAGAACAAAAGCAACAAACATTATTTCTAATCCATGAAAGGAGATGTAATAGGCATGAAGCTTTTTGAAGTTGAGTCGCTTGTATTGTTTTTTCTGTATCTAATGAGTTCTTTCATCCTCCTTTTAAATCTTATATCAGGATTTGTTTTGATTCTAATCATTTATCCTGACCCCTCTTGAAAATTCCCACGCTAAAGAGATAATAACGGGTGCTAATGAGCTGTGAGGCTTTTTTCTTGTCACTTTGATGCAGTGATTCGTCTTTTCTCCTCAACTGTGACTCACCACCAGTTCACTTCTGGACGTATGAGCGGGACTTCCTGTCTCAATACTGCCAGGCCTGGGTGAGGCTGGAGCTGGACACTCACCTGGCCCAGCAGGCTCTCCGAGAGGCGCTGGACACCAAGGAAGTACAGGAAGCTCGCGAGCGTCTGAACCATGTGACTGACCTTTCACATGTGAGATTAAAAAAAAAAAAAAGTTGTCATGTCAGAATGTCTGTAGTGTTAAAAATACTTGCGCTTCTCCTCTTCTGTGTTTAATATGGCTTCAGTGAGAGAAATCAACAAGACATGCTTGAGGATATTTATTACAGTTTTCTAATAATTGCTTTGTTTCTGCTCCTCTGTTGCTCGGTATTAAAAACTCTAATTCTGTGAGCTTTTGCCGATTTCCTGTTTCTTTAGCGCCTCGATCTGGTGTGGCGGGACGCCCGCTGGATTATGGACTGCCTGCAGTGTGTTCGGTCAAAACAGTGGGTTGGAGCGGTGCCTCTAGGCTTAGTGATGGGTGGAGATCCACCACCACATCCCGATGGTGAAGAAGAGGAAGAGAGATTGACTGCCAGACTAACATGGCCCCATCGGATCCAGTCTCAGAGGGTACTTACAGGTAAAATATACGACTGCTAGCGCTTTCAGAATGAAATCTGACGAAATAATTACCAAGCCAACATAATAGTTTTGGTTCTCAATGATGTATGAAAATGTCATGTAGACCTCCAGGAATATAGTTTAAATATGAAATGATATGAGACATAAATAGAATTCCAATTTGAGAAAAGTTATGATTTGAAGTAGAAAGAAAATTTTAAAGATATTGTGTCATATTTCCAGCAGGTTCATATGTTTCTGAAGACATTTTCTCTGCAATGTTCTAAGGATTTTGCTTGGACATTGTTGATTGTTTTCTATACAAACTTCTATAATCTGTTACCTCAGTATCGCCCCAAATTATCCTCATAATTTTGCGGGTAAAATATTTTGTCTGCAAACATATAACCTGAAATGGCAAATATTTGAATTGATTAACACCCTTAAAACGCTCATAGCAAACGATAACACTTGTATCCAAATTAATGTTAAATATTAGAATATGACATTTGCCATATTATGACGTTGGAATTTCCCTGAATGTTAGCTAATTTTCTGTAATAAGTACCCAACTCTAATGATGTAATGTTTTGATCTAAAAATTAAATCTTAAGATAAAGGGATGCTGCGGGGGTGTTATATCGATGAAGATGTCGTGTTGAATAACGTATCGAAAACATACTCAGAACTTTGCAATGAATACATTTTGACTCTTTTTTTTTTTTTTTTTTTAAATGGGGAATGTCACCACGATGTTACCGTACGTGTGTTGTGGCTCCAGTCACCCAGTTTAAAGTGTCAAGGAGTCAAAGGAATCTTGTGTTATCATCTCCTAGTACAAATTTAAATTTTTATTAAAACATTGCCACAAATGTTTTGCATAATGTTTTAAAAGCACGATATCCTGCTGTAAAATAACAGCAGCTTAACGCTCCATCCTTTTTTCCTTTTTATCTCCACTTTCGTGATCGAATAAATGCTCAAAATGTCACGAAAATCTGTCAACTTGATTGAGAGGGCATAATGCTGTAACATTTGAAGAGGGTTATCACTGAACACACCTTTCGGTAGAACATTCAGGGGAACAAAAAACCAAAATAAAACAAAACAAAACAATTTCTAAATGAATACTTTACTAGAATTTAGAATTTTTTTTATAAACAAACAAATAAACAAGCAAGCAAACAACAATAAGTAAATGAATGAATTTATGATAACTACCAGGATGATAGCAGATGTTAGTTAATATGTAATCAAACAATTGAAAAACCCAGTGTTGAGCAAAGACACAACCATGATAACTGTGTTGTTCCTGCTTGACCATCTTAAGAGCAGATTGGGATCAAACAAACAAGTTTTCCACACAGAATTGACTTTTGCTGGAATGCTGATATTATTTCTGCGCTACGTCACTTACTTGCTACCTTCCCCCTTTCAGAGAGCCTAGTCAGCGTGACTCCTCCAAATGTTGTCACTGCTGAGGTCCCTTCTCCCATCATGGTCGTTGCTGACGAGGCAGCGCTTGTGTTAATGGAAGGCGTCGCGAAGGGAGGGTACCCTGTAGACATCGCTGCCCAATCAACTTTGGATCTGACAACCATCGGCCAGTCAGAGTTAGGCTGTGCCAGTTCTTTAATTGAATCAGGATTGGAGCCCGGTGCTGTTGAACAGTTGGAGGTGGGTTATACAGTTCTGGATACACAGGAGTCCTACAGCGAGGAGCAGGCCTTCGCACCCAGCATCACCGAGGTCATCCGGCCAATGGAGATGGCAGAGCTGGTGGACATTTTGCCCACACTGAGTCTTATTGAAGAAGAGACCCCCAGTGGCCCATCGGCACCATCGGTAATGGATATGCTCGAGAGTTTTGGGCTGGGGGTCGGCGAAACCAACACCTTCTTTGACTTGGAGAACACAGACTTGACGAATGGAGCCAGATGTGTGTCACAGCCCAACCTGCATCATAACAGCAGTGAGACAGACACACACTTTGAGAACATGTCTGCCTCACAAGCCACAGGTGGAGATGTGTGTGTTTCCAGCTGGGATTTTCCTCCTGAAGATCAAGAACCTCAACAGGTTCCCAACAAAGGATTGTGCTTTCCAAATAGGAGCCAGGTGGAATGGGACAGACCTTCCAACATTTCATCCTGATACACACTCCAGCGTCATCCTACTTTGAACTTTTGTCACATGAGTCTGTATGCTCCAGCACAGTTGAGTTACAAAGTTATGCAATCAGTTCAACCATGTTAGGTCCTGATCCGTTATTTTCACTCACATTCACAAGGGGCATCGTGATGCAATTTCATCGCGATGGATGTGGAGAATGAAAACCAGACATCACACATGAATTTTGTTGTTGAACATATCTGGGTCAGTTATTTTTCCTCACTGATGCTCCATTTGAGCGTGTGTAGCTATTGTAATGAGCTCCACCAAGGACCTCAATCATGTAGGTTGGTTTTTTTTTTTTATGTACAAATTTGTTCTGTCACATTTACAGGAGGTACAAAAAGGATATAAGTAGCAAGGATTAACAAATATCATCAAGCATTGCTTCCAGTCTATCAGACTGAAAAAGTCTTGAAAAAGTGCGGTTGTAGCATGGGCCAAAGAAGAAGCTGTTCAATTTGGGGCTGTATCCATTAAACACAGCAAAAAAATATATATTTTTTTTTACATTGAATTTGGCTGAGGTTGCCGTGGCAGATTAGCGCTCTGAGGGAATTCTATTTGTTTATATGTTTTGAAAATCCGTCAGTTATTACAATACAAAACAGCATTGCTGCTGGTTAAAGCTGATAAACAATTAAATTCTCATAATCCAGGAGAAATTGAAGCATTTCTCAGCATTATTAGGCTGCATATTTGCTGTATCGCATTTAATAATAGCGGTTGTTCTGCTGCTCAATAGCAAAAAAAGCTATAACTCATAATCCTATTGATGAAGGAGTAACGGCTGTCAGACGTTCAATTTTCCCAGTTTAGCTTTTTCTGGTGTCCAAGTTCTTCTTCAGCCAAAACCTAATGAGAAGAGAGAACCAGTCTAAACAAGAAAAGTCTGCAAACTAGTTTTTTGGGGTTTTGTTTTTTGTTTTTGCAGAATTTGAGTACTGCAGGATGTCAGCCTACAACTGAAGATGATTCTCCCTTCAGTTTCTTTCATAAATAATCATTTCCATCAAAAGCCTGTTTTCCAAAACGACTCACTTTTCATTTGTTTGCCTGACGCTTCAGCTAAGGAAACGGAGTGGCTTCATTAACGTTTTGGCAGAATTGTGCTGATTTCATATGAAAGCCAATGAAGACAGGAATCAGGTGAAGGAAGCAACTGAATTAAATGCTGCAGGGAGGCATGACCTTGGGTGAGGAGTGGCAGCTTGAATTCCTGCTTCAGTTTCTCTACCATAGAGCCACATAATCAAGTGATACTCTCCAGACACAGTGGTAATACAAGGTTAGGATAAAGTTGGTTCAAACAGAGCAAAATTAAAGCTCAGTGTGGTTAATCACAGATATTTTCACAAGATGTACGGGTTGTGTTATCGCTGCCGTTAGTCTGTCCGGATAATGCAAAAACCACTGGCTTGATTTCATGAAATTTGGTGGAGGATTGAAGGAGGGGCTGTGGAAGAACACATCAGGTTTTTGTGTGTGTGTGTGTGTGTGTGGGGGGGGGGGGGGGTTGGACTTGAAGCAAAATATGGCTGTCTTTTATCTAGGTCTTTGTAGACTATGGATTTCACACTGCATTATTGCCATATTCATTTAAATATGGAGGTGGAAGGTTTTGTAGGAACTGACTAAATACTTGAGTGGGTTAGCCGAAGCAGCTTCATGGCAATATATTCATGAAATAACATTCAAGTGTCATAAATGAAAAGGTCTTTACAGTATGTAATGAGCTTGAGTGGGTTCAAATGGCCTTATGTAATGATGTGATTATCCCATTAAACAGTGCTTATGAAGATCTTTCATTCTGTGTTTTGTGTTTCATCTCCGAGGTGGTTAACTGAATTTCTTCTGCTAATTGTGTGAGGGGGAAATGGTGTTTTAAAGCCCAGGCACACTGGTTATAAACTCCAGTGATCGTTTTCACCTGAGTTCACCAGAGCTCCTCCCAGAGCTCTGTAGATACACAATAAATATTTTTGACAGTCAGAGACCACACAGTATTTCTAATGACGGATGAACCTGTCGCTGAACACGTGAAACAGGTCAGTCTGCTATCAAACAACGCATGAAACAACTATGCTGGGTCAATTCATTCATTTGTTTTTGTTTTTGCTTTTTAAAAAATGATCCCCATTATTTGCCACTAGGCTGACATTTAACATTCCTGGGGTCCACCTCATGATATCAATACCTTTGGTTGACAGAAAACCGTTTTGTTTTCGAGCTATCTTTGAATTATTTACTTTTTTGTTCTTTTATAAAGCTCATTTTACGGGCGGATTCCTTAAAGGACCGTGGCAAATCCGTTCCATTGAGTGGTGGCCCTGAACAAAAGTGTTTTCTGCGGCGCACACTGGCGCAGGAATAATACGTGACGATCAGTCAAACGATGTGACTGCGTCTGACATTGACATCAGAGGTCTTTGAGTGTAAGGTTTCAGTTTAGCTATAGTATCAATACAATGGAAAAAAGAAAAGGAGGTTGCTTCGTAAAAAAAATCCTCAGCTTTTAGTCGTGACAGAGAAAGATGCATGCCACCGATGCCCGCCCTAGATGAACGGTGTGGAGCCAGACATGAAGCTGTACTCTGCACAACTGAAGAATAATCAAGATGAGCCAGCACTAACGACTGCATGACCTGTCTTCTTGCATGATCCATTTTATAATAAGCTCCTAATTTAGTTCTCGGTTTACTGACACGCAGTTAAAGATGTTTTCAACACATCATCAAGATAAATGTTTTTTTCAGTTCGACTTTTCGATCAAAAATGCCTGGATCTTTGTGGACTTTGAGGGCATTAGACAGCAGGGTTTCTCTGCCCCCCTATGATCACAGCGAATAACTACAGTCCATGAGATATAAACTAAACTGCAGTCATTCTATCTGGGAACAAAGGTTGTTGGGTTTTTTTTTGGGGGGGGGGGGGGGGTTTGCAAACCTTCTTACAATTCATGGAATGACACCAGCAAAAGTTTTAGAAAACATTCAAAGTGTCCAGATAAGGGCCACTTTTTTATTCATCCATTTTTACATCAGTTTTTTTGTTTTTTTGTTTTTTTTGGTGCAGCAGCAGCTCATCCTGACAATCTTGCTACTTCTCTGTTACACAAATTGAACAATGTGAAGCTGACTGGAAGCTCGTGTCCTATGAGACGCCCAACTGTTGACAAGCCACACCACCAGGCAGTTTGATATTGATTGATTATTAGGGCCTGAGCCTGAAGTACCTTCAGGCTCAGGCCCTAATATTCTATTTCTTTCTATAACCTCTCCAAAAAAGGGAAGTAATATCTGACCTTCAAAATGATGTTTCTTTAAAATAAATAATTTCGAAGTTCCCTTCGTTGTAAATCATTGACTTATTGCACTTCTGGACGTGCTCATATTCGAGAGTCATATAAAAGAGGCGGAATATTATAAAGCTATAAATACAAAAGAATAAATAGGATCAATTTCACAGTGGTTGGGAGTGTTCACGTGTATTTAGATTTTTTCTTTCTCAACGCCTCCCAGCGGCGTCAGAGGGGAACTACAACACTTAAATAATTCAGGTGGAATTGTGGTCCAGGCAGTTGATCTGATGCTTGCTGCCATCTAAAATGAAAATGACGAGCGAGGGGACATTTCAGTCGCAGCACAAGTTCTAACACACAGAAACAAGCTCATCCTGGTTGGTCCGTTACGATGTCGTCTTGTGTAAATGCTGCGCCATCTCAAGGTATGTAGACTAACGGCATTTTAAAACCGGTCACAGGGACGCTGATGTCGGCGATTGCAGGCCACAACGCAGACAAGACAGTAATTTAAATGGTATCCAAAACAATTCACCGCAAATCAACTCAAATGTCATTTATCTTGGCTATTTAGGAAAAGCTGCACGTACAAACCGTCTTTTATTTGGATATTATTATCGTGAGTGGCTTGTCATCACTTTTACATACTTAATACTCTATTCATTTTTGTGTCCTTTATAACAATTTTTACATTTATTCGTGTCGCTTTAAATAATCCCATTGGGTTGCACCTCTGCCTGCACTGCATAATATCAGATTTTTATTCTACTTTTATTCCTGTTCATTTCTTTTTTTAATCTTCACGGCTCCTTTTAAGAATTGAGGTGCATGTTTTCATTAATACTTCAACATCTGTGAAGCTTGTTTGTACCAGTTAAAATCCTTGAACTGTGAAAAAAGTTTCCTAGCAATAAATCTAATTCTGGTATGCACTACAACTCTAATTATGCCACAGCCTGCGAGGCCTCCCCCTCCCCCCCAGTGGATGAACTCAGGATTGTTCTGCTGGGAAGGACAGGAACAGGAAGAAGCTCCTCAGCCAACACCATCCTGGGCAGGCCGGCCTTCGGTGTGGATGTCTCTCCCTGCTCTGTCACCATGCAGTGCCAGAGACAGATTGGGTCCATAGATGGAAGACGAATCGCCGTGATTGACACCCCGGGGTTCTTCCACACACACCTGTCCCCTCAGGAAGTCATGCTGGAGGTGGGACGCTGTGTTGCCCTGTCCTCTCCAGGACCCCACACCTTCTTAGTCACTCTTCAGCCTGGCAGGTTCACCCAAGAGGAGATGGATACCTTGGAGTGGATCAAAGCCATGTTTGGATCTGGGGCAACCAGGTTTACCATGGTGCTGTTCACCTGGGGCGACCAGCTGAAGGGCAAACCCATGGAGGACTTCCTGGGGGAGAGCGGCGAGCTGTCGCAGTTTGTCAGCAGCTGCCATGGTGGGTTTCATGTATTTGATAATAGTGGACACGATGGTTCAACCGAGAGTTCGCAACAGGTCAAGGAACTTCTGGAAAAGATAGATAGGATGGTGGTCAACAATGGAGGCAATTGCTATAGTGATGAGTTGTTCAAGGAGGCCGAGAGTGCCATCAGGGAGGTGCAAGAGAGGATTCTGGGAGAAAGAGAACAGAAATTGCTTCATGTGAAGGCTGAAGACAAAGAAGAACAAGGAGGTGAGAGGAGAAGGAAGGAAGAGGAGGAGCACAGGAGAGAGGAAGAGGAAGCCAGAAAAAGGGCAGAGAGGCTGTTCTGGTGTGAGCTGGTGACTGCGCTGGGACGGGGGGCTGCAGAGGGGGCGGGGCTCAAGGGGAAAGACGTGGCGAAAGGGAAAGTTGTGAAGAAGGCGGCAGCTTTGGCGACTTCACCACTCTCCATCAGCTCAGCCGCAAAGGTCGTGGGAGGGGCTGTGAGAGAGGGGACTAAGGTTTTCTACAAACATCGTAAGGCTATACTGCGCTGAGGGAGTTTTGAATTAAGCGGGCAAGTCACTTCCCATCATGCATCTCTCAAAAAATGCTCCAAATCTCCCTTTCAGCTATGTTCTTACATCACTTTGCGTTTGTGCACCCTGAATCCACAGAGCATGTTGATTGTTTATGTGTCATAACAAAGAACATATCAACACATTTGTAGGTATTCAGGTTTGTGTGGTGTGATACCACTTTAATGAAAAAAAAAATACAAGATAACTAAAAGAAGATTAAAAATGGGTGCATTACATTGCAAGAGTGATTCGTTTGAACTTTGGCCTCATTAATGTAGCCCTTCTTCTCCTATGAAGACACTGAAGTAGAAAACCATAGACATTACAAAAGGATAAGCTATCTGGGAAGTGTCTTACTGTCCAGAAAGTTAGAGGAAGGAACTTGAAAGACTACAAATTTACATGGTATATCACTTGTGATCACTTGCAAATCATTGTGCGCTGCATTAATTGTAGGAAACGATGATGTGTGTCTTCCCTTAAAGGTATCACACAGAAAAACTCCGGCTGTGTGGACGCTAAAACTTTGTACAATCTACCTGAGTGCTGCAAAAAACCTGCAGCCCACCTCATTTACACTTGAGGATTTGACATTCTAATTCTATTAAAACAAAATAAATATCAGAAACTGCATTTATCTCGAACAATACAAGTAAAATAAAGAAACTGTTCCTTAGTAGCCAAAATTTCACATCAGAGACACATTTGCATCGTATGGATGAAAATTTAAAAAAAAAAGAATCATGTATTTTCACCACAACAGTACATATATGTAGTAATAAGCACACGTGTGTAAACACACGACACTCATCAAAAAGTACCAAATAGAGAGAGGTTCAATTTCAAGTAGTGCACTTGTTTTGGTCTGCAGAGTGATGTCAGACCATCAGTCTCAAAGCTGAAGACATGTACAGTTGGAGGGCATATCTGTGTTCCGACGCGGCGCCGCAGCAGGCACAGTCGCGGGGGAGGTGGGCACTGCATGATGAGGGCGTCTGCTTTAGATTGGCATGGGCAGGGTCATCTTTCCTTTTCCTCTCAGCACTGTGAACACGACAAAACCGGGTGTGTAACGGATTAGAAACCACAAAATTCTTCCTCACGTTCATGTAGGCCTGTAACATGTTAATGTCTCTCCACCAGCATCACGTGATATTGTATTTACTTTGTGAAGCAATTAGGATGTTGTGATTCATTTAAGCAGAAGACATGAAGCTGTTTGCAGATGATGTGCTGTGATGAAATAAATTCTGCAGACAAACAACTAGCTACACTGCAGTCGGTTTTTTTTTGTTGGTTTTTTTGCTCCACTTCTGGAGTTGCTTATGTATCTTTAATCAAACAGAAGAGGTTTGTAACCAAACACTGATTTGAGAGCAAAACTCTCAATATTACCTTTCCCAAAAACTGTTCAATTGCTCATAAAAAACAAAAAAAATGTACGTGGCTGTTGAATTGAGTCTTGTAGTTGGGAACTGAGCTAAAAGATAGAACAAGCCAAAGACTAGCCAAAAGCAGGACAAGTGTCCAAAGATGTAAGATAAATCATCTTGCATTCGACAGATCGACAGCAAACAATGTTAGGATTTCCCTGAAAAAGTTTTGTATTTGCAAACCAGACTTCAGGATTTGCAAACAAAACGTCAAGATTTGCAAACAAAACGTCAGGATTTGCAAACAAAACGTCAGGATTTGCAAACAAAACTTCAGGATTTGCAAACAAAACGTCAGGATTTGCAAACAAAACGTCAGGATTTGCAAACAAAACGTCAGGATTTGCAAACAAAACGTCAGGATTTGCAAACAAAACGTCAGGATTTGCAAACAAAACTTCAGGATTTGCAAACAAAACTTCAGGATTCGCAAACAAAAAATGTGCATGAATGCATTTTTAATAAGAGCCTTTTACTTAAAATGTTATTGATTGCAGTGTCAAAATGTTTGCTTTCAAATCAAATAATCGATTGCTAACCTGTTCAGTTTGATTACACAAAAAATATCCAGCAGTGACTCTATCCACCGACGCACTGCAGTGAACACTTAGCAACTGAGGGGACGGGACGACAAATAGTACCCATCACTCTCCTCGGGTGAACTTCTCCCAACAGGAATATTCTCATCAATTGGAAAAACAGGAATAAAAACTCTTAACGGTCTACTACTTGAAACAGAAAACAATTAAATTCTAAATTAACCAAAAAAAAAACAACAAAAAAACCCCAAAAAACCTCAGTTGTCAGACAAGTAAACTTTGCAGTGAGGCAATATTTTATGACGGGAACAAACACACACACACCCCCCTACACACACACCAAATATCTGCTCTGACCCCACCCACTCCAATCTTGGCATGTTTGCAATGCTGACCTCAGGCAGGAGGTACTGCAGCGTTCATAGCAGGACATCCAGATTCAGAGACAGTTTCCTCCCCCCTGGCCAAAAGGCTACTGAACACATATAGACAAGAAACCCTCAAGGCCCCCCCCCCCCCCCCCCCCCGACACACACACACACGCCCACCTGCCCTCCATGGGATTCAAACCAGACTTTTCCATGCTGCTACCCTACCTTTGCTACTATCTCTTTTTTTTTTTAAATAAATTCTTATTCGCTTGCATTTTTAGCGACTTACATCATTCCAGCATTTTATAGTCTGTGAATATTGAATAGTGGGTATTTTTTTTTCAAAGATTTATTTAGGTGTCGACCCTATGAGCCGATCGCAACGACGTCTCGTGTGAAATGTGCACCGATGACGTGTTTGTTGAATGACAATAAAGCAAGTCGAAGTCTGACACCACTTTATTGTTCAAATGTACCTTTTTCCTCTTCTACATAATGATCAAATACCCTTTTTGATGTTTCGGCTAGAAACGACTATTTAGGCTAAATTGTCCTTAATATTCCAAAGATGATGTAATTGATCAATAACTCATGAAAAGTCAAATTCCTGTTTACCCCCACTTACATTAAACTAAAAACAACAACAACAACAAAACCTGATGTACCTACTTAAACTAAGTAGACCAGGCTAATTCAGCCCTCCAGTCTTTCCATACATTAAATATTGATATTACCAGTAAAACAGTCAGAACTCACCCCTCGTGGCATAAAGATAGAAGAAATCACAGTAGAAGATGGTCTGCACTACACCAGACACCACGGCAATCTGGTCGAAGAAGCCCTCTGTGTGGTAGCGCCACACCCAGTTGGCTATGTAGAGGGCCCGGTACAGGCCGAGGAAGAACAGGTAGTGGGTGGTGATGGACTCCGCCTCACCGGTCTTAGTGATCATGAAGAGCTGCGGCATTATGGCGACAGCCTCCAGGAAGATGGAGAAGGTCCACAGGATCTGGGTGGAATGCAGGGGGGGGGGGGGGGGACAAATGAGCTCTTTTCAGAAGAGTTGCAACATAAAAAAGCAAACTTTTGTAAACTGAGCATGCAGTAATCTTGTCATTCAAGTACTGCTGCAATTTTCTACACTTCATCGTCACCGGTGTAAATGAGTGGTTGTAGCAAGCAATTTGAATTTGTGAACTCCTGTTTTGAAGCCTTGATATTTTGCCATTGTAACATTGATTTTTGACTGTACTGTAGTTAAGTTTCTCTCTACATC
Organism: Aulostomus chinensis; assembly: GCF_037954235.1. Taxonomy (NCBI): domain Eukaryota; kingdom Metazoa; phylum Chordata; class Actinopteri; order Syngnathiformes; family Aulostomidae; genus Aulostomus; species Aulostomus chinensis. The sequence continues at coordinate 17,771,579 of NC_141337.1, read as the reverse complement.
AGATGTAGGTCTGAGGGGTCCCATCCTGCAGTCCAGCATATTATATCAAGAGTGCTTATTTACCTCCACAGGAGTAAATGCGTAATGCTCCAGAAAGGACAGACCAATAACTGGCACCAACAGGAACTCCACCCGGAACGTGTCATTCTCTGAGTCGTACGTGTTCCTGAAGCGGATGTAGACTAGATACACAGTAGCATAGGACAGAGCCAGGAACACCACCTGAGGGTAGAGCAGAATAGTCACAGTAAACCACCCGTACCCATGAAAGAAACACTGTTTGGGAGACATGCAATCAGTCAGCTGTTTTGCAATGCTGCATTGTACAGTTTAAAATATGTGTGTGTGTGTGTGTGTGTGTGTGTGTGTGTGTGTGTATGTGTGTGTGAGCAGTTGAGACAATTACCTTCATGACTGTGTTGTAAGGAGAGATGAAGATGGTGAATAAGTCAAGGTATCTGGTGGTGAAAACCAGTGCAAACAGCACCTGAGACTTTCCAGAGATGCCTGCAGAGAACATACAATTCGAATTTATACATTGCAATGAGAGCAATTCACATGCGGACTCGCGAGGACAGCTGAATCAAGGCCAACTGGATTTGTTGGGAGATAAATCCACTCTATAAGTAAGTTTCGCAAAATTTTAAGATTTAGCTGCAATTGCAACCTTGAAGAGAGACATGCTGGAGGTTTCGTTATGCTTAAATGAGGTAAGCTGCAGTGTAAGAACAGCTGGAAAAGACAGCTTTAATAACACTGCCACGTAGCTTCCGCTCCTGTTCGACCCAAACAGCCTCTGGAAAGCACAATGCTGAACACTGACATGCGCATTCATGTAGCAAGGCTGTACAATGCTAACATTTTGCAGCAAGCGCTCGGCGAGTACTGTACCTGCACACGATTTGGACCACCATATCTTGAGCAACAGGATGATGATAGCCACCAGATGTGACACGTCACCCGCCAGACGAAATACGTTCATGTTTTTTATATGACGCTTCAGTAACACAACCTATCCAATTTACTCCACCTCCCTCAGGCAGCTTATCGTGTATCGTTGTCTTTGATTAAAAAGTAAATAAAATATCTCAAGAGCGCGCACACAAACTCTCAATGTTTGCGGATGTCTTCCAGAAAGTTGCAGCGAAGGAAGCGACGTGGCTGACAGGTCAGACAGACGCGCTCACCTCTGTCAAGATACACTTCCGCTTATTGCTTATCAAAGTAAAACACATACGAGCAACTTTCACGATAATATAGATATGTTAGCTTCATAAAATTCACAATTGATCAACTTGTAAATTGAATTATTCAAGTTAACTTTAATACATTTTTATATGTCTGGTATTTTGGTATTATATTACATATTTATATTATATTTTGAAGGAATACTTATATGATTTCCGGTGTTGCGGCTACTTTTTAGTCATCCCACAAGAACCAACTGTAGCTCCAATGAGACGGTAGATGGCGACATGATGCTGTCAGTAAACAAAAGGGAACCACGGTATAGTGGGAAAATACATTACATTGCCATGTGATTTTTTTTCATATCATAATCCTACGGATGTCAGACCTTTTTGATAAAACAGTTGAGGATGATTTTTTTTTTTTATTTAAACAAGTCAAGGTCAGGTCTTTGAACGAATCTGGTCCCTGATAATTAAATCCATCACATAGTTTCGATGGGGGGAGCTGGGCTTCGTGGCCCTGGCCCCGGGGCAGGTGGCTATGGCTTCCTTGGGTGTCCAGTGGCTCGCTGAGCCGATGGGCCCAGGGTTATTGCCTGCCGGGGCTGCTTTGGGTCTCGCCTGTGCGGGATGGTGTGGGGGGTGTGAGGGCGGCTTCCCCTATCATGGTTGCACCCTGTAGGATTGGGGTTTGGGGTGTCCTTAGGCTGGATCCCCGCGGTATGGGGGGTCTGAGGCCCTGGGCCCTGGTGCCTGGGGTCCGTGCTGGTCTCCAGGCAGGGTCCTGCGGTGGGGGGGTGCGTCGCTGGCCTGGTCCCCAGGCACTGGCGGGGCCTGCTGTGGCGGCTGGGGCATGTTTGCCCCCGGACGCTGGGAGGGGGGTCGGGAGGGAGGGAGGTAGGGGGGTGGAGAGGGAGGGGGAGGTGAATGGTTTGGTACTTGGGACTTGCTGGCCTGGGACCCTGCCCGCAGTCCCGGGGGGTCTTGCCCACATTTGGGAGGGGTGCATTTACCTCAGCCGTGTCCTTGGGCTGAGCCCTGGCGTGGCGTCTTGGGCTGCCGGCACTCCCGGACAATGGGAGGTTGCGGGGGGACATAGGAGGGTTGGGGGCTGACCTCCTTGATGCTGATCAGACTGGGTGCCCTGACCATGGGCTGCCGGCTGGGGGTCCCGCTGTGCACAGTGGGCCTGGGCCCTCCCTGCCCTCGCACGGTGGGGTGGTGGACCCTTTGCCCAGATCTCCAGACAGTGCCCTTTGGTGCTCCGTTTTGACCCCTGGACCAGGGAGGCTCGTCGGCTGGTTGCGGTGGTGACGGGGGTGGCCAGCGGCGCCAGTCTGGAAGCTGGCCCCCTGCGTGTCCAGCCTATGCCTCAGCCCCTCTCATCGCCTCTCTGTCCCATCACATCACATCTCATGTGTCACTAGGCCTTGAGGGGCTGGACCCCCCAATTTTAACTACATTCTAGTTATCCACCTCATCACATCTACACTCACACGCACAACATGCACGTGGCCTGGGGCTCCCTGTGTTCAGGGGGTTTCTGGGTGCCCTGGTGGCTTGGTCCTGACCTGCCTGCTATCCTGGACTGGGGGCGTGTTGTTCTGGTCCCCACATCAGCTACAGTCAGCTATCCACAGCATCCAAGTCAAACTGTAGCATACACATACACACACATACGCACGCGCATACACACATACACACTTGCGGTGCACAACTGATCCATAATCACACACTCAGACATTTATTTTAAAATTATATCAAACCAAATGGTAAAATTGCTCTGGAAATTCTGCAACCAATGTTTTTCTTTTTTTCTGTTGTTACTGTTTTTTTTGTTTATTTGTTTCCCTGCTATTGTTGTTGTTTTTGTGTCCCCCCCCCCCCCCGTCTTCCCTATCCTGACCCTGTTCTCTCTTTCTATCCACTCCTGAGCCTCAGTCCGGTAGCTTTATCAATGAACCAATACCGTTCCAAATAAAGTTAAACACAAATGGTGATAGGAGGAGTTTATCAGATTCCTCCTTTGCGGAGTAAAACTGCTTCAGTACAACAAGGCACCAGGAACATGGATGCTGCTGAACAGGACAGGTTAAAAAAAAAAGAATACCAACACCCGTTCCACCCAGATCCTGGACAGCATGATCTTGGGGGCAGAGGGTGAGACAAAGCTGTCAGGTGCAGGAGTTCCTCCCAATCACTGTAGGCCAGTAGGTCAGGTGACATCACAGTGGCTGAGATGACAGAGATGACAGGCATGGCAGGGATGACAGTTGATAGTTGTCATTTATGAGACTAACTTGGTGATTCATACAAATACATCCACCCAGGATACCTGCAGACAACCAGACTCAGGAGTTTTCTTCTTCTGCTGGTGTTACGGTGGTTTGGAGAATCAGGAGTTGAAAGACGATCATGAGCAACAGAGAATTTGTTCCATTTGGGAACATTAATCAACCTCAACCAGTCGATCCTGCTTGGTTATGGTTCGATACGGATCACCCTCAACCAGTTGATCCTGCTGAGGTGGGGTTTGATATGGATCACCCTCAACCAGTTGATCCTGCTTGGTTATGGTTTGATACGGATCACCCTCAACCAGACAATCTTGCAAAGTTATGGTTCAATACCAATCAACCTCAGTCAGTTGACCCTCAACCAGCTGAACCTGCTGGGTTATGGTTCAATGTGGATCAAAGTTCACCAGTTCAACCTCAACCCACTCACCCTCAACCAGTTGATCCTGTTGGGTTATGGTTCAATACGGATCACACTCAACCAATTCACCCTCAACAAATTCACACTTCACCAATTCACACCGCACCAGTTCACACTTCACCAGTTCACCCTCAACCAGTTGAACCTGCTGGGCTACAGTTCAACATGGATGACCCCCAACCAGTTCATCCTGATGGGTTCCAGTTCAATTCAGGACAAAGTCCACCAGTTCACCCTCAACCAGTTGATTCTCCTGGATTACGGTCCAACACAGATCACACTCAACCAGTTCACCATCAACCAGATGACCCTTCTTGGTTATGGTTCAATATGGATCACCCTCAACCAGTTAATCCTCAACCAGTTTACCCTCAACCAGATGACCCTTCTGGGTTATGGTTCAATAATTACCACCCTCAGCCAGTTAATCCCCAACCAGTTTACCCTCATCAAGTTCACCCTCAACCAGATGACCCTCCTGTGTTATGGTTCAATAATTACCACCCTCAGCCAGTGGCAGGTCAGGACCGAGGTTACTATGGGAACATCCAAGGGGGATATGGTCCAGGAGCTTCCACGGCTGCACCCAACTGGACCCACAAGCATCTACAGCCTCATCAGCATGGACAGCTATTTCCCCTTAGTAGACAGACGGGTGCTGTCATCAATGGCCACTACTGGTCACATCATGCAGCAGCTGCCAACCCCCCCGCTGCCCCACCACCCCCCAACAATGGACCTGTCCGTGCCCTGTGTGCAGTTGGAATGATGGGAGGAGAGGTTGTGTACAGGGCTGTACCAACAGAAGCTGCACCAGCCACAGCTACTCCACCAAGAACAAACAAAATCACCAGAAAGAGAAAGGCTAAAGTCCAGCAGCCGTACAAGGACTCGTACGTTAAGAAGCCTTTGAACGCTTATATGATCTTCGTGGGGGAGCAGAGGGAGAACGTCAAGAACGAGCTCAATGTTCGAGATAATCGTGTCATTAGTGAAGTCTTGGGGGAGAAGTGGAGGGCCCTTCCTGAAGAAGTGAGGGCTAAATACTTTGAGCAAGCAGCAGCTGCCAGGAAACTCCATGCAGAGAAGCATCCCGACTGGACCTGCAAGATTAACTACGGCAGAATGAAGAGGAAGAAAGATGTGAAAAGCCCCTAAATCCAAGACAAGGATTTGAACTATAACCCAGCAACCCTGCATGTGGTTGCTGTAGTGGCACGGTCGTCTTAATCTGAACAGTTCTGAAGCAACAGAACACAAAGCATGGTTAAGAAAGAGATGTTTGGAATGCAGTTTTAAAAATTAAACTAAGTGAATGTCCCATATATTTTCAGATGTTTGATTTGTGTATTAAAGTTGGGTACTAGGAATGTTAAAAAACAAAGGTCAAGCTTCATTTATATAAAAAAAAAACACAAAATAACAGAAAACTCACTTCCTCTCCTGTTACTGTCAGAATAACACCACTGATTTACTGTTTTATTTGGCTTTTACTCTACTGCTGTTGAATGAAGTACACCTATGCATTTCTAATTTGTTAAGTATGCCTAACAAATCCCTTACCTTAAAGGTATTTTTCATACAATTTATCCACATGAATCTCAACCAAATACACATTATAATACACAACATAATACTTTCTTCAGTTGAATTGAATGTGAAAAATTATACTCAGCGGTATTGACTGTGACATTGTTAACCAACATGGGAGGATGTATCAGTTTTTACCCCAACTTTTTTTGTCTTTCTTCTGTTAGGATTTATAAATGACAAAAAAAAAATGAAGCAAATTTTTTCTGCTCAAGGAATCGGAGACTTTATACCAGAGCAAACCCTTTTATCAAGTGAGGGCATGCAGCATCATACTTGCGGTTCTCAGCATTTTAAAATACCCTCCACCCTCTCTCTTCTCACCATCTCATGACACTTCCCCTCCACCTACCTCCCTTTCCTCCTGACTCTACTATCTGAATCACCGTCAAAACCTAAAATGACTCGCCCCCCAGTTCTCATGTCTCCATTCCTTTAAAATCCCCCCTTTTCCTCCTCCTCCTCCTCCTCCTCCTCCTCCTCCTCCTCCACCACCTCCTCCTTTTTAATCCGCAAATTGTGGCTGAATTTTGGCATCAGACACACATCCTGTTCCCCAGCATCCAACTCTCACGTTTGATGCTGTAAAATCAGCACAGGCAACTGATGTTACAGAGGAAATGCTTTCAGCCTACATACAGTAGAGTACATCTGTGGTGGTGCAGAGAACTGAGGGGGCACCACACAGGCATCCATCCATCCACTACGACCGGTGTCCTGTCACCGGTAGTTATGGTTCACTGTTATTATCATACATGCTCAAGCATGAGGTCTTTCTGTGTGGAGTTTGCATGTTCTCCATACATATACATATGCATTTACATATAAATGTATATATTTATAAATATTGAACACATAATGAAAGTGTGAATCATTTCCTGCACCTATAACTCAGTTAAAGCCAAAATATTTCAACTGGTCATACACAGATTTATCTAATTAGTTAAGGAGTGTTGGGCAGCATGGTGGCCCAGGACCCAGGTTTGAGTCATGTGTGACAGCGTGCCAAGTTTGCATGAACTCCTGTGTCCGTTTGGGTTTCCTGTGGGTGTTCAGGTTTCCCCCACCATCAAAAAGCCCATGGACTTGTAAATCAAGCACCTCATCAATTCATAGGGGATGGGTTAAATGCAGATGACACATTTTGTATTTATGACAATACAAGTTTTTTCCTCTTCTAACGGACACAGTTTCCTGCTCTAGTTAACTAGCGAGAGCCAAAATACATACCAGTTGACTGGGTGCAAAAAATCTAAGTCTGAATACACAAGAGTCAGATCAGGTCCATGAAATGCTAATGAGGGCCTGGGAAAGAACCTGTTTTGAGGTCTGCTATTAGCTCTCTATTTCAGAATGCAAACTGATCATTACTTTGACATATTCCACATCTGTATTTGTTCGTTCTTGAAGCTATGTGGAGTTTTATGTTGATTATTGGTAGGTTTGGAGGATGCTCTCAAACATTTGTGGAACCATTCAAATAATTTTTTACCAACACACATTACAACATAAAAGCATGTCAGAGGAATTTTCGCTTAACTGAGGTTGCAATTTAGAGCTTACGTGTTAATTTGCCGGCTAAAAGCTGTCTTAAACGAAGGTTCTGATCTGATTCCCATGTGGGTGATTCACTCAGATAGAGAGCAGTGAATGTACTGTAGAGGACATCCTCTGGACAGAGCTGACCCGATACTAAGCTAAAGGTTATGGGAACTAATCTGACACCCAGGCCTGATTAGTAGCTATTAATACACACACACACACACACACACACACACACACACACACACACACACACACACACACACACACACACACACACACACACACACACACTCTTTCTCTCTCTCTGAGGAGTCTGTCTGGTCATCTTCTCCTCAGATGCTGCACACTGTTTGTCTGATCAGTTTATGACCCTCGATCTCCCACCACACACAGATAGTTATTTTGAGTCAGATAGAGATCTTTGGCAAACACACACATAATCGGTATCATTTTAACCATAATGCACTGTTCAAATGAACAACCACAAGGTTTATTTTAGGAAATTATTGTAATTTTCTAAGTCTGTATCTGTATCATCATCATTATCAACCTCTTTCTATTTTTTCCCCTTTTTTATTATTATACGAACTTGAAAAAATGTTTATATTCAAATTGTAAACTAACACTGTGATTTTGCAACCCCTGATTGGGCAAAGAAGGAGAAATGATGGTGGAAAATGAGACAATTGGAGTAAATGTACAATTTTCCTTGGATGCTCCATCCAGCTGCTATGTCTCTTTTGAGTGTTTACTGCTATTTACAGTAATGCGTCTACACGCGCCCCCTCGTTCCTCCTCGGTGAATTTGGCATATGGGCAGATTCACACCCACATTCAGAGGGGGAGACTTTGAAAAGAATTTTATAATTTACGACTCAAGGAGGCTGAAGGATGAGGGAGCTGAGGATGAAGAGGTGGTGGGGCTGCTTTCTGTAGAAACAATGTGGCTGAATTTGTATTTCCTGGAGTCACTCGGATACTGGATGCAGGAATTCAACATGAAACAGGCAAATAATCTTTGAAGTTACGCACATCCTGTCTATCAGTAGTAATATCGAGGATGAAAAAAGTTCTGTGATAAAAAGAATTGTTTCATGTTTGATTCAAAGCCAACACTGATGGTTAAAACCTGTTTCCACTCTGTGGAAATCAGTGGTGGAACTAGACCTTTATATTAGAGGTGGCCTGTGGGGGACCAAGACAACTTTAGGTGAGTCGTCAGCTGCGTGCTTGGATTGATTTCCAGTTCAAATATCCACCCATTTTCTTCCGCTTATCCTGATTAAAGGTCGCGGGGGGGGTGGGCAGAGCCAACGCAGCGGCTTTTGGGCAGGTTTTGGACAGGTTGCAAGTCCATTGCAGGGCCGACACATAGAGACAGACAACCATTCACACTCACAGTCACACCTACGGTCAATTTAGAGTATCAATCAGCCTCGTCCCCTCTTGATGTCTTTGGATGGTGGGAAGAAGCTGGAGTACCCAGAGAGAACCCACGCAGGCACAGGGAGTTACTTTAACCAAATACTGGAAACACTCATGCAGTGTAGTCCAAGTGTTTTGCAGCCAGTGGTGAATAAGTACACAGTTCCTTTACTTCGTAAAAAAGTATGAATACCCAGATAAAATAGCCCTCTGGTAAAAGTAAACATCTCAATTTAAAAGTAAATATGTACATTCATGACATTTGTGTGTTCCAGTGCTTGGGAGCATTTAATCTTCAAATCATAGACCTCTAAAGGTCATGTTCGTGGAAATTACACAACATTACAGATGCAAGTTGTTGTTAAAAGAAGAAAGCCCTGTTAAAGTGGAATATGTTCCAGTCGTGCCGTTGTGAGTATATCCTATCCAAGTTGTCATCATTCAAAATGTGAAAGTGCATCATCTTCAACAGGTTTTGCAATGTTTTTTATTGAAAATGTTTTTCTTCAAAGAAACTAGTACTGGACAAGTTCAGACACATGTAGCGGAGAAAAAAACACCCAGTGCCTTTAAATGCAACTACACAAGTAGCATCCAGATACCTCAGCATTGTACAGTACTTGACTAAAAATACTTCAGGTTCAGCATTGTTCAACTCTGTGTAATTGTAGTCAATGTACTACAACAATAACAGGCTCTGGAGTTTTGATTGTGTTGAAAGACCCTCAGCTGCATACACTGAGGTGCTGGGACTCATCCACTGGGATGGAGTGAATGTAAAAGCATCATGTGAACAGATAATAATGTCTTATTGTACTCGTCATTTTCATGCTCAGGTTTTAAAAACTGATAAAAACTGAACCATTTTATTTCAAAGCGCCCATATATTTCTCCTCACCCACCTGTTACAATATCATTGGTGTTGTTTCCTGAAGCGAGGGAGCCTAGAAAACATGACTCAAACGAGCTCTCACTCGCTTACATGGACACATCAGGCATTATTCAACACCTACACATGCTTAGAGTGCACAAAGTGGCAGCTCCCCTTTAGTTTGGTCTCCAATGATTTTCTCTCCTGGCTTTTTATTTTCTCCATTTATCTCTTTTTTCCTCTCCTCTCTCCACCATCTAGCCATCCAACCATCCATCCACCCATCCATTTCTCTCTCCCTGCTTCCCTCCCTCCCTCACTTTGCTCTACAGAAGGGGATTGACACAGCATTTTCAGCACACGCTGCGTGAGTACAGACAACGCACAGAGAAAGGATTACAGTCGGTGAAGGAGCCAGCGGAGGACAATGAAGGATTAAAAGGGAGAAAGACCAGAAGTAAAACAATAAGAAGTGATGAAGACAAAACTAGGAAGAAAATAAAATAATGAAAGGAGGAAAAGAGGGATCTGAAAATGTGGGATCTTTGTTCTGTACAGTGAAATTGGGACTGTGAGAGGTGAAGAGTTGATGCACAAGGAACTGAAATTACACAAAGTGACAGGAAACAAGAACTAACTCATCGGTGAGTATCATTATTGACCTTTCTTTAACTGACATTTCATTGTCTAGAGGTAATGATTTCACAGATATAATGGCAAAATAAGCACTGCGTCTGGACGAACGCAGCCCGGCATCATGGAAACTGCTGTGTCGTGTATGATCAGGCAAACAGTCATTCTTCTTCGTCATGCATAAATCTCTGAGGGACAAACAAAGGCGTCAGGAGACATTGAGACAAACCAGGCACGAAATAAATCTCGACTTGTTTTTTTTTCTCTTCCTGTTGATTAATTTAAAACATCGTGATTTGATTTTTCATGTTTAGCATTCAGAAATACCGCCTTTTTTCTTCTGCTGCACCAGATTCGCTACATCTTGAAGTCGAAACAAAAATAGGCTTCTTAAATATGAAATCGGGCAAGAAAAGGCCTCATGGTACGAGTAAGGAGAGAAAAGTTTCATGAATAATATAAATGAATATGAAGAAAGTTTGTCATACAAAACATCCAAATCAGCACTCTTGTTAGGGAATTTTATGAACACGTGAATTGTTGGGGGAAACAATTTAGCCATTCGACCTGATGCAATACAGTGTTGTTTATTGATCTAAAAATAGATAAATAATTTTATTAATTAAGGGATTTTAGGTCTAAATTGGTCAAATAATATGTCAGGCCAATTTTCATGTATTTAAAAACACCAACAGACTTTTCTGGACTAGTGATGAACACTTCGTCCACCAGGTTTGCAAGTATTACAACACAAAACCGACCAGTATTGCTTAAAAACTGCAGTTATGCCGAACGGCTGGCGGAGAGACAGTGGATGAAACTGTAGACGATCAACAGACCACTCAGTGTCCTGCTGATGACGAGCTATGGTGGCTCTCCGTCTGTCTCACAGGTAAACGAACATTCAGGGTCACATCCAGATCATTCAAATCTGCAGATAAGAGGACGAACCAAAACTCTTGAGGATGAAAGCTTTGTCGGTGTCTGTGGTTCGTGTGGAGAATCACCTGATCTATCACGGGAGCTGGGATAGCCTACATGACATGACATGCTTTTCAAAAAATAAAATGAGACAATATGTAAAAAAGGCTCAGGAATAAAGCCAAGATGGAGGTTGTCTGGGCTGTGATGGTAGCGCTGGAATTTTTTTTTTTTTTTTTTTTGCATGGCTGCCTGTGTCTTTGTGGGTTGGCTCGTGATAAGCAGAGGTGTAAACTGGGTATTTATTGATTTGTTCTGCCATAGAACAATAAGGTTTTATAAATGAAAACTCAAAAATTGTTTTGACCGGAAAAAAGATCTGATGAGATCAACAGATTTCCAATCAAAGTGATAATGGCGGAGGGAAAAAGACACGAAACAAAGATTATGTTCAACTATAGATGTTACATTCCCATTATCCCAACAAAAAGATTCACTTCAGTTTGAATGACCTCTGAGACACAGATGCAGGCAAATACTTCTCAAATATGTTCTGTTTTTAATAGCCTATAATTATGCGCCAATGCCATTTTCTACTCATCATGGCAGGGTTTTTTTGTTTTGTTTTTTCTTTTAACAATCTTAGCAGTCAGGCAAAATCTAATCACATGTTAATGCAACACAATTTTCCTTTGAATGCGTCTTCATTTTAAGAACAGTTCAGCTAATTTCCTCATTTAATTTCCAGTTATGACCAACATATGATGGGAAATGTCTCAGAGCACTTTGCATAATCGCACATGTCCCACTTGCTAAGACAGGTTTGGCTATATTTTGTTCTACTCTTTTTTTTTTTTTTTTTTGCAAGTGTAACGCTGCATCTCATCAAATACAAAAATGCTTTAAGATAGTTGATACTTCAGAATCTGAATCCCATCCTCCAAACTCAACCAGCTTGCTCTGTATTTCTCCCTTCTGAGATTAAGGAGATCTTAAGGTCGTTGCTCATCGCGTTATAAATATCATTCTGTAATTAATGAGATGAGGGAGGAGTTAATGACGGAGCGAGACACTAAACAATAAAAACAAGCCCCACACAGGTACACACCAATGTACAACAAGAGTCCATGATATACAGTAAGGGTGGGAAAAATTATTGATACTGCAATTTATTTCTTCTTGTGTAAAGTACTGATATTAATATTTTACAAAAGCAGTGTCATAAACAGAAACACCAAGTGTCCATTCAGTATAATATCTTTTTTAAATAAGTTGTTTATTATGTGTGTGTGTGTGTGTGTGTGTGTGTGTGTGTGTGTGTGTGTGTGTGTGTGTGAGACCAAGAGGCCCCTGACTCACTTTGTTGTCCATTCGTCTCCTACTCAGTTTTTGAAACTGATACCACTATGCAGTATATAAATACATAAATCCTGAATTTTATGGGTATTATTTCTGCGGTGGCATAGATGTCACGATGCATCACAGATGAACTGTCCTGCAAATGATCAGTTTAAGAATCACTCACGATGCTGTCGTCGGCAAAGTATATCATGAGTTGTCACGAGTATGAGTTTCTCTGACTCCTACAGTACGACTGTACGGCTGTACAATGACACATTGCGGTTGTTTTTATCATCAACTTATCTATACATTTACATCTTCTCCTGAATGATGTTTAGTCCATAAGATGAGAAAACTGCCATATGTCAAAGGTTACGTCTTCATAATATCACTTATTTTGTCAGATCAACGGGCCAGATTCGAAGAGCGTTGTGTCAGTTTTATAAAATGTAAAAGGAAAAGATTAAGCTGTATCAAATCTAAATCTGCTCTTAAAAGATATTCTATAAAATCCTTGTGGCTGTGTCCTCATCACAAATCATGAGATTAAAGTCAAAATGCTTTCAGGCTAAGTTCTGTTCTAACAGTGAATCACTTATCAATCATGTTACAAGAGCACTTAACGGCGTATACTCGCCATGCCACTGTGTCCCCACTGGCTCCACTTTGCTGCGTCCCCCAAATGTCACAGGAAACATGTTCCTATGGAAACTGTCTTCAGAGAGAGTCCCCCCCCCCCCCCACCTCTTTTTTTTAATTTTACCTGGTGACCATTTACCGGTTTGTATTTTGAATGTGTGTGTGTCATCTCTGCCTCTCCTGGCCTCATGTTCATTAAGTGCTACAAAATTTCTCAATGATGGATTGTTGGCTTGTTGCATCTTGAAAGCTAAGGAGATGTGAAGACAAAGCACACAGAAAATAAAAGTATTGTATATATTCACCTGAAGTGCAGCAAACAGAATGAGATGTTGTGAGGCTACAGTTTGCTTTCCAAAGACTCCTGCTCTCTTGGCTATGCCAAATGACTGAATACACTTCCTTGTCCCTAATTTTACTTGAGGTTGCATTGACTATAGATTTGTTCCAAGAAATATTTAGATCAGTGGGTCACAGGCAAGTAGGAGCATCATAATTCTCACACAGAAATACAGTGTTATCATATGAAGGAATGTTTCAGGGGGAAACAAACACCAGATATCTACCTTGCTATTATCATGATGAAAAGGTTATGTGGCAGTACATGTGGATGGAATATAGTAAAAAAAACTAACTGGATTTGCAGCCATTGTCATGTGATTTCTTGGGTTGAATAATATTTGAACAAAAACCCTGTGAGTGCTGAATGCTTCATTTACCCAGAAACCCAACAGCTGACTTCCAACATAGGCTTGGTGATGCCAGTTTGATTAAATCCTCTGACATCTGTATCTTTAAACATCTGATCGGCAGCACCTCAGCTGAAATCTGTCTATGCAGGTTTGGAGGCCAAGACGCTGTTACAGCTATATTTCTATCACTTAACATGTTCATGCACCAAGGGTTTAACTCAAAATACTATTTGAGAAACGACCGCGTTTACTCAAAGGAACAAAGAATCCATAAATCTAGTTCCATTCACAAAACAACATGAAACAACAATTCCCAACCACCATGGACGTCAATATACTGAATAAAGATTATTGTGGTTGTTCTACACGACATTGAAAATACCAGGGCAACCAGACGTCATGAGTCACTGTGAAAAAAGACAAAACACGGCTGGAGAATATGTGAACAGGCGAGTCAACGTCTTCTCTTAAATCAGGTACAAACATGTGGAACATAGCGTGAAGATACAGTAAACTTCATGTTGTTGTCGACTGTCCCATTGTCAGTCCTATTTTTGATAACCTGATATCTCAGTAAAGCCTTTAAGGAATGTCTTCAAATTAACAGGAACTCAAGGATGAACTGAAAAGTTTTAGTGGACAGCGGTCTAAGATCAAGGTCACTGTGACAGGAAATACGTAAGTGCTGTGCAGAATTTCTAGCCTATTTGTTGTATAATGAAAACAACAACAAGTATCACTTAACTCTATTCTCCAACTGAAGAGTCAGTCTCTTTTCTCCAAACATTATTAGTCATCATCATCAGTTTGATGTAGATAATTGGTTATTTTACATGTAAATAAAGGTGCATTAGGAAAGACTCAATTCAAGATCAGGACCAATATTTGTTTGCCAAGTACATCACCTTTGCGCTATTTTCCTTGTGAGTTTTCTTCAGGTCACTGATAAATAAACCCAGACAATAAACTCTCCTAGAAACAGGACTACATCTGGGCAAAAGAAAACAGAGGAGAAAGATTTTCATCATGAAGGCGGGTCAGATGGTACGACAGCGCCCTTGTTGAAATTGTACAGCAACTCGCGCTCTTTTCCATTGTAAGGTGGATACTGCAGTTGAATAAGAATCTGTTATTCCAAATGATGTCTTCATGTAGAGCCCTGTGGATTTACACAATAAGACTCTGTCCATTGTTGTTCTTGTGACAAGATAATCCGCAGACGGGGTCGCAGCTCCTCAAGATTTCACAGAATCAAATCAGGATTATGTCTAAATCCCCATTTTTACTTCTCTAAATTAATGCAATGCGACTGAGTAAATTGAATATGGGCTCACAAATGAGGAGATTAAAAAAAATCATGAAAAGTCATGTTTTTATGCTTGTTGGAGTGTTTTGTTCCCCTCATTCTCTTTATCCTCCTGGAGATGCAGTAGATCACCACTTCAGAGGCTGATAATGTTCTTCTCTCCTGCAGTGGTCAGCAGCCCACCTCCATGGTGGACACCTGATCTCTGGGAGCACGGCAGAGTCTGGCCTCCCACCCGGGCCCTTTATGAGTGATTTTTGTTGCCATGGGAACAAGTAAGTACAACAATTGAGGGGTTTAACCTGGAGGAGGTCTCTGTGTAGGACTGCACTTAAATAGCTAGATGGCAATTCTCAATCTCATGAAACAGTCGGAATCAACCAAAACATTTCAATATCAAAAGTGTTATCATTCTTTTGTAATTTAGAATGTTGAGTGCCAATTCAAAGCTCAAAAGATTATTGTCATTCATGTTGCTCAGACAGCTCAGCAAATCACTGGATTATTGACTGTATTTCAATTAATCATTAATGGATTTAGGGCTGGCCAACTGGGGCCTTTTAGCGTGGAATATGATGTCCTTTCTCTCGGTACTCCAGCTTCCCCTCACAGAGCAAAAACGTGACTGCCTAGATGGCACTCGGCGAGCACATAGCTCCACCAAAGTGAGCCAAACCAACAACAAAACAAGTAGTGATGAGCAGGACTTTGCACCTGTTGCCCTGTGAGAGGGAGGTGAAACCTGATACTATTTGGAATTGGCATGAAGGAACATGCTGATGCCTGCACCATAGAGCAATTATCAGTTCCACAGGGAGACGCTAGAGAATATTACATATTAAGTTCCTGTACATCATGTGAAGACTACACTGTAATTTTGATGTTACCCTAATGATGTTCGTCTCATCAGTTTTACTTCCTGTAACCACCAGGTGGCATTATGACTTTGACTTCAATACAGCTTGTAGATGTCTTCAGGCCAGGAGTCTCATCAGTTTTGTTATGTTTGGAAAAGATCTGACTATTTGGAGTCCCGTTGTAGTTTCATGTTCCACGGCAAAATATCAAAATTGGCCACCTGGCAGGTGCAACACCATTTAAGAAAACTCTTCACCATATTCTTAAGGGATTTCTGACATAATTTAAGGTGGACCTGGTCAGTCCACTAAGAGGAATAAGTCATAGTCCATCTATCCCTTTTCTAAGCCGATTATCTGTGAAGGATTGTGGGGGCTGGAGCCTATCCCAGCTGAAACTGGGCGAGAGGCGTGGTTCACCCTGGATGTGTCACCAGTCCGTTGCAGAACCATCAGGAGCAATTAGGGGCTCAGTGTCTTGCTCAAGGATACTTGGACATGGTCACCGGGGGGAAGTGAGGATCTAACCAGCGACCTTTTGGTTTCTTGACGGCCTCTCTACCACTGAGCCATGCTGCCCCTGAATATGTCATACTGTTAAAAAATCATGGTGCCACTAAGTGGTGCTATGACCAATCCACCCCAAACTTGAATGGATGTTTCCTTGACCCATTGTACACCCCTCCACCAAAATCAGCCTATAAAGATGTGCATAATCCTGCTAAAAGACAAACAGACAAATGCCGCCTTGGTGAATGTAATTAACCAGTTGGGTTGGGAGACTGTCGATGTCAGCAGTATTATCAATGACAACCTGTCCAGGGTGTACCCTGCCTCTTGCCCAATGTCAGCAGGGATTGGCTCCAGCTCCATATGACAGCATAAATTGTGCAGATAATTAATGTATGAATGAATGTCAATCAGTTTAATATGCAAAGAAGTTATAGTGACAGCCTCATGATTACAGCCTTTCCTATTGTCATCTGATCCAGACATCTTTACACGGCCGGTAAGTGCCTTTAGCACCTAGTCTGGGTGAGTCAGGCCCCACACAGGGATATTTACAGAAAGCAGATCCCTGGAAAGGCCAAGGCCATCTGACATTGTCCTGACCAGACGCACACAGGGTTCTAGTCTTCAGATTCCTGCTACCAGAACAGGACTGACCTCATTGTATAAATGACATTAATATGCTGAACATGGAATAATTATTCTGTATAACTTGACCTGCAGATGTGGTACCTGCACTTGAGAACATATTATCTAATTTCTGGAATGATCTTATTTTAATTGGATTGTCTTGTCGTTTTACAGTTCATTGTCCCAACTGTCATACATAAGTAGGTGTTAGAGGCATACAGTGTTTTTCACTAATCAGTAATGTGGCTTAAAAGGAGTTGTCAGAGGGACACTAAATGATAACATGTTACTTATAAGTTATATTGTCCAGTTCAGAAGTGGGTTGTCTGACTGTCGCAGTGACTCATGTAATCCTATAATCTGTGATGACAGCAATCCTTCACATACAGCTAAACTGAACTAACCTTCCAGATGGTAATCCATGTAAAGGAGACTGAGTCACTGAGGTGACAGTGTATGTGGTTAAATTTAGTGTCTTTTTCCCCCAATATGTCATCAGCCTTGACTCTAGTACACACTTCATATGACCACATTCACATAACCATTATATACATACGTCATCCTCAATCCTATCCTGCCATTTATCTGCTTTTTTGGGGGGGGGAATTTATTCAGTGTTACCTATCTATTCATTAAATCTTCTCTCTCGTTTGGCCCAACAGATATAGCATTGTGTCAGACTTTTTACCTGAGGCAGAACGGCAGAGGATATCTAGTTTAGGACTCCATCACGGCCAAACTTCCACCAGCTTCCACCTGCATTCGGCCTGTGACGAAGATCCAGAAGATAGTAGGAGGAGGTCAGGGGCCTCCACTGCTGTGTCCAGCACAACAGGACAAGGAGGGATGAACAACTACAACGGCAAGATTCTGACAAGGGGCTCCAACCAAGTGCGGAGCCGGTTTGTGAAGAAAAATGGACAATGTAATGTTGTATTCACCAACATGGAAGAAAAGAGGCAGCGGTACCTTGCTGACATCTTCACCACTTGTGTGGATATCCGTTGGAGATACCTGCTTCTCATATTCTGCACCAGCTTCATGATCTCCTGGCTTTTCTTTGGAATCATCTTTTACACTGTTTCCCTGGCACATGGGGACTTTGAGGAGACTCCCATTGTCAAGGGTGATGGACTGGCTGTGGGGGAGCTGCATGGACCCACATCTGGACATGCATTTGCAGGGCAGCCTCAAAGAATGCCCTGCATACTCCATGTTCAAGGTTTTATTGGGGCGCTTTTGTTTTCCATGGAGACCCAGACCACAATTGGCTACGGCTGGCGCTGCGTCACTGAGGAGTGCCCTGTTGCCGTGATAACAGTGGTCATCCAATCCATTGTGGGCTGCATCATTGACTCTTTCATGATTGGAACCATCATGGCCAAGATGGCACGGCCAAAGAAGAGGAACCAGACCCTCATGTTCTCCAAAAATGCAGTGATCGCCCTGCGTGATGGCAAGCTGTGCCTCATGTGGAGGGTGGGTAACCTGCGGAGGAGCCACATTGTTGAGGCTCACGTTCGTGCACAGCTCATACGCTCATATGTCACTGCAGAAGGTGAGTTTATACCCTTGGAGCAGATGGATCTCAACGTGGGCTATGATGAGGGAACAGACAGGCTGTTCCTGGTATCCCCACTGGTCATAGTCCATGAGATTGATAAAGACAGCCCTTTGTATACGTTAAGTCGAGCTGATCTGGAGGCAGATGACTTTGAGATCGTTGTGATCCTGGAGGGCATGGTAGAGGCTACAGCCATGACCACCCAGTTTCGTAGCTCCTATCTAGCCAGAGAGATCTTCTGGGGTCACAGGTTTGAGCCTGTGATTTACGAGGACCGGAACTGCTACAAAGTAGATTACGCCCGCTTTCACAAGACTTACGAGGTGCCATCAACACCCCACCTCAGCGCCAAAGAGCTTGAAGAGACTGCAAGCCAGGCTTCTTCTGCTACTTCCCCTGCCTCTGCATGTAGATCCACAAAAACCTTGATTCCTAGCTCGCTGAGCGCCTTCTGCTATGAGAACGAGGTGGCACTGAGCTGCGGGGAGGATGAGAATGACATGTTTGACTCCCCTCAGATTGTAGGGAAGGAGAGGGCAGAGGAGAGGAGGACATCGGTTTCTGTAGACTTTCAAAATATGTTCCAGGACACTGCAACCATGACATCAGGCAATGTCATGTGTGTTCTTGACATGGACAATAACCAG